>NW_028270145.1:81447710-81755924 GCF_037043375.1 Chiloscyllium plagiosum | reverse complement strand
GGGTGGAAGGTGTTGGTGAAGTGGATGAACTGTTCAACCTCCTCATGGGAGCACGAGGCGGCGCCGATACAGTCATCGATGTAGCGGAGGAAAAGGTGGGGGGTGGGGCCAGTGTAGTTGCGGAAGATGGACTGTTCCACATATCCTACGAAGAGGCAGGCATAGCTGGGGCCCATGCGGGTGCCCATGGCTACTCCTTTCGTTTGGAGGAAGTGGGAGGATTGGAAAGAGAAGTTGTTCAGGGTGAGGACCAGTTCAGTCAGTCGAAGGAGGGTGTCAGTGGAAGGGTACTGGTTGGTACGGCGGGAAAGGAAGAAGCGGAGGGCTTTGAGTCCTTCGTGATGGGGGATGGAGGTGTACAGGGACTGGATGTCCCTGTACACCTCCCTGTACATTGAGTATAAGAGTTGGGATGTCATGATATGCCTAACATCAGTTAGATCACTTGTGGAATAATGCATGTAATTCTGGTCTCCCTATAATAGGAAGGACATTTTGAAATTTGAAAGGGTTCAGAAAAGATTTACAAGGATGTTGCCAGGGTTTGTGGGTTTGAGCTATAGGGAGAGGCTGAACAGGCTAGGGCTGTTTTCCCTAGAGCATCGGAGGCTGACCATATCGAAATTTATAAAATCATAAGGGGTATGGACAGGGTGAATGTCCAGAGTGGAGCAGTCCAAACCTAGAGGGCATATGTTTAAGGTGAGAGGAGAATGATTTAAAAGGGACCTAAAGGGCAGCTTTTTCACGCAGAGGATGATGAGTGTATAGAATGAGCTACCAAAGGAAGTGTTAGAGGCTGGTACAATTACATTTAAAAGGCATCTGGATGGGTATATAAATAGGAAGAATTTAGAGGGTTATGGGCCAACTGCTGGCAAATGGGACTACAGTAGGTTAGGATATCTGGTCAGCATGGACAAATTTAACCAAAGGGTCTGATTCTGTGCTGTACAACTCTACGACTATGACAAGAGAGGAAATTACAGGCACCCTGCCATTAATCTTTGAATTGTCTCCAGCAACTTTGGAGGTACCAGACTGGAGTACAACAAACATGGTTCCACTTTAGAATTAGAATTAGAATTAAGTTTATTGTTACATGTACTCACATAAGTACAATGAAAAGTTTACAAGTTGCCACTCATGGCACCATCTTCGATACAAAGGTACCTAGGTGCAGAATCTTCAGTATAATACAGAAGCATAAAGAAGCAAGGTTAAGAAGTTAAACATTACAGTCCTAACTGAAAAATATAAAAACAGAGAAACACAGTTAAAAGTTCAACACCACATCCATAAGCACCTAGCCATGCTGAGCTCAAACTCCTCACAAAGTCTCGCTCTGAGCTCGACCTCGTCTACACTGCTGCTCCGGGCTGCCCGCTCTCACTGCCTTGCTGCCCATACCTGCTCCTGCACTCATTATCAGCTGCCTCAGGCTGCCTGCTCCTACTTACACTGTCAGCCACCCGGGCTACCTATTCCATTCGCATTGCTGCTTGCTCAACTCTCACTACTGGTCACCCAGAATGCCTACTCTCGCTCTTTTCATCAACTACCTCAAGCTGCATGTTCCTGCGCTCACTGCCACTCGGGATAATTGCCATCGATGCCTGTGACCTCCCTCACTGCTCTGTTGGGTTCACCATCTGTATGTAAGAAGATGGTGGAGGTATATCAGTGAACTATCGACCATTGAATCTCACATTACTAGTAGGGAAATTATTGGAGAAAGTAACAAAGGAGAAGAATAACCTCTGTTTAAAGAGGCAAGGCTTGATCAGGGGTGGTCAGCAGGGATTGTCAAAGACAGGACATGTCTAACAAATCTGATAGAAGTTTTTTGAAGAGGCGACCAAGTGGTTGGGTGAGGGTAGGACAGTTAATGTGGTTCATATGGATTTCAGCAAGGCCTTTGTTTTGGGAAACTGATGAAGAAGGTAAAAGCTCATGGGATCCAGGCCACTTGGCAAGATGGATGCAAAATTGGTTTAGGGAGACAGAGGGTGCTGGTAGAAGGTTGTTTGTGTGACTGAAGGGCGGTGTCCACTGGCATACCACAGGGATCAGTGCTAGGCCCTTTTTGTTTGTGATATTCATAAATGATGCAGATGAGAGTATGGGAGGGGTGCTAAATATGTTTGCAGATGACCCAAAGATTTGCTGGATGGTTGACAGTGCGGAGGAAGTTGTTAGGTTACAGGAAGTTATAAACAGATAGCTCTGATCTAAACTCTGGCCTAAAAGAGACTCCAGCTGAAATAGATGTAATTCACTGAGGAAAGTAGCATTCCAATATTCTGGATTGATCTCAACTCAAACCAAATAATTGTTTCTAACAAAGAATATAATTCAGTTGTCAAAAGAAAAATGATGATGTGAAGCAATATTTGATGCCATATTGCCTCTACTTGCTTTCTGTCCAACTGCAGAACTAGGCCAAGCTTAAATCTGCCTTTCCGTGACATCAGAATCATGGGGTCATGCAAATGAGAAAAAGTCTGTCTCTATTTTGATACGACAATTGTTGAAAGTTATCTGTTATAGTTTCAATACTTTCTTTGCTCTTTGCTAACATTGTGTTTTTTTTTCCCTTTTCCAAATATTTGTCCATTTCACATTTGAAAGATACTAATGAATTGCCTTCCAATATCTTTTCAGGCAATGCATTTCCAATCCCAACAACTCAATTCAAAACAAATACAATATTTTTTCAAATAGAGCTTGTTCATGGGAACATCAAATATTGCCCTGAAAAGTTGCCAGGAAATTATTTAAACTAATTCAAAGGATTAATGATTCTACCGAGCTGATTTCCTTTCACCTCCAGGAAGACCCGTAATCTTGTGTTTATGGTCTAGTTAAGAAACAGACACTGAATATACTACAATTTTAAATTCACAATATTAATGTTTTTCATTTGACAATATTGTATATAATTAATTACTCAGTTCAGTACTAAACTTAATGATCTCAGACTGAGCCCCACTCTCTGCAACCTGACACACAGGCCACAATCAGTGAAGATTGGGGACAATATTTCATCCTCACTAACACTCAACACTGGAGCTTCCAGGGGTGAGTACTCAGCCACCTACTGTACTCACTGTATACCCATGACTGCATCGCCAAATACCAGACTAATGCCATTTACAAGTTCGCTGATGACACTACCATGATTGGTCAAATTTCAGGTGGCAATGAAACAGATACAGACGGGAGGTGGAAGACCTGGAAAATGGTGCACTGAGAACAACCTAGCTCTCAATGCTGGCTAAACCAAGGAACTCATTATTGACTTTCGGTGGGATGTCACTCATGCCCCCCTACAGATTAACAGCACAGAGGTGGAACAAGTGGAGAGTGTCAAGCTCCTGGGAGTGGTCATCCACAACAAGCTTTCTTGGACTCTTCATATGGTCACACTGGTTACAAAGGCCCAACAACATCTCTTCTTCCTCAGGCAGCTGAGGAAATTTAGCATGACAGCGAACAGCCTTGCCAATGTTTATAGGTGCGCCATCGAGAACATTCTGTCTGGATGTATCACTACCTGGTATGGCAACTGTACCATTCAAGTTTGGAGACGGTTACAGAGAGTGGTGAACTTGGCCACAATCACAAAGGCCAACCTCCCACCTATAAAATCCATCTACCAGGCCCGTTGTCAAGGAAAGGCCGCCAGCATTCTTAAAGATCCATCCCACCCTGGCAATGTTTTTCTACAACCTCTACCATCGGGGAGAAGGTACAAAAGCCTGATCACACGCACCAGCTAGTTTCGAAACAGGTTCCACTCTATTGTTGTTAGAATACTGAATGGACTTATAAACTCTTAACATTCACCTGTACCTGTGTTTTTGCTTTTGCAGCTGTTTACCTATTATTTACTTATCTATGCTACTTAACTATGTGATCTACCTGTATTGCTCGCAAGACAAAGCTTTTCACTGTGCCTCGGTACATGTGTCAATAAATTTAATTCAAATTTAATTCAGTTCCGCTCTGAACACTATTGACTAGGATTGGCAACATAATGATATCATCCCATTTCCAAATTGTCAGAGGTCACATGCATAGTCATTCCAAATATCTACAAAGTGGGAGGCTTGGGACAGTTTATTCGTCATCGAGGAAATGTTGAACAAAACAAAAGCTCAAAACAACTGCTGGGTAACTACACAACTTATTCCAACCTAAACACTTACACTGATCTCCCTTATATCTCACTTCAGTCTTCCCAACACATAGTTTGAGTAAATAGGCAAAATTTAGGTGGATGGAGTACAATATCGGAAAATGTGAAGTTATTTACTTTGGCAGGAAGAAGTTTTTAAAAAATGCAAAGCATTAATCAAACTGAGAATGGCTAAAGAACTCCAAAGTACAGTGGGATGTCAATGTTCTAGTTCATAAGTTGCAAAATGTTAACATGCAATAACAGCAATTAAGGAGGCTAATAGAATTCTACCCTTTATTACATGAAGAATTGATTGTAAAATAAATTCTAAAGGTAAAATACCATGGACGTTGGAAACCTGAACAAATGTAGAGGGCACTGAAGTTCAAAGTTTGGGAGAAGATTTGTAGCTCGGTTGCTTGTTGCTGTGGGTCTGTTCGCCGAGCTGGGAATTTGTGTTGCAGATGTTTCATCCCCTGTCTAGGTGACATCCTCAGTGCTTGGGAGCCTCCTGTGAAGCGCTTCTGTGATGTTTCCTCTGGCAATTATAGGGAAGCACTAAAAGCACTAAGAAACGATAAGAACATAATCATACTACCAGCAGACAAAGGCAGAATGACGGTCATCCTGGACAAAGCAGACTACATCCAAAAAGCGCAACAACTACTTGCAGATACCAACACCTACCAAAAAGAGGGAGTTTGACTCCACCCCACAGCTCACCAATAGGATAAACAACACACTGAGGAACCTACAAAAAAACGGACAGATAGCCAGGTTTGACCTACAGAGAATGAAACCTGAAAGCAACAACACCCCCAGATTCTATGGACTACCTAAAGTGCACAAACCAGACATCCCACTCAGACCCATAGTATCACCACCAGGGACACCATCACACAAACTGGCTAAAGAACTACAGCAGAAACTGAAACATCTGATCAGCGGATCCAGGACTCTATACAGTCAACACAGGAATTCTTGGACATCATCAGAAATATACACATAGACAAGGAAGAAACTATGGTCTCATTCAATGTAACGGCACTGTTCACCTCTATAGACAAAACCCTAGCCAGAGAAACAATAGCCAACCTGCTGGACATACAGAACAGACAACAAGACGAGAAACCTATCAACAAAGACTGCACACTCAAACTACTGGACCTGTGCCTCACAACACATTTCACATTCAACAACCAAATATATGAACAAATCAACGGCACACCCATGGGCTCACCTATCTCTGGACTCATAGCAGAAGCGGTAATGCAAAGATTTGAACAAACAGTCTTACCACAAATTAAATCCAAACTCTGGGTCAGATATGTAGATGACACCTTTGTAATCATTAAAAACACAAAATAGAGAACACATGCCAGATCATCAATGCCACACTCACAGGAATCCGATTCACTAGAGAGAAAGAAAAGGACAACCAACTCCCATTCCTAGATGTGATGGTACAGAGAACACCTAACGGAGATTTCACCACAAAGGTATACGGGAAAGCCACACACACAGACCAAGTCCTAAACTACGAAAGCAACCACCCCAACACACACAAAAGAAGTTGCATCAAGACACTGTTCAAAAGGGCCACAACACACTGCAGGACACCAGGACTGCAAAAAGAGGAAGAAGAACACCTCTACATTATATTCGCCAATAACGGATATCCCTGCAATTTCATCAACAGATGCCTAAGGGAAAGACAACAGAATGAGGACATGCCGCAACCCAAAGGACTAGCCACACTACCATACATCAAAAACATTTTTGAACTGACAGCCGGACTACTGCGACCACTAGGACTCATAACAGCACACAAACCAACAGCCACTCTCAGACAACAACTCACCAGGACGAAGGACCCGATACCCAGCATGAGCAAAACCAATGTAGTATACAAAATCCCATGCAAGGACTGCACAAAACGCTACATAGGGACAAACAGGAAGACAGCTAACGGTCCGCATCCATGAACACCAACTAGCCACGAAACGACACGACCAGCTATCCTTAGTACCACACACGCAGATGGCAAGCAACATGAATTCGACTGGGACAACACTACTATTATAGGACAAGCCAAACAGAGAACAGCCAGGGAATTCCTAGAGGCATGACACTCATCCACAGATTCAATCAATAAGCACATCGACCTGGACCCAATATACTGGCCACTGCAGCGGACAGCTGGAACTGACAACTGGAACCGGCAGGTACAAATCACTATAAATGCTGGAGGAAACATCACAGAAGCGCTTCTCAGGAGGCTCCCAAGCACTGAGGATGTCACCTAGACAGGGGACGAAATGTCTGCATCACAAATTCCCAGCTCACTGAAGTTATTGCTTCAAGTTTGGTATGACTTTTCTTCAGAACTAGTAGACTTCAAACAGGTACTTGTTAGGCAAGGGAGTTGAAGATTATGGGGGTAGATGGGAATGTGGAATTCAAAATACAAATAAATCAGCCATGATCTTACTGAATGGTGGAGCACAGTTTCAAGTAGCCGAATGGTATACTTCTCTTCTGAATCCAAATGCACGTCAGTATATTACCTCCATCTTACCCCACTACACCTGATCTGATCCAACTGAACAAACTCTCCCGGCTACCTTACCCACTGACTAACACTTTCCTGATGATTTTCATTCCTGATCACTCAATTATCTCTCGCATCCAGACCTGACTACACCCTGCCACCCAATCTGACCTGAGTAGCCTCCAACCTGATTATCTCTCAATCTGACTAACCCCCACTCCCGAATTTCCTACCCACTCAAACTCTTCATCTGATCTGCCACTTATCCACCTGGCACCTCATCGACCTGATACTTTACAGAGCAGGTTGTCTACCACTTACTATCTAACCTCCTTAGCCACTTACCTACCTCATCCACACTACTATGTGATACTTATTTATTCATTTACCTCATCCTTGGGAGGGGCAGGCTAACATCTTTCCAGGAGGGAGGCTACAGCCTCAGGATATCATCGCTGGGCTGTTTCCAGAGACCCAGATAATGTTCCAGGGATCCAGGTTTGAATCTCGCATGGCAGATGGTGGAATTTGAATTCAATAAATATCTGGAATTTAAAAGATTCTTATGCTGATCATGAATCCATTGTCGATTGTTGGAAGAACTCATCTGCTACACTAATGTCATTTAGGAAAGGAAACTGCCATCCTTACCTGGTTTGGCCTACATGTGACTCCAGACCCATAACAATATGGTTGGCTCTTAACAGCCCTCTGGGCAGTTATGAATGGCCAATAACTGTCCCTCATCCCCTGAATGAAAAAAAAAATTGCTGATTTTATGAGAGCGACAGGAACCTGAGATGGAACCCAGATAAGAGAAAAAAACAATGTTAGGAGGCAGTAGAAACAAATGCCAATATCAAAAACAAGGTAATGTGAAAACAGCAGATTTTAAGGCAGTCTATCTGAATCTATGCATCATTCACATAAGTAGATGAACTGATGGTGCACAAGTAAATAAATATACCTGATATAACTCCAATTAGAGCAACATGAATGCAAGGTGACCAAGGTGGCTCAAAGACAGGTGTGAAAAGTGGTTTCCAGGTCATAGGGTACTGTTAGCAGTGATGTGGGAAGGTGGAACGGTGCCATTAGGATGGTCCATACTTAAACTATGCCAGAGCCCATGGTCTTATGAAAGGAAAATAAGAACAGTTTTAGACTGAACAGTGGGTGCACATCGAATCAAAATGTGGAAAGATAGGGTAAATAAAAGTGTAGAGACAAAATAAGAAAGGAATATGTAAAATTGAAAATGAAGTTCAGAAAATGGCAGGATGGGAAAGAGAGAGAGAAAATAAAAAAAAACACCTTGTCATGCGGCCAGTTCAGACAGATCAGAGTAGGCAATACATACAGATCATAGGCTACTTAGACAGAGCGAGGTATGCAGGTTACACTGCAGAGGAGGTGCACAGAGCAAGATCAACATTATTTGAAGTTAAACAGTCCATTCATCTGTTGAATAATGGCAGGGAAGAGGCTGTTCCTCAACTTGTTGGTGCATGTGTTCAGCTTCTGGATCTCCTGCCTATGGAAGAGATTGTAGGAGACCATTACAAGGGTGGGAGGGGTCCTTGATGATGTTGGCAGCTTTTCCATGGCAACGAGAAATGTAAATGGAGTCCATGGATGGAAGGTTAGCTTCCATGATGGTCTGGGTGTGCACACAACCTCCTGTGGTTTCTTACGGTCCTGAGTAGAGCAGTTGTCGGACCAGGCTGTTATGCACCCAGCTTTCTATGGTGCATCTGTAAAGGTTGGTGGGGGTCCTTATGGATATACCAAATTTCCTAAGCTGCCTAAGGAAGAAGAGGTATTGTGTGCCTTCTTACCCATCGCATCTGCATGGGAAGTCCAGCACAGATTGTCAGTTATCCTCACGTCTTGGAACTTGATGCTCTCCACCTGTCAACCTCAGCTCCATTGATTTAGATAGAAGCGTGTTCTCTTTTTTTTCTGAAGTCAATAATCAGATATTTTGCTTTGCTGACACTGTTATCATTGCACCATGACACCAAAATCTCTATCTTCTTTCTGTATTCTGACTCATCATATTTGATATCTATCCTACCACTTGGTGTTATTAGCAAACTGATAGATGGCATTCATTCAGAACTTGGCTACACTGTCGTGGGTGTACAGGGAGTACAGTGAAGTGCTGAGAATGAACTCTTGGAGGGCTCCAGTGTTGAGGGCTATTGTGGAGGAGATGCAGTTGTCCACCTTCACTGATTGCGGTCTGTGGATCAGGAAGCTGAGGATCCAGTTGCAGAAGGGAGCTGAGACCCAGGTCTTTGTGCTTTGAGATCACTCTGGAGTGGGTTATGGTGTTGAAGCCAGAGCTGCAGTCAACGAGTAGGATCTGATGAAGGTGTCCTTGTTGTCCAGATGTTCCAGGGATGAGTGTAGGGCTAAAAAAGGCATCCGCTGTGGACCAGTTATGTCGGTAGGCAAATTGCAGGGGATTGAGGCAGGCTGGGAAGCTTGAGTTGATTTAGGCCATAACCAGCCTTTTGAAGCACTTCATGATTATGGAGGTCAGAGTAAATAAATATGATCTGATAGCCTGTATGGACATGTAGCTGCAAGAAGACAAGAATTGGTCCTTAATATTGGAGTGAGGGCTATATGACTGGGTAAAAGTGAACACACAGTATTGTTAATCAAGGCTGTTGTATATTCAGTAGTTAGAGATGGCTTTGGCTTAAAAGATCTGGATATAGTATTGGTTTAGGTGGAGATGAGGAATAGCTGAGGAAGTAATCCAGAGGAACTGTAACAGTAAACATAATGTGGAACAATTATATAAGAAGCAATATTGATTGTTCATGATAAAAGGATGGCAACAATTGTGGATGACTTTTAACTAACTGGAAAAAATAGATTGGTAGAAGTAATAGTCTGAATGAAGAGTTTATAGACAGCTTTGAAGATAGTTTCTTAGACGAATACAGTCTGGAACTGTCCCAGACGGCATTTAAGAGTCAACCATATTGCTGTGGATTTAGAGCTGGAGTCACATTTCACCCACAGCAGGTAAGGATGGTGATTTCCTTCCCTAAACGACATTAGTGAACCAGTTGGGTTCTATTTGAGAAGGAATTGAAACAGAAAACTACAGATCTAATAGTCAGTTGTAGCAAAAATTCTAAAGTCAATTACAAAGAATCTGATAATTAAGCATGATGTGATCATCCACTTTAATCAGTATTGACAAAACGGCATGGAGATAGGAAGTTACATTTCAATCCCTCCTTTCCCTTGTCATTTTCCGACTATCCCCAATGGTTAGTAAAACCTCACCCAAATTATTCCAATTTAGCAATGGGACTAGTACAGCATTGACCCCATTGCAAAAGTCATAAGATTCATGTTCTTACACATACCAGGCAGAAGTATTAGGGGAGAAACACCTACTGAAATTCTGATCCATTAAAAACATTACAGTTGCCCATAGGGTTGCCAAAGAAAGGGAACTAGTGAAAGAAAAGACCAATGTTTTGCACCCAATTTCTTGTATTTACAAATTTATATACACAGAATTTTCTGTACAAAATTCAAAGATGGAAAAGTTTCTCTGATGCCATCCACTCATGTTGAACTATTATACTTTTGGGTTTATCATTATCAGGCATTCAAGGATGTGTACACATTTCCAGAAAACTGGCGGTCACTGTCACACCATTTTCTAAAACCTGGCAATTCAAATAACAAGCCATTGACCTGTAAAACAAATATTTACACTTTTTTTTATTTACGCTATGAAGAACAGAGGGAAGAACATCAAATAAAGGGTGAAATACCATTGTTGAAGGCAGAATATGGTAACTTCCAGTGATTGCAGAGAACTTTAAAATCAATTATTTTGGTAATTTTGTGCAGTTTTAGACTCCCAATACTTGCTCTTAACCTTGAAGAAAAGGTTGAACAAGGTGATAATTGGATTGCCAATCATCTAACAAGAACATCAGTTCTCCAAATGTTGCCTCAACTGTTGTTCTCCCACAGTGAACTTTCTACTTAATGTTTGCTCCAGAATTTCACTCAGAAAAAACTTGGTGTATGAGTGAAAATGATTTGGGATTTATTGGCATAAACTGTGATAGATAAACAAAGCAAAATGGGTAAAAGGAAATATGAATTAAATGATAATATTTAACTGAAGTGGAGAAGTGTGCATAGATACAGGAAAAAAAATTGAACTATAAAGCACTTGCCTTGGTCCAAAATTAAAATATCATAATCAGTTTGCAAAATTTATTTATAGGAACGATTCACATCACTTGCAAAAGCTTTCAAACTCATCTGTGTAAGCTGAAAATGTACAACTTTCATAATTTCCTGAATTAGTTTGTTAAATAGAAGTTGTGATGGTATTCACTCTGTACCTCCCAATATTTCCTGTATTATCAGAGAAGAAGGAAGTTGGGTTGGAAGGATAATCACTAGACATTTTCTCATTCACGGTCTGTCCGACAGAGGTTTGGTATGCTTTCCTTTATTGGTCAGTGCATTGAGTGTAGGAATTGGGAATTCATTTTGCAGCTGTACAGGACACTGGTTAGGACACTTTTGGAATATTGTGAGCAATTCTGGTCTCCCTCCTGTAGGAAAGATGTTGTGAAACATGAAATGTTCAGAAAACATTTACAAGGATGTTGCCAAGGTTGGAGGATTTGAGCTATAGGGAGAGGCTGAACAAGCTGGGGCTGTTTTCCCAGGAGCGTCGAAGGCTGAGGGGTGACTTTATAGAGGTTTACAAAATCATGAGGAGCATGGCCAAGGTAAATAGACAAGGTCTTCCCCCTGGTGTAAGGGAGTGCAGATCCAGAGGGCATTGGTTTAAGGTGAGAGGGGAAAGATTTAAAAGGGACCTAAAGGGCAACTTTTTCATGCAGAGCGTGGTGCATGTATGCAATGAGCTGCCAGAGGAAGCGATGGAGGCTGGTACAATTACAACATTAAAAAGACATCTGGATGGGTATATGAATAGGAAGGATTTAGAGGAATATGGGTCAAGTACTGGCAAATGGGACTATATTAATTTAGGTTGACTGGTCAGCATGGACGAGTTGGACTGAAGGATCTCCATGGCGAGTTGGCAAGATGGATACAGCCTGGCTTGATGATAGAACACAGGGAGTAGTGGTGGAAGGGATTTTTTTCTGACTGGAGATCCGTGACCAGTAGTGTTCTGCAGTGATCAGTGCTAGGATCCCTGTAAATTGCTTGTAATATATACAAATTATTTGGAGGAGAATGTAGGTGGTCTGATTAGCAAGTCTGTGGATGATACAAACACTGGGGAAGCTGCAGAAATTGAGGAGGATTTCCAGAGGAAAAAGCAGGATATTGACAGGCTGGTGATTTGTGTGGAGAAATGGCATATGGAGTGTAATCCAGACAAATTCAAAGCGATGAATTTTGGAAGATTTAATGCAGGAGGGAAGTATACAGTAAATGGCAGAAACTAAACGTACAGGTCCACACTTCCCTAAAAGTGGCAACGCAAATGTCAAGAAGGCATATAGCACGCTTGTTTTCATTGTTTGGGGCACAGAGTGTAAAAATTGGCAAGTCATTTTGCCACTGCATGGAACTTCAGTTAGGCTACATTTAGAATATTATATATAATTCTTGCTGTTAAACTGCTAGAAGGATGTGGTTGTCAAAGGATACAGCAGGATAAAGTTCATTTGGAAAGTTGGGCAGAGAAATGACAAATGAAGTTTAATTGGGACAAGTCTGAGATGGTGCACTTTGGGAGATCAAATGCAAGAAGAAAACATACCATAGGACACTTAGGAGCATTGATTTGTTGAGAGATCTTTGGGGTGCAAGTCCATAGCTCCCTGTAAGTGTCAACACATTTGGATAAGGTGGTAAAGAAGGGGAATGGCATGCTTACCTTATTAGTCGGGGCATTGAGTATAAAAGTTGGCAAGTCATGCTGCAGCTGTCTAAAATTTTATTTAGGCCATATTTGGAGTATTGCAAGCAATTTTGGTCACAGCACTATAGAAAGGATGTGAACGCTTTGGACAGGGTGCAAAAAAGGTTTACCAGAAAGTTGCCTGGATTAGAATGTATTAGCTATAAGGAGACATTAGTCAAACTTGGATTTTTTCGCTAGAACATCTGAGGCTGAGGAGTGAACTGATAGGAGTATATAAAATTATGAGAGGCCTGGATAGGCTGAATGGTCAGAGCCTTTTTCTCAGTATGGAAATGTCAAATATCAGGGAGCATGTGTCCAATGTGAGAGGGAGATATTTAAAGGAGATATGTGAGACAAGTATTTTACACACAGGGTGGTAGGTGCCTGGAACACATTGCTGGAGATTGTAGTAGAAGCAGCTATGACAGCAAACTTTAAGGGGTATTTAGACAGACCCATGAACAGGCAGGGAATAGAGAGATATGGACCAAGGGCAGGAAGACGGAACTAATTTAGAATGGCATAATTATCCAGAAATGCAGTAGACTAAAGAACCCGTTCCTGTGCTATCATGTTCTGTGTTTTAGATTGCTTACAGATTAGATTAGATTGCTTACAGTGTGGAAACAGGCCCTTCGGCCCAACAAGTCCACACCGACCCGCCGAAGCGTAACCCCCCCATTCCCCTACACTTACCCCTTTACCTAACACTACGGGCAATTTAGCATGGCCAATTCACCTAACCTGCACATCTTTGTGACTGTGGGAGGAAACCAGAGCACCCGGAGGAAACCCACGCAGACACGGGGAGAATGTGCAAACTCCACACAGTCAGTCGCCTGAGTTGGGAATTGAACCCGGGTCTCTGGCGCTGTGAGGCAGCAGTGCTAACCACTGTGCCACCGTGCCGCCCACGGTGGTGTATGAATTCTCTGGCTTTAACCGTTTAAGGGAGGACATTAAAATTCTCATTGCATTCAGCTCAGGTCCTCAGAACTGCACTCTTTCCATTGGTTAAAAATGTCTTGTTCTGTCTGCTTTCTCAGAATTTATCTGGACAGTGAGAGCCTTTTTCCTTGGATGATGATGGCTAGCACAAGGGGACATAGCTTTAAATTGAGGGGTGATGCTCAGAGAGTTATAGGGAAAAAATGTCATATCGGAGACATTTACAGGGAAACAGTGCCATAGCGGAGACTGTCACAGGGAAACAGTGTCGTAGCGGAGACTGTCATGGGGAAACAGTGCCATATCGGAGACCATCACAGCGAAACAGTGCCGTAGCGGAGACTGTCACAGGGAAACAGTGCCGTAGCAGAGACCGTCACAGGGAAACAGTGCCGTAGCGGAGACTGTCACAGGGAAACAGTGCTGCAGCGGAGACTGTCACAGGGAAACAGTGTCGTAGCGGAGACTGTCATGGGGAAACAGTGCCATATTGGAGACCATCACAGGGAAACAGTGCCGCAGCGGAGACTGTCACAGGGAAGCAGTGCCGCAGCGGAGACTGTCACAAGGAAACAGTGCAATGGCGGAGACTGTCACAGGGAAACGGTGCTGTAGTGGAGACTGTCACAGGGAAACAGTGTCATAGCGGAGACTTTCACAGGGAAACAGTGCTGTAGCGGAGACGATCATAGGGAAACAGTGCCGTGGCGGAGACCATCACAGGGAAACAGTGCCGTAGCGGAGACCGTCACAGGGAAACAGTGCCGTGGCGGAGACCGTCACAGGGAAACAGTGCCGTGGCGGAGATTGTCACAGGGAAACAGTGCCATATTGGAGACCATCACAGGGAAACAGTGCCGTGGTGGAGACCGTCACAGGGAAACAGTGCTGTAGCGGAGACAATCATAGGGAAACAGTGCCGTGGTGGAGACCGTCACAGGGAAACAGTGCCGTGGCGGAGATTGTCACAGGGAAACAGTGCCATATTGGAGACCATCACAGGGAAACAGTGCCGTGGCGGAGACTGTCACAGGGAAACAGTGCCATATTGGAGACCATCACAGGGAAGCAGTGCCGTGGTGGAGACCGTCACAGGGAAACAGTGTCGTAGCGGAGACTGTCACAGGGAAACAGTGCCATATTGGAGACCGTCACAGGGAAACAGTGCCGTAGCGGAGACCGTCACAGGGAAACAGTGCCATATTGGAGACCATCACAGGGAAACAGTGTCGTAGCGGAGACCGTCACACGGAAACAATGCCGTGGCGAAGACCGTCACAGGGAAACAGTGCCAAATCGGAGACCTTCACAGGGAAACAGTGCCGCAGCGGAGACTGTCACAAGGAAGCAGTGCTGTAGCGGAGACCATCACAGGGAAACAGTGCCATGGCGGAGAATGTCACAGGGAAACAGTGCCATATCGGAGACTGTCACAGGGAAACAGTGCCGTAGCGGAGACCGTCACAGGGAAACAGTGCCGTAGCGGAGACCGTCACAGGGAAACAGTGCCGTAGCGGAGACCGTCACAGGGAAACAGTGCCATATCGGAGACCATCACAGGGAAACAGTGCTATAGCGAAGACCGTCACAGGGAAACAGTGCCATAGCGGAGACCGTCACATGGAAACAGTGCCATAGCGGAGACCGTCACAGGGAAACAGTGCCGTGGCAGAGACTGTCACAGGGAAGCAGTGCCGTAGCGGAGACCGTCACAGGGAAACAGTGCCATAGTGGAGACCGTCACAGGGAAACAGTGCCATAGCGGAGACCATCACAGGGAAACAGTGCCGTAGCGGAGACCGTCACAGGGAAACAGTGCCATAGTGGAGACTGTCACAGGGAAACAGTGCCATAGCGGAGACCGTCACAGGGAAACAGTGCCATAGTGGAGACCGTCACAGGGCAACAGTGCCACAGCGGAGACCGTCACAGGGAAACAGTGCCATAGCGGAGACCGTCATAGGGAAACAGTGCCGTGACAGAGACTGTCACAGGGAAGCAGTGCCGTAGCAGAGACCGTCACGGGGAAACAGTGCGATATCGGAGACCATCACAGGGAAACAATGCTATAGCGAAGACCGTCACAGGGAAACAGTGCCGTGGCAGAGACTGTCACAGGGAAACAGTGCCGTAGCGGAGACTGTCACAGGGAAACAGTGCTATAGCGAAGACCGTCACAGGGAAACAGTGCCGTAGCGGAGACTGTCACAGGGAAGCAGTGCCGTAGCGGAGACCGTCACGGGGAAACAGTGCTATAGCGGAGACCGTCACAGGGAAATAGTGCTGTAGCAGAGACCGTCGCAGGGAAACAGGGCCGTGGCAGAGACCACCACTGCCGCCGGAACATTAACTGCCTCAACCTGTATACCCCCCTCCCCCACTCCAACCTCTCACCCTCACAACGCGCAGCCCTCCAATCCCTCTGCTCCAATCCCAACCTCACCATTAAGCCAGCAGATAAAGAGGGCACAATGGTAGTCTGGCGCACAGACCTCTACACCACTGAAGCCAAACGCCAACTCGAGGACACCTCTTCCTACCGCCCCCTTGACCATGACCCCACCCCCCATCACCAAACCATCATCTCCCAGACCATACAGAACCTCATCACCTCAGGGGTTCTCCCACCCACAGCTTCCAACCTCATAGTCCAGGAGCCCCGCACTGCCCAGTTCTACCTCTTTCCCAAGATCCACAAGCCTGACCACCCTGGCCGACCCATTGTTTCAGCATGCTCCTGCCCCACTGAACTCATCTCTATCTACCTTGACACTGTCCTATCCCCCCAAGTCCTGGAACTCCCCACATACGTTCAAGACACCACGTCCCCAACAGTACCCTTCCACCGACACTCTCATTCGTTTGGCCGAACTGGTCCTAACACTTAACAATTTCTTCTTCGAATCCTCCCACTTCCTCCAGACCAAAGGGGTAGCCATGGGCACCCTGTATGGGCCCCAGCAATGCCTGTCTCTTTGTTGGCTACGTAGAACAGTCGATCTTCCGTAATTACACCGGCACATCTCTTGCCCACCTCTTCCTCCGCTATATTGATGACTGCATTGGCGCCACCTTGTGCTCTCGCGAGGAGGTTGAGCAATTCATCAACTTCACCAACACATTCCACCCTGACCTTCAATTTACCTAGACCATCTCTGACACCTCCCTCCCCTTCCTGGACCTCTCCATCTCCATTAATGACGACCGACTTGATACCGACATTTTTTATAAACCCACCGACTCCTACAGCTATCTGGGTTACACCTCTTCTCACCCTACCTCTTGCAAAAATTCCATCCTGTATTCCCAATTCCTCCGCCTCCGCCATATCTTGTCCTTGAGGATAGACAAGTCCCCTGGGCCTGATGGGATATATCCTAGGATTATGTGGGAAGCAAAAGAGGAAATTGCAGTACCGTTGGCAATGATCTTTTCATCTTCACTGTCAACGGGGGTGGTACCAGGGGACTGGAGAGTGGTGAATGTTGTGCCCCTGTTCAAAAAAGGGAATAGGGATAACCCCGGGAATTACAAGCCAGTTAGTCTTACTTCGGTGGTAGGTAAAGTAATCGAAAGGGTACTGAGGGATAGGATTTATGAGTATCTGGAAAGGCACTGCTTGATTAGGGACAGCCAGCACGGATTTGTGAAGGGTAGGTCTTGCCTTACAAGTCTGATTGAATTCTTTGAGGAGGTGACCAAGCATGTGGATGAGGGTAGAGCAGTGGATGTAGTGTACATGGATTTTAGTAAGGCATTTGATAAGGTTCCCCATGATAGGCTTATGCGGAATGTCAAGAGGCATGGGATAGAGGGAAATTTGGCCAATTGGATAGAAAACTGGCTAACCGGTCGAAGTCAGAGAGTGGTGGTAGATGGTAAATATTCAGCCTGGAGCCCAGTTACAAGTGGAGTTCCGCAGGGATCAGTTCTGGGTCCTCTGCTGTTCGTAATTTTTATTAATGACTTGGATGAGGGAGTCGAAGGGTGGGTCAGTAAATTTGCAGATGATACGAAGATTGGTGGAGTTGTGGATAGTGAGGAGGGCTGTTGTCGGCTGCAAAGGGACTTGGATATGATGTAGAGCTGGGCTGAGGAGTGGCAGATGGAGTTCAACCCTGCCAAGTGTGAGGTTGTCCATTTTGGAAAGACAAATAAGAATGCGGAATACAGGGTTAACGGTAGGGTTCTTAGTGAGGTGGAGGAACAGAGGGATCTTGGAGTCTATGTTCATAGGTCTTTGAAAGTTGCCACTCAGGTGGATAGAGCTTGTAAGAAGGTCTATGGTGTATTAGCGTTCATTAGCAGACGGATTGAATTCAAGAGTCGTGAAGTGATGTTGCAACTGTACAGGACTTTGGTTAGGCCACATTTGGAGTACTGTGTGCAGTTCTGGTCGCCTCACTTTAGGAAAAATGTGGAAGCTTTGGAGAGGGTGCAGAGAAGATTTACCAGAATGTTGCCTGGAATGGAGAATAGGTCGTACGAGGATAGGTTGAGAGTGCTAGGCCTTTTCTCATTGGAACGGCGAAGGATGAGGGGTGACTTGATAGAGGTTTATAAGATGATCAGAGGAATAGATAGAGTAGACAGTCAGAAACTTTTTCCCTGGGTACAACAGAGTGTTACAAGGGGACATAAATTTAAGGTGAAGGGTGGAAGGTATAGGGGAGATGTCAGGGGTGGGTTCTTTACCCAGAGAGTGGTGGGGGCATGGAATGCGCTGCCTGTAGGAGTGGTAGAGTCAGAATCTTTGGTGACCTTTAAGCGGCAATTGGATAGGTACATGGATGGGTGCTTAAGCTAGGACAAATGTTCGGCACAACATCGTGGGCCGAAAGGCCTGTTCTGTGCTGTATTGTTCTATTTCTATTTCTATTTCTATCTGCTCCCAGGAGGACCAGTTCCACCACAGAACACACCAGATGGCCTCCTTCTTTGGAGACCACAATTTCCCTTCCCACGCGGTTAAAGATGCCCTCCAACGCATCTCGTCCACATCCCGCACCTCCACCCTCAGCCCCACCCCTCCAACTGTAACAAGGGCAGAACGTCCCTGGTGCTCACCCTCCACCCTACCAACCTTCGCATAAACCAAATCATCCGCTGACATTTCCGCCACCTCCAAAAAGACCCCACCACCAGGGATATATTTCCCTCCCCACTCCTTTCCACCTTCCACAAAGACCATTCCCTCCGTGACTACCTGGTCAGGTCCACGCCCCCCTACAAACCTCCCTCCCATCCTGGCACCTTCCCCTGCCACTGCAGGAATTGCAAAACCTGCACCCACACCTCCTCCCTCACCTCCATCCAAGGCCCTAAAGGAGCCTTCCACATCCACCAAAGTTTTACCTGCACATCCACAAATATCATTTATTGTATCCGTTGCTCCCGATGTGGTCTCCTCTACATTGGGGAGTCTGGACGCCTCCTAGCAGAGCGCTTTAGGGAACATCTCCAGGACACCCGCACCAATCAACCACACCGCCCTGTAGCCCAAAATTTCAACTCCCCCTCCCACTCTGTTGAGGACATGGAGGTCCTGGGCCTGTTTCACCGCCACTCCCTCACCACCAGATGCCTGGAGGAAGAATGCCTCATCTTCCGCCTCGGAACACTTCAACCCCAGGGCATCAATGTGGACTTCAACAGTTTCCTCATTTCCCCTTCCCCCACCTCACCCTAGTTCCAAACTTCCAGCTCAGCACTGTCCCCATGACTTGTCCTACCTGCCTATCTTCTTTTCCACCTATCCACTTCACCCTCGCCCCCGGACCTATCACCTTCATCCCCTCCCCCACTCACCTATTGTACCTCTATGCTACTTTCTCCCCACCCCCACCCTCCTCTCACTTATCTCTCCAGACTTCAGGCTCTCTGCCTGTATTTCTGATGAAGGGCTTTTGCCCGAAACATCGATTTTGCTACCCTTCGGATGCTGCCTGAACTGCACTAATCCATAATTGTTAACTTGGTTTGGCGTTTTAATCTAGAGACTGGGAAATGTTTCACTACGGCCAGGAGTTGCCACAGATTAACTATCACATGCACATTCTCCCAACTAACCTCATCAACATTAAGTAACTTGATGAGTAAATTGTTTATATATTTGCAGCACCATGTAAGATTGTGAGGTCACAGGAAAAAAAAGTCAGTAGGAAGTAACACATTGACATTTCTTAACATTGCTATTGAATCTTGTCTGCAAAGATGAGCAACTTTGAATAATATCATAATTGGACAAATGCAAGTTAACAGTTTTTGCTAATATCTTCTAAAATTCTGCATATTGGTCAATCTCCATAGGCTCATACAAACATGTGCAGGAGTAGGCCATTCAGCCCATCATTCAATAAGACCAAGGCTGATCTGATGTAGCCTTGCTACTACTAGTTCCCATTTGTCTTGACAGTCTTGTAGATTAAACCTTCTTCAATATATTCACATGGAGGATCTCTGTCATTTAGATAAGTATTATTTCAATGCTTAATGGCATGCAATCAAGATACTGTAGAACATAATAAATAACTTTTTAATATAACTGTAAATCAGAGTGCCATCACTCATTGCAAACATGATGAGTACAGTCCAAAAATCAGGGCAGTATGATTTAGGGACTCTATAAGCATGATTTTTTTTTTGAAGTACAGAGAGAGAACAGGTCATCTGGAAGCACTGAGTAAACATTTTTCATGTATTCAGACAATCCACTGAGTGACTGGTAATTTTGCAACACTGATACAGATATCTTCCTGTTTACAGTTAGGACTGGTGCCTCTATGTCACCAGTAGGGAGGTGAGTGAACAGAAGATGAATGCTGCAGAAAAGCAAATTACAGAAGCAAAAAAAAAAATCCATTAGTCAATCTAAATTTACCTTGAAATTTATCAAAAATTAACAGTGATGCAAACAACAAAGTCAAAGTCACCTGGAAGTATTTTTCTTCATTGTCCGATCTTAAGGACAGTTCTTTGACATTGACGTAATTTATTGTTTGTACACTTCTGTAATGTCAGTTTAGTCTCGTTGTTTAAGCATTTAGTGTTAAACAGAACTCTCAACCTTCTGACCCAGAGCCAAATAACTATTGACTAAGGGAGGGTGATACTGCTGACAGATGCATGGTTTTAATTGAGTTATTGAGGCTGGCTAAATGATAGAAATTGCTAACAATGAACTAATCATAGAACTTGGATTTCAACTCAAATTTAGGTTGCACTTATTTTTGACTAATGGAGATTTATTTAATTAATGTGTATCTGAGGAACAGTGTTAGGAAGGATCGAGACAAATAATCCTTCCAAGTAAGTACATATGATGGAGTTCGGTCAATACAAAGCTGCAGCTAACTACTACAGCTTAGCAGCTAATTAATAATTAAATATATTTAGCAATAAAACAATATATTCGTTATGATTTTTAGATATTTGAAAGATGGATATTTTTAGGAAGAATTAAAAAGCATTTGTTTTTCAGAATGCAAACATCTAAAGCATCAAAATAGTAATCATCCTCTTCTGCTTCCCTTCTTAGAGACTTCAGGCAAAATCTTACCGGAATCTGAGTGATGTGGCCAATGGCAATATGCGCGTAGAACCATCAACAGGTTCAGTGATGCCCATCTTGACATTGAGGTCACCTCATTTTATCTTTCACGCTTTTCAAAAGCAGTGTGGCAAAATTAGCTTAGATTACTTACAGTGTGGAAACAGGCCCTTCGGCCCAACAAGTCCACACCGCCCCGCCGAAGCGCAACTCACCCATACCCCTACATTTACCCCTTACCTAACACTACAGGCAATTTAGCGTGGCCAATTCACCTGACCTGCACATCTTTTGACTGTGGGAGGAAACCGGAGCACCCTGAGGAAACCCACGCAGACACGGGAAGAACGTGCAAACTCCACACAGTCAGTCGCCTGAGGCGGGAATTGAACCCGGCTCTCTGGTGCTGTGAGGCAACAGTGCTAACCACTGTGCCACCGTGCCGCCCAATAATTTGTTTTTGAATTCCAACATTCCCTGTTTTTTTTCTGGCAATGAGTCTGGCTGCCTATTTAGAAATGCTACTCTCCAATTAGATTAGATTACATTACATT
Organism: Chiloscyllium plagiosum; assembly: GCF_037043375.1. Taxonomy (NCBI): domain Eukaryota; kingdom Metazoa; phylum Chordata; class Chondrichthyes; order Orectolobiformes; family Hemiscylliidae; genus Chiloscyllium; species Chiloscyllium plagiosum. The sequence goes on along the minus strand of NW_028270145.1, from coordinate 81,734,195 downwards.
ACAGTGTGGAAACAGGCCCTTCAGCCCAACAAGTCCACATTGACCCACCGAAGCGCAACCCACCCATACCCCTAACCTAACACTACAGGCAATTTAGTATGGCCAATTCACCTGACCTGCACATCTTTGGACTGTGGGAGGAAACCGGAGCACCCGGAGGAAACCCACGCAGACACGGGGAGAATGTGCAAACTCCACACAGTCAGTCGCCTGAGGCGGGAATTGAACCCGGGTCTCTGGCGCTGTGAGGCAGCAGTGCTAACCACTGGGCCACCGTGCCGCCGAGTATCAATCACGCAGAACCGCCTCCATTCAATCACCCCCCACAGGTATCTCTGCACTGTTTAGATTAGATTAATTCCCTGCAACGTGGAAACCGGCCCTTCGGCCAACAAGTCCACGCTGACCCTCCAACGAGTGAGCCACCCAGACCCATTTGCCCCTGACTAATGCAGCTAACACTTACTGGATAAAAGCAAAATACCAGTTGACTCTCATTATTGTTTGTTCAGAGCATTGTTAACACCATAACTCACATCATTAATATGCAGGCTCCCATCTGAACAAAATTGCCAAACAATCTAGACATTGGGGAAACTCAATTAGGAAGCCAGGGTGAGCAGCTGGGGGGTTCAGCTTATTAGTTGATTAAAGCAATCTCCATGCTCGATACTGGGCACCAAATCTCAGGGGATGCTTCATGGGCATTAGTCACATGTACCCCACATCTATGGACATTGGTATCCGATATGTGACAGCCTCCAAGAATCTTGATGCCACATTTCCAATTCATTTACAGATCACTTCACTGCTTCTGAAATTCAATGCTATATCGCAGGCTGTGTTGGCAATTATTATTGTAATGCTATTTCAAGGACACTGTGTGCTCAGAGACATGCACCCAGCTCATGGACTAGATCAGGCTGCATCTCTGAGCTCATAGAACTCACTCACTTAGGTCCCACCTGGATGTTCACAGCATCCCTGCTCTGCATTCATATGCTTTGTCCTTTGGCACTTTGCCTCCACAGGCAATATTGCAGGCAATGGTAAGCATGTGCATTGGTGGGATGTGGGTACAGTAGCAGAAATGGAGTGATTGTGAGCTAATGAAGGGAAGATGATGCTACTTATAATGAGAATGAAGGAGGAAATTGAACCATTACCTACCTTAGTGGGTATTTCTCCAAATGGCTGGGATTGCTTTAACTTGTGTGGCATAATCTAGCGTTAGGACTTCCACTGTTGTTCCTGGGGAAAGAGGCAGCTCAGCATCCGCAGAGTGCTGATATCCCCCTGTCTGTCAGGTCCGTGGTAAACATGAAGAACCATGTAGGGTATCTCTAGACTGACAGTGCTTGTTTGGGTGCATAATGGGTTTTTAAAGCTGGCACGGTTTCCCAGATTCCAGTGATATCTGGGATATCTGCTGAGTGAGGAGTTGCTACAGGAGTGGTGCATGATAAGGTGGAGTGAGGATTGGATGTGAGAGATTACATATGAGTGAGTAGACAATTAATGAGGCAAATTTGGTAAATCAGGGTGAGTAAACATGCTGGACCTCACAGTAAGAAACCTTCCAATAAAACTCAACACAACTTGGACTTAGCCAAAGAAAATAAGATACAGCCTTTTGTTTTCTCCTGCTTGCATTGTGCCATGCACCATTTCACGCCAAGTGTCATTGTCCAAGCACTTCTGCAAGGTGGAACCTGGAAAGTTCCATCTTTGCAGTTTTCCTTTCTTCTCCGTGGTAAAAGGCCTAACCTGTTTCACCCTTGAATCATCAGTATATTTTTGTCTACCAATATGGTATACTCCCAAGCCATTAAGCCTTATAATTAGATATTGTGTGATGAATTATAAATCTACTAAACCAATTGGAAAACTCTACAAATTAGAAAGTTTTTTTAAATTAGATTCCCTACAGTGTAGAAACAGGCTATTCAGCCCAACAAGTCCACATCGACCCAACTTCTTTCAAATTCACAATATTTGTAGTGAGTAATTTGAGGAGAAAGTGAGGTCTGCAGATGCTGGAGATCAAAGTTGAAACTTTATTGCTGGAACAGCACAGCAGGTCAGGCAGCATCCAGGGAACAGGAGATTCGACGTTTCGGGCACAGGCCCTTCTTCAGGATTGAAGAAGGGCCTGTGCCCGAAACGTCGAATCTCCTGTTCCCTGGATGCTGCCTGACCTGCTGTGCTGTTCCAGCAATAAAGTTTCAACTAGTGAGTAATTTGCCCTTACATGAAATTGCTAAGACTGAAACAAAAATCTTCCATTCATTATGCATGGAAACTATGTTTAATCGTCCTAAATTACAAAGTACAACCAGGAACATTGCATTTCTATTACCTTTGTTATGCCTGGCTTGGCAAAATGCACTGAACTTTGAAATTACATTTAAGATTACTTTATTATTAATAATTGAAATGCCCCGACCTGGAGATGTTAACGTTTAAAACATAAGTCCAAAGCCTTTGGTAAATTAGTTAAGAGATGAATTTCTGATAATGTTAGAATATTATTATGTTATTTTAAATATTTGTGAGGTCCAGTTATATTTTTGAATAAAACCCCATTTGTCAGCTGTGAAAATCAGCCTGACAAACCACTTTTCAATCATGCAGGGATATGGATGTCATTGGCTGAACTGGCCTTTATAGCTCAAAGCTAGATGCCCTTGAGAAGGTGGTGGTGAGCATGTAAGGCAGAGGTAAAATTACTGAAAGATTTCCTGTCCCAGTAAATTCAAATTTTAATTCAAGAAAGCTGCTTTGCATTTTAGTGATGTAAGGCATGCTTTCTTTACTTATGGCTTGTTACTCTAACAAGATTTTTCTACAATTCAGGCATTTATACAACATCATTTACATCCAAACTATTTCCATATTTGAAACACATGTTCGATTAATTACAGTAAACTTTAGCTGTGCTTCAACTCTGTGAAACAATATATTTTTCAGTTTCTTTATCATTGTATCTGATCCAATCTAAGCTAAAAGATGTTAGAGGAAATAACATTTTAATTATTTATGGTATTTTTAGAGAAACTGAAAATTGCTTTTGTAGAAACTGATGTACTTTTAGATTTCCAGATTCAATCCCTAACATTTTGCAACAAATCAACCATAACATTTTGCAATATTGTATTTCCTGAGATTCTTTTTTTGTCATTCAGCTACCAAAGGGTGCAAGACTGATTGCAACTAGAGGTCAGAAATATTTTTCCATATTACTACATTCCAGTTTACTGTGTTACCACACTTGTGTAAGCACACCGTATTTATATTCACTGTAATGAATAACTCCTTTGAATGTTTTTGTTGTGTTTGCAAAAGTATATTATGAGCAAGTGACAGTTAGCACGAGTTGAGCATTGTTGTGTAATATAGCTGACAAACCAAAAGGGAAGAAAGGTCATTTAAAATTAAAGGCAAAAAACACAAGGATGACACAACAGCTGCTGTGGTGTTTTGAGTTTGGTCATTAATGGAATGATGGAAACATATGTAATGCATGCAGTAAAAAGACTGCTTTGGATTGCACCAGCTCAGCAAGGGCAGCAGCAGTCTGGACTGACTGAAAGGCAACAATATGGTCACTGATAGAGTGATAATTGTGGGAGGATAAGGTTGTCATCCTAAGGGAAGGCAACAGGTTTTCGCCAACAGAACCACTGTGCTTGTATTGGTTAAAATCTATGCAGACTTACATCCATGGAATCTGAACTGTCATGGCAACTAGCATGAATATTGTAATATCCAACTGAGCTCCTATAACAACATTGATGCTTTGCACTGTGAGGCGAAGGTAAAATATCAAGCACTCCAATATTGCTCGGTACTCAAATCCTCCAGTGGAGTAGACTACATCTCAGTGCTGGAAAAGATGGGTTCAGAATCCTGTGTTATGTTGGAGCCAGACACCTTCCGCTTCTGAACAGTGACTGAAGGCTGTCTGGTAGGCTTCTCAACGCACTAACGACCGAAGTGTGAACACGAACCAGGAACAATAGGTTGCCAATCGCCCCTTTGAGCTTGCTTTGCCATTCAATAACATCACAGCTGTGCATTGTCATCTGGGTTTTCCTGTACAGCATCCCATCAAAGTCTCTATCAGAGTTACTGCAGCAGAACCTGTATACAACCTCACTCTCAGGCATCCGAAGATAGAAAATCAGAAGAGAATTAGCATGGGGAAGGGAGTTGTGCTCATGATTGCACTATCTGCATTTCTAAGCAATGAGATGAGGCAGGGGGTCAAGCAGGTGAATGGTATTGTAGTCAACGGAGCACTGGCCCAAAATTCAATATTCTGAATTCACCTCATAGTCAGAAATATCAAGCCTGACAGAAAACTGGCCAAACTTCATTAAGCATCAGGCACATACTACAGGATGAAATAAGTTACAACCAGCTCAAGGGTTATGGATTGGACAAGTATCAAACAGATTTTCTGGCGTGTTGACGACCTGAGTATCTGCACTTTACTCTTCCTGGCATGACGACAGTGAAGGGTATTGCCATGACCCCATTGAATGATTTGAATCCAACCCATGATCCTATTGGCCAAAGCTACAGAACATTTCGGAAGATTAGGGACAGGGGAAGATAAGAATACACACCTGAGTGCCAGTCCTATCCACCCCTCAGCAAAGAGCTCTGATCATCTGGAGAGAGAGGGAGAGAGAAGATCTGCTCTGATCACTGCAAGATTCTTCTTTGGGGAAGAAAGTCACACCTTCATTGGACATGAAGGAGACTCCTAAATAGAGAGTAAATGTCCTAGAAATTTTGGGAAACGCTCGCATAGTGTTTTAGTAAGGAATATTTTGTTAATGAAATTGAGTTGAACCATGACCTGAATTCCATGTCCCTTTGTCCACCTTGGCAACAGGAGCACTTGCGTAAATACATTTTAATACATTAACTAGTCAAAGTGTTCAAAGTATGGACAACAGTATGTTAGCGTTTATAGCCAGAGGATTTGAGTACAGGAATAGGGAAGTTTTATTGCAATTATACAAGGCCTTGGTGTGACCATACCTGGAACATTATGTACAGTTTTGGTGCCCTTATCTGAGGATAGATGTTCTTGCTATATAGAGAGTTCAGAGAAGGTTTGCTAGAGTGGTTCCTGGGATGGCAGGACATTCATGTAAAGAGAGATTGAATCAGTTAGGATGACATTTATTGCAGTTCAGAAGAATGAGGGTGATCCTGCTTTCAGAAGGAGGTTGTGAAACTTGAAAGTGTTCAGGAAAGGTTTACATGGATGTTGTCAGGGTTGGAGGGTTTGAGCTGCAGGGAGAGGCTGAATTGGCTGGGGCTATTTTCCCTGGAGCATCAGAGGCTAAGGGGTGACTTTATAGAAGTTTATAAAACCTTGAAGGGCATGGATAAGGTGAATCACCAAGGTCTTTTCCCCAGGATAGGGGAGTCCAAAGCTAGCAAGCATAGGTTTATGATGAGAGAGGAAAGATTTAAAAAGGATGTAAGAGGTAACTTTATCACGCAGAGGGTGGTGCACATATGATCTGAGCTACCAGAGGAAGTGGGGATGGCTGGTACAATTACAAAATTTAAAAGGCATCTGGATGGGTATATGAATAGGAAGGATTTAGAGGGATCTGGATCAAATGTTGGCAAATGGAACTAAATTTGTTTAGGATATCTGGTCAGCAAAGACAAGTTGGACTGAAGGATCTGTTTCCATTCTTTAAAGGTTTATGACTGTACAACTTCAGCTCATACAAACCAATAAAATTCCAACAGAACGAGATGGGAAGGATGTTCATGAAGACATTGATGTCCAGAACTAGGAATCGCAGTCTAAGGATACAGAAGCAGTGATGAGGAAAATATTTCATCTCCCAGAAGGAGATGAACCAGAGAAATTTGCTACCCTAGAAAGTCATTGAGGCCAAAGCATATTATATTGCATATTATATTGTGGTTCCCTTGTTCAAGAAGGGGAGTAGGGATAACCCTAGTAACTATAGGCCAGTGAGTCTCACTTCTGTTGTGGGCAAAGTCTTAGAGAGAATTGTAAGGGATAGGATTAATGAACATCTGGATAGGAATAATGTGATCAAGGATAGTCAGTATGGTTTTGTGAAGGGCAGGTCATGCCTCACAAACCTTATTGAATTCTTTGAGAAGGTGACTAAGGAGGTAGATGAGGATAGAGCGGTAGATGTGGTGTATATGGATTTTAGTAAGGCATTTGATAAGGTTCCCCATGGTAAGCTACTGCAAAAAATACGGAGGTATGGCATTGAGGGTGAGTTGGAGATTTGGATTAGGAATTGGCTGGCTGCAAGAAGACAGAGGGTAGTAGTTGATGGTAAAGGTTCATCTTGGAGTGCAGTTACTAGCGGTATTCCGCAAGGATCTGTTTTGGGACCATTGCTGTTTGTCATTTTTATAAATGACCTGGAGGAGGGGATAGAAGGTTGGGTGAGCAAGTTTGCGGATGATACGAAAGTCGGTGGAGTTGTTGACAGTGAGGAAGGATGTGTCAGGTTACAGCGGGATATAGATAAGCTGCAGAGCTGGGCAGAAAGGTGGCAAATGGAGTTCAATGTAGGTAAGTGTGAGGTGATTCACTTTGGTAAGAGTAACAAAAAGATGGGGTACTGGGCTAATGGTCGGATACTTGGTAGCGTGGCTGAGCAGAGGGATCTTGGTGTCCATGTACACAGATCTCTAAAAGTTGCCACCCAGGTAAATAGTGCGGTGAAGAAGACATATGGCATATTTGCTTTTATTGGTAGAGGAATTGAGTTCCGGAGTCCTGAGGTCATGTTGCAGTTGTGGCCACATCTGGAGTATAGTGTGCAGTTTTGGGCGCCATACTATAGGAAGGATGTGGAGGCACTGGAACGGGTGCAGAGGAGGTTTACCAGGATGTTGCCTGGTATGGTAGGAAGATCGTATGACGAAAGACTGAGGCACTTGGGGCTGTTTTCATTGGAGAAAAGAAGGTTTACGGGTGACTTGATAGAGGTGTACAAGATGATTAGGGGTTTAGATAGAGTTGACCATGAGAACCTTTTTCCACGTATGGAGTCAGCTATTACGAGGGGGCATAGCTTTAAATTAAGGGGTGGTAGGTATAGGGCAGATGTTAAGGGTAGATTCTTTACTCAGCGAGTCGTGAATTCATGGAAAGCCCTGCCAGTAGCAGTGGTGGACTCTCCCTCTTTATGGGCATTTAAACGGGCATTGGATAGGCATATGGAGGATAGTGGGCTAGTCTAGGTTAGGTGGGCTTGGATCGGCGCAACATCGAGGGCCAAAGGGCCCGTACTGAGCTGTATTTTTCTGTGTTCTATGTTCTATATCTCAAGAAAGAGTGGAAAATATTTTTTTTTTCCTAACTGTAGATTTCCAATAAAAACTTTGTAAATCTATGAACATCTAATTCAATATATGAATATCAGTCCATAAAACACGCATCCTTCTGATAGGAAGCAGACCAGGATTGCACAGAATATTGCAAAAGTGGCCTAACCAATGTCTTGTACAGCTGCAACATGACCTCCCGACTCCTATACTGTATGCTCTATCCAATAAAGCAAAGTACTCCAAACGCCTTCTTCACCATCCTACTTATCTGCTACTCTGCTTTCAAGAAACTATGAACCTGCATTCCAAAGTCTCTTTGTTCAGCAATACTCCCCAGGACTAACTTGGACAAGTAGGCTGACAACAATGTGGCAGCAGAGAATTTGAGACAAATGCAGAAAGAATGGTGCAAGTCTTCATGTGGATCCTAATGCTGTGACTTTGAATACATATTATCATGATGATGATTTGGAAGCCAAATGATTGAGGTCTTCCTTTGCAGCAGTATCCGGTGGGAAGACAAGCCACACATCATAGGAAATGCAATGTCGATAAGTGAACAAATAAGAATGGAACCAACTGAACACAGTCTCACTGAGCTTGATGATGATGAAAAATGGTATTTATGACTGTATCACACGTGTTAGAAAATGGAAAGAATCCAGGAGAAGTAATCCACTGTGTCACCATTACAAAAGTGTGATGTTGATAAAAATCTCTTTGATGCTGTGACAGGAACAGAATCTGATTGGAGAGAATCCAACTGTGGAATTGTAGAGGAGATAGTCATGAAGTTGGACTTTATCTATACTACTGCTCAAGTTTCCACTCTGAAAAATTCCTTATACTGCTGTGAGAAATTAGAATCAAAACAGAAAATCAATTTACATCAATTTTACATCAGCTTGATCCCATTCCTTTAAGTGTAATCATGGTTCATAAAATATTTCTGATACAACAGAAACCTATACCATTTGATGCTTTCTAACAATAAATTATATATGAGGAAAATCTTCCTTCCTCATGTTTAATTTCATTGGATTATTAATCCTTCATCTGAAAGCAGAAAATCAATATACCTCTAACTAAGCATATACAAGCTACAGAGTACTGAGGTAAGTCTGACAGGAGAACTGATTTAGTGAAAGTTATATTGGATACTATCAAAGGTCAGATGTCTCATTGTACCATCACAGTATGTCTTTCTTCCCTCCCCCTCCAATGTATTGCATCAATGGGCCAGCAGTTCCAAAATCTAGTCATGTTTGTAATAAATCTTGTCCTCTAATCAAACAATAGATTCATAACATCAATGGTTCACTACCTAGAACCATGATTTGTTTCTATGGACTGGATGTACTTTCTTCAAAGTAATGCTCAATTATTTCCATGGCAAGCTAGTATACAGAATTTATAAAAGAGAAACAAATTTTCCTTTTATAATTTCACAAGCTACAGAACAATTTAATTACTATGTGAAATACTTATTTGTTCATTCACAATCTTTGTCAGCAAGTCTGCAAGTTACAACTTGAATATCTCTACTTGAATATTTTTTTCTTCACTTGTTTGTGGAACTGCTAAAACTAAAATTCAAGGGGAAGAATTTTTGGATGGTGGTGTTTTCCAATCTGAAGCACTGTGCAAGTGCTGGTCACTCTATTTACAGAAGGGTGTTAATGTATTGGAAATGTATCAGAGAAGGTTTACTAAACTGATTAGATTACCAACAGTGTGGAAACAGCCCAACAAGTTCACACCAACCCTCCAAAGTGCCACCCATCTAGACCCATTCCCCCCTGACTAATGCAACTAACACTTTTGGACAATTCAGCATGGCCAATTCACCTGACCTGCACAACTTTGGATTGTGGGAAGAAACCAAAGCACCCACACAGTTGCCTGAGTCTAGAATCGAACCTGGATCCCTGGTGCTGTAAGGCATCAGTGCTAACCACTGAGCCACTGATACCTGGAATGAGTGGATGGTCTTATGAGGAAAGGCTACAAAGGCTATGCCTGATTCTCCTGGAGTTTAAAAGACTCAGATATGACTTATCTGAAACATATAAAATCCTGGGGTGACTTGATCAGTTCAATATTCAGAGGTTACTTGCTCCTGTGGAAGAATTTAGAACTAAGGGTCATAGTTTAAAAATAAGGGGTTCCCACTTAAAACAGAGATAAGGAATCAATGTTTTCTCTCAGAGGTTGTGAACTCCCTTCCTCAAAAGGCATTGGATGCAAAATTTTTTAAATATTTTTAAAGCAGAGGTGGATAGATTTTTGATTACCAAAGAAATGAAAGATTATCAGGGAAATGCAGGAGTGTAGATTTGAGGATAAAATCAGATCAGCTTTGATTTATTGAATGGCAGAGGGGCTCAATGAGCCAAGTAGCCTATTCCTGTTCCTTGTTTGTATGTTTGACCTCCTTGCCAACCACTGCAGTCCCAAAGACAATGAATATTCTGAAGAGCATTAATTGATTGGAGGTGGGATTTTCACCTCCTTTTAAGTCGAAGGTTCATCTTACTGAGCCAAAAGGCCAGTAGTGCTATGGTCCCAGAAGTTGGAATTGTGACTATAGATTTTAAGTCTTGGAGTTCAGGACCAGATAAACATGTGAGGTTTCACACCAGAGAGTAGAGGTGAGGCCCAAAGGCAATGAGGAAATATAGGTCATGGAGAGATGTGGAGAGGCCCAAAGAGGCTCAAGGAAAAGGAGGTGAGAGGTCTTGATGGAAAGGTTAGAGGGAAGGGAACACCATTGAACGGCAGCAGTGAGGAGGTGGGAAAGATAGTGAAAGATTGTTGAAGGACGTCCTTAAATTGCCCATAGTGTTATTGGATTAGTCAGAGAGAAATGGGTCTTGGTGGATTAGGCTTCTGAGGGTCGGTATGAACTTGTTGGGCCAAAGGTAGCTCTTTACTATCAAAGGCTGGAGCAGAGCGGTTCATTCTGAGATCCCCCAAAACCTGTATTCCATTCACCGGCCTTAACATTGAGGCCATGTAACAGGCAGCCCTGAAATAATCAATAATTAGGCATGTCAGTGTCTTCAGGTTGGGCAAGATCAGATTGGACACCTTACGTATTTCTCATCTCCATTAAACTGTGGATGTTTTGGGGAGAAGCAGGATGTGGGCTGCCCAGGGGATATTTGATGGGTACCTATCAACAGACCCATTGATGCTGGACAGTAACATTTGGCACCAGGGACTGCTAACCTCATTACCTTTTCATTACAAATGTAGCTCTGCCTCACCACTACCTCTTATAACCAATCTTTATTTACTTAAATTTACTTCATCTGAGAGAATGGACTGCAAGATTCTCTTATTGGTTCAAGTCCCTTCCAATCCTCTTTGTTCCATCAGGTTGTAGGCTGATGTTGAAAGACCTCCTTAAATACACTTTAACATGTTTTCTTTAACAAGACTGCCTCCACTTCGTCCACTGGACAATACCTATTCTAATGCCACTCTCCATCAGGAAGGAAAAGGACTTGTCCCATCCACATCAGCTGTCTCTCTCTCTGTCACAAAGTCACACTGGCACCCCTGACTAGTCCTCTGCACCCATCCTCATTGGCATTGGCGTGTCTCCATGTGGTGTTTCAGATCTTATGTAAGCACTGCAGATGAAAGGAGTCCAACTTACGTTATGCCTTTTCTGTTTTCTTCCATGTCTCATAAACAGATTGTAGCCTGTATTGTTAGTGACATGAACAGTCACAGATCCATAGCTGTGATGATGGCATTTGATGCATATATCACATGCAGTGACTCAGAGACTGATGTTGCTTTGCTGATTCTTGTGTGGACATTGATCCTGAAATCCTCTTGGGAGATATTTCTTCCTGGGTAGGGAAAAGTTGTTAATGTCTTCAATATTCTGTTGTCATCCAACCATCTACTTATTGTTGTTTTGGGCTTTTCACAGTTAATGCACAGACCATTCTTTCTGGTCTACTTTCAAGAACAATGGCCATGTGTTGGAGTGTGGGTGATTCTTTGACCAGCAAGATGATGTCATTTGCGAAATCCAAGTCTGACACCACAACCTCTAATTGTTCATTATTCATGTCTAACATCCAGGATTGTATAGGAATAAATTTCCTTGAATTAGATCACGGAATGACCAAAGCCATGTTTTCAGTCCCTATTGCTAACACGTTCCATAGCCACTAACACTAGCTCCCACTTTGGTCACCATGTGAAATTGAACTGGACACTTCAAAATCTCTGTGCACTGTTTCAATCTGAGATTAACATCCACAATTTCCAATGTTTTAATATTGATAGTTGTACCTTAAGTTGCCTTGGACCAGACTTTTAAAACATTCCCCTTCACCTCCTCACTTTAAGACTTTCTTCAAAACCTAGACACTCTTTAAAACGTCTCACTTTTACCAATTTCTTTTGGTCACCAGTGGAATATATCTTTTCGTGTTAAGTGATGACAACTGGATATTACAAGATGGCTGTGTTTAAACAGTCACCTTTACTTAACGGGGCATGACTCTTGAGAATTTGCCTGGAGATAAACCCATGTGAATAAGTGCACTGGCAGGTCAAATTTTCACTCTGCATTGACAGGACTCCTTGGGAGGGGAGCTGGGTGACCTCAGAAAGAGATTAGAGTCTGCTGGCTTGCTGATGTGAGGAGGCATAAAACCTGATTCAATGCACTGGCACTGTACTATGGTTTGATAAAATAAAGAATTAAACCAAAAAAACCCCTTCAGTCTCACTATATTCATACACACACATTGCATTTACCATCCATGACAAGCCCATGCAACTTCGTGCTCCCATGCCATTCTACATCCTTTTGATCCACCCTCATGCCTCCTCCTACTGCCCATACCAGCCTATGGCCCTTTAGTCATCACAGTATAATAAAACAAAGGACTGCAGATATGAGAGATCTGAAACAGACAAAAACAGAAATTGCTGGAGAATCTCAACATGTTGGCAATGTCTATGGACAGAAAACAGAGTTAATGTTCCAAGCCCTGTGACCCTTCTACAGAATGGGCTGTATGGTTATATAAATGTCTTATACCCTTCACCCTGGTCTATTACAGCATATGCCAACAAATGTTAACTCATGTTAATCCATGGTCAACACCACCTTTTGCCCTTCCCCTCTATGTCAGCTTACAAGGTACCTATCATGGGTAAAGTATGGAAGATAGGCTGACATTAAAGAAAACAATGTGACTACTGCTGATACCACTATTAAAATAAACTCTTTTATACATAAAAATAACATTTAATAAATTCAAATTTGTTCAATTAATCTCTTATGGAATCAACATTTGCAGTCCAAATTGTTTGAGAATTTTGACAGTTCTTAGACAGCTCTTTGGCAGCTTTGATAGATCCCATGTGTTGATTCTGTATTTTGTAGGCACATTTGTCTCTACCTTTCACAAACTCAAATTGTACCTGCATTTCTCCCACCCTCACCAAATGTGTGTGACTTCCCCATGAAGGCCTTTGATTGTGGGGGATTTTTGACGTTTCACCAGGATGGAGAGGCTCTCCATCACATTAGAAATCTGGAGTTGCATCTCAGCAGATAGTGCAGCATAACTTACAAACATAATGTGAGGTTTTCATTTGTACTATGAAGTTAATTGGGAATAACTTTTCTGTAGTTTGATATATTATTTAGAGACTAGGTAACGTTTAGTTAATATTAATTTGCTTGTGACAACAATGATCATAAAATGTGAAATCTTTCTGTGTATTCCTTTCAGACAGTCAATGAAAAAATCATATTTCTTTTTTTTAAAGTTATCATGCTCCATGAGAATTATAACAATTTGGCGTGATATTTACACTTAGAATCTCTACTGTGTGGAAACAGGCCATTCAGCCCAGGACCAACCCTCCAAAGAGTAACCCACCCAGACCCATTCCCTTATTTCTCGACTTTTCCCCTGACTAATGCACCTAACACTACGGGGAATATAACATGGCCAATCCACCTAATCTGCACATCTTTGGATTGTGGGAGGAAACCCATGCTGACACAGAGAGAATGTGCAAACTCCACACAGCCAGTCGCCAGAAGCTAGAATCGAACCCAGGCCCTTGGTGCTGTGAGCCACCGTGCCACCCACTTTTAAAATTGTTTTACACATAATGCTCCTGTGAAGATGTTTTATTTCACTAAAGTTGCTACTTAAGTGCAAGTTTTTGTTGGTATTCTCATTACCCACAAAGGCTTTGAGCAGCTGTTGTCAGCTATTGTCAGCTGTTACGAGAAAGTGATGAACTATTTATTTTAAGTATTTTCTTAAAGAGACTTATTCTTGCAGGTCTCAAAAGCAATTCAGGTGTGATGGCTTTAGGATTTAATAAGAACCAGTAAAACCAAGTGATAACTATCACTTCATTAAATCCTCATGCTTCAGTTAGTGAGCTGACTAATACCCCAAAACATTTTGGCTGAAATCATAAATTAAGCTAATTGGTCAATTATTCACTGGTGTTGCTTTCTGGGTGAATATACGCTGACTTAGAAATTAGCAAATGATTAAAAAAAGAGACTCGCAAAACATGACAAACTTTCATGAGTACAAAGTGTATGCAATTGTTCCATTTTGTGATTATTTTATCCAAATGAAAGAAACAGAGATGCATTTGAACAAAAAATAAATTGTGATCTGCAGAAAGAAATTCTAAGCTGCTGTATTGAGAACTTGGCAGAGTTAGAGGGGCCTCTGCTGTTGAGTGATGGGATTAACATTAGAAGCATACATAATGATGGGGACATGGCATCAATCAGTTAGTTTAGTTCGTTGGACAATTGATTTGTGAGAAGGGGTAATACCAACAGGACAGATTCAATTTCTGCTACCAGCTAAGATTACTCTCATTCTCCATCATGCCTATTGCCTGAGGTATTGTGACCCTCAGGTTAAACCATCACCAGTTATCTCTAATGATGGCACAGTCCTATGGTCCAGTAAGAGAATGTGTATAGATTAAGCTGCCAATACAGAGTTGCTACAGAAAGTTCCATGGACTCTAGCAGCATTACTTTGAGTATTACACAGAGTTAGAAACTAAGAAACACCAAAAAACATGATAGCAACAGTGTTGACATTGGAAATTGCAAAATGTAACATTGAAGACAGCAACTGAAGTGAACTTTGGGGTTAAGATTGGCAGGGAAAAACTTTTTGGAGACTCACCAGGATGTCAGGGATATCACAAGAGAAGACTGTTAAACAAATCTGGGGGTTGCATGGCAGTACTGTAATGAGCTGAAGTAATCAGCAGCAGAATAGACACAGTAGCAGAAGTAGGAACAACACCAGATCTCAAGAGAAGCAAGGAAGCTGGTCTACTGCCTCTAAACAGTTCACATAATCAAAAGGATCACACCATGCAGTCATTGAATCATAGAGTCATACAGCACAGAAACAGACCCTTTGATCCAACCAGTCCATGCTGAAAATTATCCCAAACTAACTAGTCCCATCTGGCTGCTCTTGGTCCATATCCCCCCAAACCTTTCCTATTAATGTACCTATCCAAATGTCTTTTAACCTTTGTAATTGTACACACATCCACCACTCCCTCAGGAAGTGCATTCCACATGTGAACTACTCTCTGTGTAAAGATTTGCCCTTCATGTCTTTTTAAAATCTTTCTCCTCTCACCTTAAAAATGTGCCTCTTTGTCTGGAAACCCCCATCCCAGGGAAAAGACGACTAACATTAATTCTATCTATACCCATCATTTGTTTATAAACCTCTGTAAGGTCACCTCTCAATCTCCTATGATTCAGTGAAAAAAGTTTCAACCTATGCAGCCTTTCTTTATAACTCAACCCTTCCATGTCTGGCAACATCCGGGTAAATCTCTTCTAAACTTTCTCCAGCTTAATAATATCCTTCCTATAACGAGGCAATGAGCACTTGGCACACTATTCCAGAAGATATCAATGTCCTGTACAACCTCAACATGACTTCCCAACTCCAGGCCAGGAGAATGGGAGGAAAAGGTTCACCGAGTACAGAACCCTTTCGGGATTAGATTTTAAAACGCCCAAAGAACTGAGTTTTTTTTTATTCTGTGTGTGTTGTATATGTGCATTGCTCTGAGGGGGAGTTCATCTTAAGGACTCCTTGTGCTGTGATTATACAATTTTGCTGAGTGTGTACAATGTTTTAACTCCTTTCTGTAGTTAAGGCTTTCGGGATCGACAAACTTCACACATCAAATAAAGTCTGTTTCATAATCTATAGTATGTTTTACTATTTTGAATAGACTAACCCACTGAGTTTATAAAACTCAACCAAGCAATTGATTATTACACCATTATCATTATCATGATATAGTAAATACTGGGGAAAACGTCATGCTGATGAAGCTAATTCTGATTGACGAGTCAGCAAACAAGTCAAACTACAGGTGTTTTATCAACAGACTTAACTCATGTTAAAGGTCATGAAACAATCTTCAATGAACTTAAAAAACTTGTTAGTTACAGCTTTGAAGAGTGTTAAACCATAGCTGATTAGTAAGCAGACAAATCCCACGACAGAAAGATCAATGGAAAGAGTGTATGCTGGATCCATTGCAAGCAAGGGACGTTCAAATGCACATTGTCAGAATATCCACTTATTCATTTTAATTGGGACACAACAGATCTCATAACAGAATTCAAAATATTTGAACAGTATTCAGCATTGGTTTCTAGATTCAGGTGTGTCCAATGCAGTAGCATACTATTAAGATTTGTTTGGTCATTAGGAGTGAAGGTCCACACAGACTTTATATATCACAGGATTTACAACCAAAGAGCTAAAAGATCTCAAAAAATATAGGGGATTAGGGGGTCAATTCAGCATTGGTTTAAACTTCTGGATTCATCAACTAGAATTCATATCCTTTAGTTAGATTTCTCAGTAGACTTAGAACATAGAGCATAGAACATTATAGCACAGTAAAGACCCTTCATGGAGAGATGCAGAACAAATGGTTCATCATGTGATTTTTCAAGTAGGGAGCTAGAAAACAAAATTGTTGAGTTGGTGATCACATTCACCTTCATGAAAATGCTTGAGAAAGTTTTACAAGATAAACTGAAGACAGACAGTGTTGAAGAGCTATTGAAGGATAAATGTAAGTATGAAGCAATCATTGTAAATTGATTAAGCTTACAAGTCCTGCGTAAAAGCTTGATGGTTGAGACAATCACTGGAAAACCCAAACATAGTAAGACATGTGGAAGGTGTGGCCCTCTGCTTGTCCCAAGGAAATGTTCAGCTTTCATTCAATTTTGTAAGGAATGTAGCAAAAAGGGTTATTGGTAGAGGGAATGTGCCAAAGCAGTGGTTGATCTAGTACATTTACAAAGAAATGTGCACCAAGCAAAACAGACTAAATAAGGAGTATATTCCAGCTACAATAAAGCTAATCTGGTATCCTGCCATACAAGAAGTGGTGAATACATGTTTCACATTGTCAGTCTTATGGAAAGCATCAAGGTCTCCATACCATTAGAACTGTTGAACAAGAGTAGGCTATTCATGCCATCAAGCCTGCTCAGCCATTTAAAGCAAACCTATCAATACCTTTTATCAAAACTATCCCTCCAATACTTTATGACATAAATAATCAAAAATGTATCAATATCTACAATAAATAGACTCAAGAACTGCATTTTCATAGCCCTCTTGTGTAGAGAAGTTTAAAGATTCACCACCCTTTGAGTTAAAAATCTCATTATCTCAATTCTAAAATGCTTTCTCCTTATTTTAAAATTGTGCCTTCTGCTTCTAGACTCTCCAAAGAGGGGAAACACCCTACCTGCATCTACCCTGCCTATAGGTTTAGGTATTTTGGCGGTTTCAATGAGATCATCTCTCATTTTTTGAAACTCTTGAGAATACAGACCCAAATTAAAACCATTCCCTACTCTCTGCGCTCATTTTAAACATTCTGCTTCTTCGTTTGCCATTGTGTTGAGAATAAACAATCCATGCTGCTTGCAAAATGTCATATATCTGTCAGCAGAGGACTGGTGACTTAGTTGTTGGGTAATTTAGGGCAAGTGCTACTATATTTCCTTGCAAATTCTAAGAAGACATGTTCCCACAGACATGGGAAGCTATGATGAATTCTATAAATGTATGATATTCAGAATTCACCAATATCGCGCATAGGTCAACAGTGATGG
The DNA here is from genome assembly GCF_037043375.1 of Chiloscyllium plagiosum. Lineage (NCBI taxonomy): Eukaryota > Metazoa > Chordata > Chondrichthyes > Orectolobiformes > Hemiscylliidae > Chiloscyllium > Chiloscyllium plagiosum. The sequence goes on along the minus strand of NW_028270145.1, from coordinate 81,716,629 downwards.
AGTGTAAAGACAATCACTTTGCCTGATGTTAAGATACCCTACATTGTAGTCATGGCTGGACCAGCAATGGCAATGACCTAGCATAAGACACAACCCATGAAATTAGTCAAATGTCAAAAATGTAACAGAAAATGCAGCAGATATTGTGTATGGCTTGCAGAAGCAAGCTATTCAAGAAACACTCACAAAATTGAATGTGATAGAGGAATAAAGTGCTTTCCTTTCATCTGAATTAATGCAGTTAAAATCTCAGCTGACCACTGTCAAAAGTAAAATGGAAGTTCCCAAGGAGAATGTTGAAGATCTTACTCAGGATAAGTCCAAACCTGAAAATGCCACCTTTCAAATTTTCAAGGAATACTTCCACTCCATTCATAAAGGTGAATGAAGGGCTGAAAGAGAAGGAAAGGAAGCAGGGTGCATTCTCTCTGCTGGTTGGGGTTATACATGACACATAGGAAGGGGGCTGTGGTAATTGCAGGTGAGTCATTTCAGGTCCAGGACATGTTTGTAGGAGTTCCTCAGGGCAGTGTCCTAAGCCCAACCATTTTCAGCTGCGTCATCAATGACCTTCCCTCCATCATAAGGTCTGAATTGGGAAAGTTCATCGATGTTAGCACAATGTTCAGCATCATTTGCAGCTCCTCAGATATTGAAACAGTCAGGCTTGGGCTAACAAGTGACAAGTAATGCTCATGCCACATAAATGCCAAGCTATGACCATCTCTAATAAGAGGCAATCTAACCACTACCCTTTGACACTCATTGGTATTACCGTCACTGATTCTTCCACTATCAACATCATTTGCATTACCATTAATCAGAAACTCAACTGGACTCACCACATAAATGTAATGGATACAAGAGCATATCATAGGCTAGCAAATTTTGGCAAGTAACTCATCTTCTGATTCCCAATGCCTGTCCACTATCTACAAGGCACAAGTCAGAAGTGTGATCGAATACTCCACACTTGTCTGGATAAGTGCAGTTTCAACAACACTTGAAGCTTGACACCATCCAGGTCAAAGCAGTCTGCTTGATTATCATCACACAACAAGAGTCCACTCCTTCCACAACCAACGCTCAGTAGCAACAGTATGTTTACTATATCCAAAATGCACTGCAAAGTTTTACCCACAATCCTTAGACAGCAGCTTCCAAACCCATGACCACTTTCATCTAGAAGGATAAGGGCAACAGGTATATGAAATAATCACTATCTCCAAGTTCCCCTCCTCCAAGCCACTCATCATCCTGGCATGGAAATATCTGGCTATTTCTTCACTGTCGCTGAGTCAAAATCCTGGAAATCCCCCCATAAGGGCATTGTGGATCAATTAACTACAGGTGGACTGCAGTAGTTCAAGACAGCAGCTCACTACCACCTTCTCAAGGGCAACTAGGTATGGGCAATAAATGCTGGCCAGCCAGTGATGCCCACATTCCACAAGTGAATAAAAAGAGGATGAACTACAAACTCAAATTAGCAGTCCAGTGAAAAGATTGCCAATTTACAGAAAGGTCTGGAGCCGTCCATATAGGAAACAGATCTGTCTCAGCAGCAGCATTGACAGAAACATCAGCATGAGGTCACAGCAATACTGAAGAAAGTGACATACCTGGAGTATCTGTAGATGCACAGCACCGTACTAAAAACCACTCACTGGAAATCTTTTCAGAAGTAAGAATTTGTTAAACTTGAAAGGGTCCAGCAGGATGTTGCTAGGCATAGCCTATAGGGAAAGGCTGAATAGGCTGCGGGTATTTTCCTCTGGAGCATCGGAAGCTGAGGGGTGACCTTATAGGGGTTTATAAAATCATGAGGAGCATAGATAGGGTAAATAACAAAGGTCTTTTTCCCAGGGTGGCAGAGTCAAAAAAAAGAGGGCATATGTTTAAGAAAGATTTAAAAGGGATCTGAGGGGTAACTTTTACACACAGAGGGTAGAGCATGTATAGAATGAACTACCTGAGGAAGTAGTGGAGGTGGGTACAATTACAACAACTAAAAGGCATCTAGATGGGTACATGGATTGGAAGGGTTTGGAAGGAAATGGGTGAAATGCTGACAAATGAGACTAGATCAGTTTAGGATATCTGGTCAGCATGGACGAATTGGACTGACGGGTCTGTTGCCATGCTGTACATCTCTATGAATTGTGTTAGGGGATTCTCTAGTCCAAGGGATAGACAGACAGACATTTTTGTGGCCAGCAGTGAAAAAACAGAATAGTGTGTTGCTTCACTGGTGCCAGGATCAAGGATGTCTCAGAGAGGGTGCAGAATGTTCTCACAGGGGAGAGGGGCCTGCAAGAGGTCATTGTCCACATTGGAACCAATGACATAGGAAGGAAAAAGGTTGAGATTCTGAAGGGAGATTTATAGGATATTGGTTAGGCCACTGTTGGAATATTGTGTGCAATTCTGGTCTCCTTCCTATCGAAAAGATGTTGTAAAACTTGAAAGGGTTCAGAAAAGATTTACAAGGATATTGCCAGGGTTGGAGGATTTGAGCTATAGGGAGAGGCTGAACAAGCTGGGGCTGTTTTCCCTGGAGCGTCGGAGGCTGAAGGGTGAGCTTATAGAAGTTTACAAAATTATGAGAGGCATGGATAGGGTAAATAGGCAAAGTTGGAAATGTGTTGCTGGAAAAGCGCAGCAGGCCAGGCAGCATCTAGGGAACAGGAGAATCGACGTTTCGGGCATTCCTGAAGAAGGGCTAATGCCCGAAACGTCGATTCTCCTGTTCCCTAGATGCTGCCTGACCTGCTGCGCTTTTCCAGCAACACATTTCCATCTCTGATCTCCAGCATCTGCAGACCTCACTTTCTCCTAAATAGGCAAAGTGTTTTCCCTGGGACCCGGGAGTCCAGAACTAGAAGGCATAGGTTTAGGGTGAGAGGGGAAAGATATAAAAGAGACCTAAGGGGCAACCTTTTCACACAGAGGGTGTTTTGGATATGGAATGAGCTGTCAGAGGATGTGGTGGAGGCTGGTACAATTGCAACATTTAAAAGACATTTGGATGAGTATATGAATAGGAAGGGTTTGGAGGGTATTGGCCGGGTGCTGGCAGGTGTGACTAGATTGGGTTGGGATATCTGGTCGGCATGGATGGGTTGGAGCGAAGGGTCTGTTTCCATGCTGTACATCTCTATGACTCTATGAATGACGTGCCAGTGAAAGAAGCAAAACAGGAAATAGAGGAAGTCAAACAACATCTGAAGTAGCAAGTGGGAAAAGCACAAGGTTCAAAGACAACAGAAATATGAAAATTCAACAAGTTTGATTATTTATGAGACAAGGTTATGGAAAGGAAAATATATTAAAGTTTGATACAATTAGAAGAATACAGGATGTGGAACCAGAAGCTTTAAAATGAGCAGAATTGCTTGAGGAATAAAACAGTAAATGACAAGAAGAGATGATCTATCCAATAGCTTGAGGAATGAGATTCGTCAGTTGTTAACCTGCAATAAAATTTGGCTGAACTGTGTCAGGATTATCAAATTCTGGAACGACAACTGCATGTTTATGACAGGAAAACTTGACAACTTAAACAGGAACAACAGGCAATGACCCTGATATTTGTGGCAGACAATAGCACCTCCAGACAAAAATCACCATCCCATGGACACTCATAGGTTGACTTGTTATTGCAAATATTTAACATCTTTTTGGGAAGAAGGATGATACTGTATTGTACTCTGTACTTAAAAAGTTTACCTGTGAGAACTCCATGTATATAATGTTGTGACTCTGCTGGATTATTAGCATGATGTGCGTCTGCAGCCTTCACATAACACAGACACCAACTGGTTTGCTTTAATTGATGCGATTTGGCTTTCATCGAGGCTGTATGTCTGATACAGTAATGCTTATGTTATCCCTCATGAATCTGAGTGTGGATAGATTGGCATTGATGAATCTAACAGATGTTTATTACAGCTAATTATTATGCACAATCATTATATCTCCCAGTCCCAGCTGCATCAGCATATGAGCTAACCTTAAGTTATTTTATTACACAGCGCAACATACTCCCACTAGCTTATTATGATTCAAGTGATCCCAGGGTAAAATGGAGTCTGAGTCCTTGATGCCTGCAGGTCACATGCTAGGATACAATGATGATAGCAGAAACATGTCTTTTAAAGGCTTTCTATTTTACTGACCATGAGACATACCATAACAGTAACAATGACTTCATCACTTTTAATGTGTTTTTAATAAACAAACTCATTTTTTAAATTATCAGACTATTATCATTAATGTGTTTATTTCAGTATTATTAAAACTTAATTGTTGAATGGGTGAAATTTAATAAAAGAAAACAGAGGCCAGAAAAAAACATGGATTTGTTAATTATATATCACTATAGGCAGCTGAAGTATGCTCTTGTGAAGGACGAAAGGCAGAATTAAAGAGTAGAATTGAAGGTAAAAGCCAGAACATAGTTAATTTAGCAGGTGAGGCTTTGCCAGAGCTTTGACAGACAGATGATATTGAATTAGGAAGAGTGGCACAAGGTATTAGGCAAACAGAACCTCAGAAACATAACGGGAGATTTCTTTGACAGGAAACTGAAGTACTATGAGAAAAGGAAATGAGTGTCAAATTATTTTATAGACAGCAAAAGAGAGAGCATGTGAAAACTACAATCTGACAAAATGGAAATAGCCATGCCATCCTCCATTTTGAAGTGTCATGGATGTGGTGAAAATAAACTAAGCATAAGCAAAGAATGCCCAGCAGAGGGAGCAAAGTGGCTCAATTGTGAAAACAGTTCATTTCAAAGAAGCCTGCTAATTTTAAATACAGACAACTGGGAAATGAAGAGAAAAATTCCTTAAAGCAATGGCACGTTCAATAAGTGGAATAGACAAAACCTGTTGTGGAAGGAGGCAGCAATCAGACTACAAAGTGACGTCAAACAGAATTGCAGGCAACAGTGCATCCCTACTCAACGAGCTCCACGCATTCTGCTTTGAACAGAAGGTTAGTGAAACAATGTCACCTATCCCAACAACCTCGGATGCACCTGTATTCATGGTCACCACCACAGACATTAGATCGGCCTTCTTCAGAGTGAATCCACAACAGCGACTGGCCTGACTGGAGGCCCCAGCCATACACTCAGATCTTGTATGGACCAGCTGGTGGGAGGATTCACAGACACCTTTAATCTGTTCTTAATATGATTGGAAGTTTCCACCTACTTCAATAAGATCACCATCACTCTGATACCAAACCAAAATCATGCAACATTCCTCAATGACTACCGCCCATGATTCTGACCACCATAATTATGAAGAGCTTTGTGAAGTTAGTCATGGTTCACATCTTTCCAGAGAGGAAAGTTTTAAAAGGGACCTGAGGGTTAATGTTTTCATACAGAGAGTAGAGCATGTATGGAATGAGCTGCCAGAAGAAATGGTGGAGCTCGGTACAACTACAATAACTAAAAGGCATCTGGATGGGTACATGATTGGAAGTGTTTGGAAGAAATGGGTGAAATGCTGGTAAATGAGTCTAGATCAGTTTAGGATATCTGGTTGATGAATTGGAATGATTGGTTCATTTCCATGCTTTACGTCTCTATGACTCTGTGAACGATGCGCCAGTGAAAGAATCAAAACAGGAAAAAGAGGAAGTCAAACAATGTCTGAAGTAGCAAGTGGAAGAAGTGCCTTGCTATTTTGCAATTCATCTACTGGCACACCAGGTCCACAGCAGACACCACCTCCCTGACCCTACACTCAGCCCTGAAACATCTGACTAACAAGGCTATTTATGTCAGGCTCCTATTTATTGACTACAGTTCCACCTTTAGCACCCTTATTGCAAGTAAACTCAGCTCTAAACTCCAAGACCTAGGTCTCATCTCCCCCCTCTGTAATTCGATCCTCAACGTCCTGATCCATAGACAATAATCAATGAGAATAGGTGACAATACCCCCTCTCCCATAATTCTCAACACTGGTACCCAACAAAGCTGTGAACTCAGTGCCCTACTGTTTTCCTTATACCCTCACAACTGTGTAGCCAAATTCCACCCCAACTCCATTTACAAGTTTGCTGATGACACCAACATTGTAGGTCAGATCTCAAACAATGACACAACATTGGCAGCATGGTGTAAAGATAATGATCTCTCCATCAAGTTCAGCAAAACGAAAGAGCTGGTCATTGACTTAGGAAGAGGAATGGTGGGCAGGCCCCTGTCTGCATCAATGGTGCTGAGGTAGAGAAGTTTGAAAGCATCACGTTCCTGGGAGTGATGATCACCAATAATCTGTCCTGTTACACACACATCAATGAGATGGTCGAGAAAGCACAACAACATTTCTACTTAGGTAGGGTGGTTAGAAGGCGCTTAGCATGCTTGCCTTCATTGCTCAGATTTTTGAGTATAGGAGCTGGGAAGTTATGTTGAAGTTGTACAAGATGTTAATGAGGCCTCTTCGGGAATACTGTGCCCAGCTCTGGTTGTCCTATTTTTGGAAGGAAATTATTAAGCTGGGGAGAGTTCAGAAGAGATATGCCAAGATTTAGCCAGGAATGGAGGACTGAGTTACAGGGAGAGGCTAGACACGCTGGGTTTTTTTTCACTGGAGTGTAGGAGATTGAGAAGTGACCTTGCAGAGGTTTATAAAATCATGAGGAGTACAGATAAGGTGAATGGCATGTGTGTTTTCTCTATGGTGGGGGATTTCATCACTACGGGGCATATTTTTTAAGGTGAGAGTAGAAAGATTTTTTAAAAAGACATCAGTGGCAATTGTTTTGCACACATTTCATGTGTGAAATGAATTTTCCGAGGAAGTGGTGGATGGAGGTAAAATTAAAATGTTTAAAAGACATTTAGATAAGTACTTGAATAAGAAACATTTGTAGGAATGTGGGTCAAGCGGAGGCATGGGTCCAGTTTATTTTGGGATTATGGTCAGCATGGATTAGTTGGATTGAAGGGTCTATTTCCGAGCTCTATGACTCTATGATTCACTTGCCTCGGAGGCTAAGGAAATTCGATATGGACTCTTACTAATTTTTTTTGATGCACCATAGAAAACATCCTATTTTGATATATCATGGTATAGCAACTGCTTTTCCCGAGAAAGCAAGAAATTCCAGAGAATCATGAACATAGTCTAGTCTATCACACAAACTAGCCTTGCCTCTGCTGACTCCATCTATACTTTCTGCTGCCTTGAGAAAGCAACCAACATAATCAAAGACCTGGTGAGGTTCTTATTTTTAAATGGTCTTTATTTATGCGGCAAGAAGCCTACAAGGAAGGGCTGTCCAACTGACCAAGAAAATCCTCTCATTGAGTTTAGAGGAAAATCCTGAAAGTGAGATTGCAGAATTTTCTCAATACTCTATTTCCTGAGTAAGCTGTACCTGTGAAGATGCCAGAGAGAACTGAATGGATTACCGATGATCAGACTTGTCAGAACATCATACGCTTCATTCTTTTGTCTTCAAGAATAATGCATTGGCTCAGATATGTATTTTTCAGAAAGCTAAGTTCTTTTTCTGAAGTACACGTATACCTGCCTGGCTATTTAAGGTATTTGGAAGGATAAACACTTAGACTTGGGAGGAAGGATATTTGGTGGGGTTGCTGCAGCAATGAAGGCAGTATGGTATGTTCCTGATGGCCATTGTGGCCACATCCTGGTTGTTCCTGCAGAGGGGTGGTCTGTTTGGCTTCTTCAGTGTTTTGGCGGTGTTTTTAATCCAGTCAGGAATTCCAATGGCCTGGAACCTTTTGAGGCCGCTTGTGTGACATGTTCTGGCCCAGGATTCCAATGGAGCAGTGTGATGTTTTGCTTCAGCAGCAGCTTCAGTGGCAAGGTGGGTTATTAAGACAGTTTCTGTGGCATCTTCAGTGGCATGGTGGACTGGTCTGGGATTCCGATGGCCCAAGATTTGATGGGGGTCTTCAATGTGTACTTTCTGCTGCAGTGGAAAATGTGGTTCCTGTCTTTTCCTTGACTTGTGAACTGATGAGCTGTTAATTGAACAAAGATGTACTTTGTCGTAATATATCTTTTTATATGATTCCTGTATTAATATAGGTGCCAAAGTGTGGTGACTTAAACGCTTTTAATTGTAATTTTGTAAAAAGTAAACATGATAATAAATTATTATTGTATTCTATTCTACTTATTGTGCATGCTAACCTTTATTGCATTTTTGCTGAATAAGTTTTATGTTGATAATAAAACAATAGTTGTTCAATTAAGAAACCTAGTTAAAAAATCTTTTAATTTAAAACCTGATACTGATCAGCAATTTAACTTGTTAACTGTAAAAACTATTTTACTTTGTGTTGTGACTAGTGAAACAGGAAAACAATTTCTGTTTAACATTTGCATTAAAATGTTCCAAAATCTCACCATTACAGAATACATTATCAATGTCAGAGTTTAGACTAGATTCCCTACAGTGTGGAAACAGGCCCTTCGGCCCAACCAGTCCACACCGACCCCCCAAAGAATAACCCATCCAGACCTATTTCCCTCTGACTAATGCACCTAACACTATGGGCAATTTAACTTGGCCAATTCACCCAACCTGCACATCTTCGGACTGTGGGAGGAAACCGAAGCAAACCTGCACAGACACGGGGAGAATGTGCAAACGCCACACAGGCAGTCACCCAAGGCTGGAATCTAACCTGGGACCCTGGTGCTGTGAGGCAGCAGTGCTAACCACTGAGCCACTCATGTTAGTGATGATTGGGAGACTGACAGCACAACTTTCATTTCGACGTTAAGTGCTCAAACTTCACAATATTGAGATGACCACATTGAGTAAAACAGTGCAAAGAGGAGCAAAGAAGTATCAAAATTTCAACACAAGATACAGAACACTGGGGAGAGAAGATAGGTAAGATATTAACAAAGAAAAGAAATGATCAAAGCAAAAACACCAAAAATAAAGTTTTATTTCTGAAATTCATTCACAGGATATGGACATTGCTGGCTGGACCTGCAGAAGCTAGTGGTGTGTTGCCTTCTTGTACCATTGCAGTCTTTGGTGTAGAGCAATGGGATTAACATCAGATGCAGACATGAAAGAGGTAATAGTTATATAGTAATGATGGAGAGTTATATGATTAAACAGAATCAATAAGTAAGGATAGTGAATCAAACTTAGCACAAAGATAAAATGACCAAAACTATTCTCTTTTCGCTGTAAATGTAGGGGCATATGACTTTAAGGGCATGTTAAACCCTATCCACACCAAAGAGGAAATTCATTGGATCAAGTGCCAATTAGGCACTTACTGCTGCTGAAGGTGGGAAAATGGTTCTTGAACCACCTGTTGCCGTGCCCAAGAAGCTGATGGTCAAGCAAAGGCTGGCAGCCACCTTGAGCCACAGAGAATGGTTGGAAGCTCACACTGCTCAGCCATTAACACAAGACAGGTGAGAAAGTCAGCCTTTATCACTGAGGCTGAGGATTGTGGAGTGAGTGTCATGGGGACAAGAGGGTCAGAGAGTTGGAAGCAAGGCCAGAGGTGGAGCTGTTAGTGGCCAGTCCCTTCCCTGATCTGTACATCCCAACTGCGACAACCAGGTAGTTGTTGATAGCAGTCAATTTGCTCGGCCCTCTGGAAGGGAGATCATCGAGCCAATGGCCCATGAACCTCCCTGACCAGAAACTAACTGCTGAGGTGGCAGAAAGGAGGTGAATATCTCTCAAGTGGTGTCCCACCCAATTATTTACCCTTTCAACCAACGTTGCCAACGCTACAAGGGAGGAGGTGAGCCTACTAAATGTGTATGATCAAACTATAAGTAGAGTTCTTGAAAAATATTCACAAAATAAAACATCTGATGAAGCGGGTAGTAGGATATCAGGTGGCGGTATTGGACTGCAAGCAGAGGCAAAAATTGATGAAGTCTTGAGTGTTTGCAGGGTTCCCAGATTCAGAAATTGAACAGAGAATTTGAATTTCAAGTCTCATGTTGAATTTGCTTTTTATGCACCGTCTTTGCAGCCATAACTTTGTATTCTTTATTCTGTTCTATTACCCTATGATCCTTGTTTGGTATGAACTGGCTGTACTGCATGCAAAACAACATTTTTTACTGTTCCTATGTACATATGACAACAATAAGTCAAATCAAATCAAATCAATACCCTAAATTATCTGGGTACAAGGATCACTGCGCCTGATGTTGCCGGAAATGTTGGCACTGCTGACCATCCATTAAGCAGCAGAGTTCCCATTCTGTGCCAATGTACTGCTGGCAAGTTGCTTCTGAATCTCTCAGTTCTACATCTGCTGACGTTTCTCCTGAGAGGGATAAACATTCTCCACCAGCCTTCTACTCCCAACAAAATAGTACCCCATGTTTTTGGATTTGAACTGATTTAACATAAAATTAATATTTCTTGGATTTGCAACCAAGCAATACCTCATACTATTTGGTACAAATTTCATTAGAGGATCAATATTTCTAAGTTGCATGCATGTTTCAAATTCTAAGTATGGTTTACTATCTGTATTTCAATTTATGATCGTGTCCCCAGAATTTGGAAGACCTTTGATTTATATTCTTAATTGAAAATGATATTATGGATTTATTCTGACTAAAGCTTACCTATCCATTCTCTTCGATTAATTTGAACTTTATTTTAACTTGATCACCATAGAAAAGAGTCATTGTTTTTTGCAGAATAAAATAAAAATGCATGTTCTTGTTTTAAATCAAATCAAGTATTTATAATGTGCTATTATTGCAGTTCAATAGCTGGTGTTATGATTGTCTCCTGTCCAACTGCTGAAGTTTTTGTAGTAGTAATCAAAAATCGGAAACCACATTGAAAGAATAACATCAAGTTTATCTATGAAGGAAGAAAGCAGAAAAAGGAGTTAGTTCTGTCTTTTCCATCTATGTTTTCATCCAAAATGCATTTTTGAATGTTTTGTAGACACAAGCAGTGAGCCAGTCTACCCTGTTTTACCTTTTGTATAAAGATTTTAATAAACAAGATATGATTGTCAGGATGAGATAATTATGTTGGAGCCAAGATTTCAAAACCATACTCAGATGAAGAAATTACATTTATGGTGTAGCATGTTGGGCCTCACACCATCCCACATCAGGTTATTATTTGTAATACATTTACAAGCCATGAATGCACATTTTGTGTTAAAACCTTGTGGATTTAGATCCTACCCTCAAGATTAATTCATTGGAGAACACAAAACTTGTGGCATCCAATTCATATTCTTTTAACAGTGGCATGCAACAGTTGTCTTTGTACAGTTGTGTCTGAGGTGGGCAATTGGCTTTCTTGAATTGTATCCCACAAGGGAGGGGTACATGTGATTCATGGATGGAGGGTCGGCACTGTCAAGAACAAATCAGGCTTGAGGAGAGTGGCGAGCAAGGAGTAATGGAAGAGGATTTTAAGACAGGAGAGCAGGTGCAGGTGAAGTGCTCAAATGTACCATGGGAAAAACTTGGCATCTTGGGTGTGGTTGTGGGTCCAGTCTGAAGTAGTGAAATGCAAAGCTTTTGCAGGTTTGGGTGACAGGGTATATATCAGAAACTTTCAAGATGATGTTGGGAAAGGATTGGATCAGAAGTCAAGGCTGGGCAAGGTTGAAGGTATTCTCAGCTGGCAGAGATAGCAGGGGACTTGACTCGTGAGGGGAAGGTTCAAGGTTACAAAAGGAAGGTTCACAGTAATGTTGTGAAGGTGAACATCAATGGGGACAAATGGAAAGTGACAGAAGAAGGTGGAGAGACATGAGTTACAATTCAAGAATCACTTGCATAGTGTTATTGGCCACGTCCAAATCCCTACAGCGAGTACTTGCAGATCTATGTGAGGAGGCCAGCGTGAGTCGGGTGCAGTTTTGGGTGTGGAAATTGAAGTAAACTCCTTTTGACAGTCAAAAGAGATTGTAAAGCCAGCAGCACAAAGTACCTCCAGAGAAGAAGAGTGACCAGGAGTTAGCCATCCAAGGAAAGTATCAGAGAAGGTGGTCACTGGAATATCAATGTATTTTCCAGATGAAGGCAGATTATCTCTTGAGGTGCAGTAAGCAAGGCGAGAGACACCAGTGGCTATCCCAGGAGGTGGTCACTGCTCCAGAATCACCCAACAAGACTTGCAGACATATGGATTTAATGACAGCCTCATGTCAATGATTCTTTAAGTGATTGTGGTGATCAGCATTATCACCACTGGCTATTTCCATGGAGGAAATGTATGGCATTACACAGGCTGCCATGCACAATGCATCAAAGAAGTGCATCGAAGCCTGTCCACCATATACAAGGCACAGGAGTGTAATTGAATATTTCCTGCTTGCTTGAATGGGTGCAGCTCCAACAATACTCAAGAGGCTCAACATCATCCAGGACAAACCTGCTCACTTGATTGGCAGGACAGCAGATACACGAGACCACCACTGCCTGAAAAAATACCTCCAAGCCATTCACTATCCTGACTTGGGAATATATCATTGTTCCTTCAGTGTCATTGGGTCAAAATCCTGGTATTCCGTCCCAAAGGGCATTGTAGGTCAAAGTAGAGCACACAGATTGTAGCCATTCAAAAAGGCAGCTCACCACCACCTTCTCAAGGACAAGTACGGATGAGAAATTAATGCTGGCTAGCCAGCGATGTCCAGATCCCATTTGTGAATTTTTTTAAAAAGCCTTCTTCCTTAGTGCAAAGTAGTTCATCAGATTCACTACCGATGATGAGGTAACATGAGTAATTGGTTCCATAGTCAGGAGTCACTGTTGTGCACTCCCAGGGCAATTCCTTCTCAACTGTATATCACTGTGCTGCAACTGCTAGTGGGTCTGTCTGTTAGTGGGAGAAAACATACCCAGAAAGTTGATGATGAGGTATCATTCTTTGAGGTATGTTTCTGTGAATATTGATCATTTTCCTCAACTGCTCGGGTTAATTGGTTACACACATGCTGCAAATAGAACTCACTGGGAACATTCATGAAATTAAATGAACTGCAAGGGAATCCATTCTTTAGATGTGTAACTTGTCTGCAACCACAGACCAACTATTGTGCAGATCTGTACTCCTTTCTCACCTAATTCTCAGAAATCTTGGAGAGCTCACAGCTACTTGAATTTCTTCAGGCCTATGCCAGATCAACAGCTGGATCTTTGGTGATTAGGGCCATTCCCTCCAAAGATAGTGACATTGGTGAGATTCCCCAAAGTGAAGACAAACAAGACGGCAACAAACCTCATGACACAGCAGAGCCATCTTCAAACATTGGCATGTTGAAAATGCATTTCTGCTGTCTTTACCGTCCAGTACAGCTCTGACACAGCTGAAGATGATTGAGCCTAGGACAATGCCCTGAGCAACTCCTGCAGAAATGTCCTGGAGCTGAGATGACTGACCTCACAAAACAACAACAATCTTCTTTAGTGTCAGAAATGACTTCAACCAGAAGAGCATTTCCCTGTCTCTATCTCTCTCGGCAAAGCTGAAATCCTGCATATAATCAATATGGGGAATTCTGAGGAATCTTCTCTGTACCCTCTCTAGAGCAATCACAATCTTCCTATAGAATGGCAACCAGAACTGCACACAGCATTCTACCTGGGACTTAATTAACTTTATATAGGGTTCAATCATAACCTCCCTGCTCTTGTATTCAATGCCTTGACCAATAAAGTCAAGTATCCCATATACCTTCTTAAACCAGCTGATCACCTCACACTTTTCCATTTGACTAGCCCAACTATATTGCCCTGTAGTCTAACACTTTCCCTCTTTATAATGTACCACATCACCAATTTGCATCTCAGCTGCACACTTACTGATGAAACTCCCACATTCATGTCTATATCATTAATGTCCACAACAAACAGCAAAGGACTCAATATCAAACCCTGTGATATGCCACTGGACACAGGTTTCCAATTACAAAAAACACTTTGACCATCACTGGCTGCCTCCTGCCACTGAGCTAATTTTGCATCCAATTTGTCAAATTGCCCTGAGTCTTACCTTCTTGACCACTCTCCCTGTGAGACCTTGCCAAAAGCTTGAGTGATCCATGCATACATTTCACAACATTCATCCATACATCGAGTCTCCTTCAATCAAACCAGTCAGCCATGATCTCCCCTTAACAGAGCCATGCTGACTATCCTTGATTAATTCTTATTTCTCAAAGTGGAGATTAATTATGTCCCTCAGAATTTTGTCCAATAGTTTCCCTACCACAGATATTAGAGTCACTGGTCTATAGTTTCCAGGTTTATCTCCACTATATTTCTTGAATAATAGTACAATGAATAATATTAATTGTCTGTCATTTCTCCAGTGTTTCGAGAGGAATTGAAAATTAATCTCAGGGCCCCTATGATCTCCATCTTTACCTCATAGTGCAGCCTCGAATACACCTCAACTGGGCCAGAGGAATTATCCAGTTTTAAGCCCATTAAAACTGTGAGTACTTCCTCCCTCTCAGTTAAAATTTGTTTAAATGTATCACAGTCCTCATCCTTGATTTCTATACTGGCATCATATTTCTAATAAGTAAATACTGATGTAAAGTACTGTTTTAAAGACTCACCTATGTCGCTGGTCTCCATTCACAATTGCCACTTAAGTCCCTAATGAGGCCCACTCTTTCCCTGGCTATTATATCGCTCCTAATACACTTGCTTTTGAATTTTCCTTTATTTTACCTGCCAGTGATTGTCATGCTGACTCTGATTTCCTAATTTCTTTCTTAAGTAACACTTTACCGTTTCATACTCCTCTAGAGCTTCTGGGGTTCTCCATCCTGAGCTCCTACTATAACGTTCCTTTTGCTTCCGGATCTAAGCATATGCATTCCTTGATATCCCTGGTATTTTTTGGTCTCACTCTTCACTCTTAAAAGAACATTTTGGCTTAACACTTTCACTATTTCCTTTTTGAAAAACTCCCAATGCTCTATTGTAGATTTTCCTGGAAGTAGATACCATCAGTCCACTTCAGCCAGATCATTTCTTCTCATATTAAATTTGCCTTCACCTCATTCAAAACATCTATTTTTGGTCCATCTTTGATCTTTTAAGCAGTTGTGTTAAATCTTATTGAGTTGTGTTCAGTATGATTAAAGTCTTCTCCCTCTGAAGGTTTTTTGTTCGGTTTTGCTCCCTAAAATTTAGTCTAGTACTGACTTGTTTCTCATAAGACATTCTTCATGCTGGCTTAAAAAGCTCTCTTAGATACATTTTAAGAATTCCACACCCTCTAAGCCTTTCATATTTTACCCTTCCCAGTCAATATTAGGGAAGATAAAATCCTCAACTAATTTTGCACCATTAATTTACACCTAAATGTCTGTCCTTCTGTCTTTTTTTGTTTGGGTGTTCAGTTCTTTTCTCAATCAGGAAATTAAAAGGAAAAATCTGAAATGATGGAATAGCATCTAATAGCTTCTAATCAGCACAGGAAGAAGCGAGTCATTTCTATTGACAGCTATTGTTTATAATTCACCACACAGCAAGTTTTATATTGCTGAATATAAACTTATATATTGGACATTTCAAATTTAATTTTTTTCATTTATGTGTTTATTTCTATAAGATGACAGAAGGATATTGTGTATTGATAGATTAACATCCTAGGCTCTTAAACAAATTTAAAATGTGCTTTATTTCTCTTAAATAGATAACTACCAGATGATTATCGAGGGTGCAGCAAACGACCTAAACACTTTAAAAGGGGATACGATGACCCAATGGTATTATCAGTGAGATAATTCAGAGACTCAGGTAATGTTCTTGGGACACAGATTCGAATCCTGTCACAGTAGATGGTGGAATTTGAATAAAAATCTGAAATTAGGGGTCTAATGATGCTCATTAAACCATTGCTCACTCTCAGGGAAAACCCCATCTAGTTCACTAATGTCCTTGAGGGAAGAAACTGCCATCCTTACCTGGTCTGGTCTACATGTGACTCCAAACCCATGTCAATGTGGTTGACTCTTAACTACCCTCTGGGTAGTTAGGGATGGGCAATAAATGTTGGCCTAGTCAGTGGTGCCTTCATCCCATGAATGAATTTAAAATAAGAGAATTGATCTGCAGACATCAGCAGCTGAATTAAGGATCCCAGTTTGTGGTGGGAGCAGATGAGTGGAGGCTTAAAAATTGGCTTTGGAGAGCAGCATGTTGGGCTCCCCACACATTGGGCTTTTGGACCATTTTCAATTCAGGCAGAGCTAGGGAATTGACAGCTGTCTTCTCATAAAGAGCAGGAAGCTCATTAGGCAAACTTAATGGCTAGCAAGACGACTCAGCAGAAGCCTGTTGGAATTTTCCAGTCCACTGAGGCTGAAACACAGCCAGAAGGTGGAAGCAGTCCTAATAGCAGATTATATATGAAAACGGGCCTCTCTAGGGATCACCCGCAGTTATCTCTTGGCTGTTGGCTCCAATAGAGGTGTTGCCTGACAGCTGTAGCCTTTAGGATTTAAAACATTTTGCCTTGCCTTCAAAGGGAGCTTCCTCCAGAACCCTTATGCCTCTTGCACAATGTGGCAACTTGTCACTCGGATGAATGGGCTGTTGACGTGTCATTGATGTAAAGCCTCCAATTAGGTTTTCAACTCAGGAGACCATCCTTGATTGGACAGGTAAGATAAGGGCAAAGTCACGATGGTCTCATTGGGCTACTCTCTCATTAGAGAGAGAGAGACATCTGGTGGCAGTTTAACCTGCGGGTCACCACACCTCAGGCAAGGGGCCAGGTTGAGAAAGTGGGATCTTCATGGTAACCCCAGCCAGTGCAGAAATTGAGAGTCAAGATTAGAGTTGTGCTTGAAAAGCACAGCAGGTCATGCAGCATCCAAGGAGCGGGAAAATCAACGTTTCGGTCAAAAGGATGCTGCCTGACCTGCTGTACTTTATCAGCACTACTCTAATCTTGACTCCAATCTGCAGTCCTCACTTTTGCCCAGTGCAGAAATTGAACCCATACTGTTGACATCACTCTGCATTGCAAATCAAACATCCAGCCAACTGAGGTAAACAACCCTCTATTGGATAATAAAAACACTCACTGGCCATTTAATTAGCCCTGTCTATGAAAACCACATTGGATAGTTGATCCAACCATAATGTGGGGACAAATTATACACAATGGCAGGATCTCAACCCAAAATAAGAGTTCAGACAACTTGGTGACATTTTCGGACTTCAGATTTTTAATTTCAGGAACTCAGACTGAACTCAGCCAGGATCAAGGGATATGAGGATGATGCAACATCTGAGAAAACAGAACAGCAATTCATGTATTGACCTGATGTATGCACATCGGATTGTGTTTGAGAATGGCATTGGGTTAATGAAGGCATTGTAACCATAGTAATGGGATAATTAGAAGGAATTAGGGAAGACCAGATGAATTTTAGTCATGTGCAGGGATCTTTGCTTATTACAACTAATTGGTTCAAATATTTGTTTAATTATAATTAATTGAATATACAATATATCTTAGATTTGCTGCAGCCAATTAGCCAGTACAGTCACCCATGTGTATACTACTTTTCTTTGCTTCACTACAACTAATTGGCCATACTGCCATCTGCATTTATATCAATTTCATTGTAATTTATTGGTAATATGTAAGAATTGTTGTGATCAAATGAAAAATGTTGCATAAATGCCATGTGCAAATGCAAGGCAGCAGCTGTGAAGCAGACAAGATGGAGGGAGGGGAAATCCAGGCGGTGTGAAGGGGTTGGCTAATTATGGAGAGGAGATCTGTAGTCTATAGGAGGAAAACAAATCATGGCATGCTCTGCTTCTTCTTATGTATAAACAGTGCTGGAAAAGAACTACCTGATCTATCTTACATCCACTGCGAGACTTCTGTTGCAGCCATATTGAAGACTGACATCATCCTGTGTATCCAAGGTCCAATTGCCCCTCCTTCTTCCCCAGCTGTTTCCCTGTCCATAATTGGGTGATGACCCCTGAGATGGATTCTTAATTCTCAAGAAGGGTGATTGGATCTGCAACATTAACTGTGCTTTCTCTCCACAGATGTTGTCAGATCTGCTGAGATTTTACTAGCAATTTCTGATTTTTGTTTCTGACTTGTAGCATCCACAGTTCTTTGGTTTTTATGCCTTGCGTTAGGTTGTATCCAAACTCTATGCTGCAGTGAACTGGGTCGGGACCCAAAAATAGTCCCAAATCTCTGAAAATTTTCAAAGTCCAACTTACTCTTTTGGTGCTTATAATCTGTAAGAACCCATTGCACATTTTTTTTAATGTAGTTTTCAATACGAACAACCTAACTTTATAGGACTTCCTTACTTTTCTGAGCAGTCATACAACTTCCTAAAAATCGTGACTACCTTTCTTGCTTAACTACCATACACAGGTTATGGGCATCACTGGCTGACTAACGTTTATTGCTTATCCCTTATTGGCTTGGAAAAGACAGTGGTGAGTCACCTGCTTGAACTGCTGCAGTTCATAGGGTTTAGTGGCAGCATCAGTGCTGTTAGGAAGAATATCCCAAGAATTTGATTGGGCAATCATGAAGGGACAGCATTATAGTTCCAAGTGAGTACAGTCAGTGACTTGGAGGGGCATTTGTCTGTGGTTATGTTCTTGTGCATCTGTTGACCTTGTCTTTTGAGGAATTGTGGACTTGGAAGTTGCTGTTGAAGAAGCCTGGGAATTGATTTACAGTATCAGCTATCAAAGTGCATTGGCTATAGTCGGCATGAATCTTTAAGGTGGTGGATGCAATGCCAATCAAGTGAACAGTTTTGTCCTGAATTTGCACAGCTTCTTAATTGTTATTGGAGTTGCACTCATCCAGGCAAGTGATAGTATTCCATCACATTCCTAATGTGTACCTCTTTGACCAATAGACATTGAGGAGAAAGATGAGAGTTAGTCTCTGCAGAATTCTAAGCTTTTTCGACTTTCACTTGTCGCCACTGTATTTATGTTGAATTTATATTATAATAGGTCAATGGTAACTCGAGGATGTTTTTAGGATTCAGTGATGGTAATCCCATTAAATATCAGAGGGAGATGGCTGGATTCAGTCTTGTTGGAGATGGTCATTGTACTTGTGTGCTGTGACTAGTATTTATCACTTAAGCCTAAGACTGGATATTATCCTGGACTTGCTGCATATGGACGTGGACTGCTTTATCATCTGGGGTGTTGTGAATAGTGGTAAGCATTGTACAATCATCACAGAACATCCAGACTTCTAATCTTATGATGTCATGAAAATCGCTAATGATGTAGCTGTAAATGGTTGCAACTGGGACACTGCGAAATTTCTGCAATATAGTTCTGGGACTGACACAGCCGATCTGTAGCAACCATTTTCCTTTGTGCTAGGTCTGACTCCAACCAATAAGGGTTTTACTCATAATTTTCATTGGACTTCAATTTTGGTAAGGTTTCCTGATGCCACACTCTGTCAAATACAGACTTGATGTCATGTTCGATCACTCTCACCTCACCTCTTGAGTTCAGCCCTGTTTGGACCAACACTATAAAAACTACATTAGTATTCACCAGCAACTAAGCACTCAGATTGAATCCAAAAGGTTTTTATATAGCTTGGTAATTACTTTGATACATTAATTGACTGATACTT
The DNA here is from genome assembly GCF_037043375.1 of Chiloscyllium plagiosum. NCBI lineage: Eukaryota > Metazoa > Chordata > Chondrichthyes > Orectolobiformes > Hemiscylliidae > Chiloscyllium > Chiloscyllium plagiosum. The sequence goes on along the minus strand of NW_028270145.1, from coordinate 81,696,973 downwards.
CTATTGCTTCATAAATGTGTATGTACATATAAATGATATTTCTCAATTAATTAACAGGATGAAATATTATTGGAATACTGGTTAGTTATTTAGGTTTAGGTATGGTTATATGGATTCAAACACTCATTAATTTATAGACCTAGATACTTGGGCTAAATCATGCTGCTTTTGTCTTTTCACATATGACCTCTACACGCGGACACTGTATCAATGATCAACAGAATTCAGGTGAGTGATTTCGGCTGCTGTTGTAAAATTACTTCAGCCTGGAGACTGTACTTGCTTTATTGTCTTGGGTCAATTTTATATTTTGCTCATAGAGCTAGTAATAAATTTACTGGGAAGTGGAATTGCACCAGTTATTTTATTTTATCTGTTGGAGACTTAATTTATTGTTTTTAAACTGTATTTATTTTTTACTGTTGACACATTTATTCCAGTTCCACTGATAGATAATGTCTTAGACTGCATTTCCAGACAGATTGTGTGCAGTTACCTCTGTAATGTGATGGATAGCATATTTCATATCAATGAGAGTGATATGAGCTCCATCCTTTTATGAATTTTTTCAGACCATTTTTCTCTTCACTTACTGTTATTTGTGCAATTGGATGATGTTCAAAATGGTACCTGTCAGGATTACAACTGTGATACATCTGCAATCCCTTAATATTGTAACCCATTTATTACAGCATGCAGTAAAAATTATGCAGTTGTGTAACTCAGCACTAAAGTCATTACAAAAAAGTTGAGCACAAAAATTTATTATCTAATTTTAGAATATGGATCTTTTTTCAAAATGATATTTATCACAATCAAAATTAAATATTTTGTTCTTGGTTATTGTAGCATAAAAAGCATTTGAAAGATTTATACATAATAAAAGAACATCAATTGTTCTTAAATTGATCGAGCTACTATGGTCCAGAATTTTAATGCCCAACACTTGTCTGCTGGATGATAAAGGATTCTTCATTGTTCAATATAGGTAATGTGAAACTGGAAATGCATCCCGGGAACACATCCAGGGAAGTTATTTGGGTGGAACTGGGAATTGAGAAAGGGATGATCAACTTATTGGGATTGTATTATAGATCCTCTAATAGTCAAAGGGAAATTGAGAAACAAATTTGGAATGAGATCTCAGTTATTTGTAAGAATAATAGGGTGGTTATGGTAGGGGATTTTAACTTTCCAAACATAGACTGAGACTGACAGAGTGTGAAGGGCTTAGATGGAAAGGAATTTAAGTGTGTATAAGAAAATTTTCTGATTCAGTATGTGGATGTACCTATGATAGAATTTGCAAAACTTGACCTACTCTTGGGGAATTAAGGCAAGGCAGGTGACTGAGGTGTCAGTGGGAGAGCACTTTGTGGCCAGCGACCATAATTCTATTAGTTTTAAAATAGTGATGGAAAAGGATAGACCAGATCTAAAAGTTGAAGTTCTAAATTGGAGAAAGGCCAATTTTGACGGTATTAGGCAAGAACTTTCAAAGGCTGTATGGGGGCAGATGTTAGCAGGTAAAGGGACGGCTGGAAAATGGGAAGCCTTCTGAAATGAGATAACAAGAGTTCAGAGATAGTATATTCCTGTCAGGGTGAAAGGAAAGGCTGGTAGGTATAGGGAATGCTGGATGTCTAAAGAAATTGAGGGTTTGGTTAAGAAAAAGAAGCGTATGTAAGGTATAGACAGGATAGATCGAGTGAATCCTTGGAGTATACCAAGAGAGAAATCAGGAGGGCAAAAAGGGGGCATGAGATAGCATTGGCAAATAGAGTTAAGGAGAATCCAAAAGGTTTTTACAAGTACTTCAAGGACAAAAGAATAACTAGGGAGAGAATGGAGCCCCTCAAAGTGGCTGCCTTGCTTATATCCGTGGAGCCGCAGGGGATGGGGGAGATACTAAACGAGAATTTTGCATCAGTGTTTACTGTGGAAAAGGACACAAAAGATTTCATTGTGGGGAAATAGATGGTGACATCTTGAAAATGTCCATAATAGAGGAGGAAATACAAGATGTCTTGAAACACAAAAGTGGATAAATCCCCAGGACCTGATCGGGTGTACACGAGAACTCTGTGGGAAGCTGGGGACGTGATTGGTGGGCCTCTTGCTGAGATATTTGTATCATCGATAGTCACAGGTGAGGTTCCGGAAGACTGGACATTAGCTAATGTGTGCCACTATTTAAGTAAGGTGGTAAGGACAACCCAGGGAACAATAATCCAGTGAGCCTGATGTCAATGCTGGGCAAGTTGTTAGAGAGACTCCTGAAGGAGAGGATGTACATGTAGTTGGAAAAGCAAGGACTGATTAGGGATAGACAGCATGGCTTTGTGCATGGGAAATCATGTTTCTCAAACTTGATTGAGTTTTTCTTTTGAAGAAATAACAAATAGGATTGATGAGGGCAGAGTGGTAGACGTAATCTGTATGGACTTCAGTAAGGTGTGCGACAATATTCCCCATGGGAGACTGGTTAGCAAGGGAGAACTAGCCATTTGGATACAGAATTGGCTCAAAGATAGAAGACAGAGGGTAGTGGAGGGTTGTTTTTCAGACTGAAGACCTGTGACCAGTGGAGTGCCACAAGGATCGGTGCTGGGTCTACTGCTTCTCATCATTTATATAAATGACTTGGATGTGAGCATGAGCGGTATAGTTAGTAAATTTGCAGATGACACCAAAATTGGAGGTGTAGTGGACAGTGAAGAAAGTTACCTCAGTTTACTATGGGATCTTGATCAGATGGGCCAATGGGCTGAGGAGAGGCAGATGTAGTTTAATTTAGATAAATGTGAGGTGCTGCATTTTGGGAAAGCAAATCTTAGTAGGACTTATATACTTAATGGTAAGGTCCGAGGGAGTGTTGCTGAACAAAGAGACCTTGGAGTGCAGGTTCATAGCTCCTTGAAGGTGGAGTCACAGGTAGATAGGATATTGAAGAAGGCATTTGGTATGCTTTCCTTTATTAGTCAGAGTATTGAGTCCAGGAGTTGGGAAGTCATGTTGCAACTGTACAGGACATTGGTTAGGCCACTGTTGGAATATTGCATGCAATTCTGGTCTCCTTCCTATCGGAAAGATGTTGTGAAATTTGAAAGGGTTCAAAAAAGATTTACAAGGATGTTGCCAGGGTTGAAGGATTTGAGCTATAGGGAGAGGTTGAATAGGCTAGGGTTGTTTTCTATGGAGCATCAGAGGCTGGGGAGTGACCTTATAGAGGTTTACAAAATTGAGGGACATGGATAGGGTAAATAGACAAAGTCTTTTCCCTGGGGTTGGGGAGTCCAGAACTAGAGGGCATAGGTATAGGTTGAGAAGGGAAAGATATATAAAAGAGAACTAAGGGGCTACTTTTTCACGCAGAGGGTGGTGTGTGTATGGAATGGGCTGCCAGAGGAAGTGATGGGGGCTAGTATAATTGCAACATTTAAAAGGTATCGGGATGAGTCTATGAATAAGCAAGTTTAGAGGGATATGGGCCGGGTGCTGGCAGATGGGACCACATTGGATTGGGATACCTGGTCGGCATGGACGACTTGAACCGAAGGGTCTGTAACTGTGCTGTACATCTGACTCTATGGTCAATAAAACCAAGTGAGTTTCTGCAATCCCTGATCCTGTTTGCCAGACCAATGTGTAATTATTTTAAGGAAAATAATTGAAATGTACTTGTAAATGTGGTTGATTACTGCACTCAGTTCAACTACACAGATTACTGGTTTTCCCACAAAAGTATAGTATGTGAGACTGAATCATTTGATTGTGATATCAATCAGTATCAATGGCCAGAATTGTATCGGGTCAAGATTAGAGTGGTGTTGGAAAAGCACAGCAGGTCAGGCAACATCCGAGGAGCAGGAAATTCGATGTTTCGGGCAAAAGCCCTTGATCAGGAATGAGGCTGGGAGCCTCCGGGATGGAGAGATAAATCGGAACGGGTTGTGTTTGGGAGAAAGGTAGCTGAGAGTGCAAGAGGCGAATGGAGGTGGGAGTAAGGTTGAGAGGTGGGTGGAGAGGATGGAGCGGATCGGTGGGAAGGAATCGTTTAGGAGTCTGACAATATGATGCTCTGGTGAGACATGTGACAGAAACAGTCAATTCGGCAAGGCTCATCTTAATGTCAAGATCATTATTTATGTTTTTGACAAACAGTGTGGCAAGATTCTGACAGGCAGCAGCAATTTGCAAATTGACAGTCATTACTGATTGTTGAGTACCTTGTGAATAACCCAGTCCATCTAATTAATATTCAGCCTTTCATTTTCCCAGGCTCAAAAAATAAGATTCTGGATTAGTGGTGCTGGAAGAGCACAGCAGTTCAGGCAGCATCCGAGGAGCAGTAAAATCGACGTTTCGGGCAAAAACCCTTCATCAGGAATAAAGGCAGAGAGCCTGAAGGGTGGAGAGATAAGCTAGAGGAGTGTGGGGGTGGGGAGAAAGTAACATAGAGTACAATAGGTGAGTGGAAGAGGGGATGAAGGTGATAGGTCAGGGAGGAGAGGGTGGAGTGGATAGGTGGAAAAGAAGAGAGGTAGGTAGGACAAGTCATGGGGACAGTGCTGAGCTGGAAGTTTGGAACTAGGGTGAGGTGGGGGGAAGGGGAAATGAGGAAACTGTTGAAGTCCACATTGATGCCCTGGGGTTGAAGTGTTCCGAGGCGGAAGATGAGGCGTTCTTCCTCCAGGCGTCTGGTGGTGAGGGAGCGGCGGTGAAGGAGGGGCCTCCATGTCCTCGGCAGAGTGGGAGGGGGAGTTGAAAGTTTGGGCCACAGGGCGGTGTGGTTGATTGGTGCGGGTGTACCGGAGATGTTCCCTAAAGCACTGTGCTAGGAGGCGTCCAGTCTCCCCCGTGTAGAGGAGACCGCATCGGGAGCAACGGATACAATAAATGATATTGGGTGGATGTGCATGTAAAATTTGATGGATGTGGAAGGCTCCTTTAGAGCCTTGGATGGAGGTGAGGGAGGAGGTGTGGGCACAGGTTTTACAGTTCCTGCGGTGGCAGGGGAAGGTGCCATGATGGGAGGGTGGGTTGTAGGGGGGCGTGGACCTGACCAGGTAGTCACGGAGGAAACGGTCTTTGCGGAAGGAGGAAAGGGGTGGGGGGGGGGAAATATATCCCTGTTGGTGGGGTCTGTTTGGAGGTGGCAGAAATGTCGGCAGATGATTTGGTTTATGCGAAGGTTGGTAGGGTGGAAGGTGAGCATTAGGGACGTTCTGTCCTTGTTACGGTTGGAGGGGTGGGGTCTGAGGGCAGAGGTGTGGGATGTGGACGAGATGCGTTGGAGGGCATCTTTAACCACGTGGAAAGGGAAATTGCGGTCTCTAACGAAGGAGGCCATCTGGTGTGTTCTGTGGTGGAACTGGTCCTCCTGGGAGCAGATACGGCGGAGGCGGAGGAATTGGGAATGCGGGATGGAATTTTTGCAAGAGGTAGGGTGTAATCCAGGTAGCTGTGGGAGTCGGTGAGTTTGTTAAAAAATGTCAGTGTCAAGTCGGTCATCATTAATGGAGATGAAGAGGTCCAGGAAGGGAAAGGAGGTGTCAGAGATGGTCCAGGTAAATTTAAGGTCGGTGGAATGTGTTGGTGAAGTTGACGAATTGCTCAACCTCCTCACGGGAGCACGAGGTGGTGCCAATGCAGTCATCAATGTAGCGGAGGAAGAGTTGGGGAGTGGTGCCGGTATAATTACAGAAGATCAACTGTTCTACGTAGCCAACAAAGAGACAGGCATAGCTGAGGCACATACGTGTGCCCATGGCTATCCCTTTGGTCTGGAGGAAGTGGGAGGATTCGAAGGAGAAATTGTTAAGGGTGAGGACCAGTTCGGCCAAACGATGAGAGTGTCGGTGGAAAGGTACTGTTGGGGACATCGGGAGAGGAAAAAAACGGAGGGCTTGGAGGCTCTGGTCATGGCGAATGGAGGTGTAGAAGGATTGGATATCCATTGTGAAGATGAGGCATTGGGGCCCGGGGAAACGGAAGTCTCGGAGGATGTGGAGGGCGTGGGTGGTGTCTCGAACATATGTGGGGAGTTCCTGGACTAGGGGGGATAGTACAGTGTCGAGGTAGGTAGAAATGAGTTCAGTGGAGCAGGAACATGCTGAGACAATGGGTCAGCCAGGGCGGTCAGGCTTGTGGATCTTGGGAAGGAAATAGAAACAGGCAGTGCGGGGTTCCCGGACTATGAGGTTGGAAGCTGTGGGTGGGAGATCTCCTGAGGTGATGAGGTTCTGTATGGTCTGGGAGATGATGATGGGATCATGGTCGAGGGGATGGTAGGAAGAGGTGTCCTCGAGTTGGCGTTTGGCTTCAGCGGTGTAGAGGTCAGTGCGCCAGACTACCACTGCACCTCCTTTATCTGCTGGCTTGATAGTGAGGTCCGGATTGGAGCAGAGGGATTGGAGGGCTGCGCATTGTGAGGGTGAGAGGTTGGAGTGGGGGAGGGGGATAGACAGGTTGAGGCGGTTAATGTCCCGGCGGCAGTTGGAAATGAAGAGGTCGAGAGCAGGTAATAGGCCAGCGCGGGGTGTCCAGGTGGATGCAGTGTGTTGGAGGTAGGTGAAAGGGTCCTCGGGAGGTGGGCGAAGGGATCCTCAGAAGGTGGGCGGGAGTCCTGATTGTGAAAGCAAGCTCGGAGGCGGAGGCGGCAGAAGAAGTGTTCGACATCACAGCGTGTAGGCTTGACTTTGGAAAAGTCAACAGGGAAATCAGACCGTGCACCTGATGGACTCTGGTCTGAGTAATGACTATCTGTGGATGCCGAACACATGCTCCTTGTTGTCAGACATTGACATCCAACATGTCCAGCTTATATCAAACCTCACTGCACATTTCTAATCCATTCACAGGATGCCTGTGCACTTCAAACTGCACCGGCAATTATCATTGTAATGTTGCAGTAAGGACAATGTGTGCTCCGCTCATGGACTGGACCAGGCTACACCTCTGGGCACTTTGCTTGTGCTTTTAGTACTCACTCACTTGACCTACTGGGAAGCTCCAGTAATTGCCTTGCTTTACTTTATCCAATGAGAGTGGTGTCGTAGTAAATGTCACTGAACTCATAATCCAGAAGTTAAAGTTATTGCAGTTGGAATGTCTGTTCAAATCCTGCCTTTGTAATCAAATTTGATATTGGAATTGAAGTTGGTAACTATGAAGCTAACATTAATTATTTTAAAACCTGATTCACTGATGTTCTTTAGGAAGGAAACCAGCCACCCTTTTGCATTTGGTTTATAAATACATTTCAATCCAATAACAAAATGAATGAATATCAATTACCTTCTGAAGTAGCCTAACGAGCTACTCAATGTGTCAAAAATTCCACAAGAAAAAATTAAACCACTATAAAACATAAATGATAGTTGTTCAAGAAAGCAGTATAACCTCACTATCTCTGAGAACTAGAGATGAATAATAAGTGCTGACCTTGCCAGCAACACCCAAATCCTGAGAGAAAAGGAATGCAAGATGTGTGCTACATCCCTCTACCAAATGAGAATTATTCATAAACCAATTAGTACCTGGATCTCTGTTGATATCCACACCTACTTTTTTATATCTGAACTCAATAGGCAGGAAATGAATAGCTGATCCACTGAAACTGCCCCACACAGCAGCAATGTCTGGAGCACCATAATAAGTACAGAAAACCACTATCATCAGGAGATGCACCAAGCTGTCCAAAATCAGTCATGTAATCTATCAGAAAAAGCCACGCAGAAGGAAAATTGCATTGTAATCCTTGTGATCAGAACTAATCCAAGAGAGGGTGCAGAAAAGATTTACGAGGATGTAGCTGGGATGGAGGGTTTGAGTTATCGGGAGAGGCTAATTGGCTGGGGCTTCTTTCCTGGAGTGTCAAATGCTGTAAGGTGACATTACAGAGGTTTATAACATCATGAGGGGCATGGATAGAGTGAAAAGCCAAAATCTTTTTCCGAGGTTAGGGGAGTCCAAAATAAAGGACATAGGTTTAAAGTGGGGGCAAAGATTTAAAGAGGCCCAGAGGTGTAACCTTTTCACAGAGAAGGTGGTGAGTATAAGGAACAAGCTGCCACAGGAAGTGATGGAGATGGGTATAATTACAATATTTGAAAGGAATTTGGATGGGTATATGTGGGAGATTTGTTATAACAAAAGCATCCATCTTGTCACATATTAAAAGCCTGGAATCCATTTTAAATCTCATTTAGTGTCTGTTTGTTAAGTTTGTATGTTCCCAGGCTCAGTGAGGTGGTTGACCTTGCAGCTGTACTAACACCTGATAGTATGCTCTTTCCCAGCATGGGAATGCTTTTCTTTTACAAGAATCTATTGTAATACTAATACTTGCTTATCAGCTACTAACCAGCACAGTGCATACACTATATGACTGATTTTGGATTAATGGTGCTGGAAGAGCATAGCAGTTCAGGCAGCATCCGAGGAGTAGCAAAATCGATGTTTCAGGCAAAAGCCCTTTGTGCCCGAAAAGTCAATTTTACTGCTTCTTGGATGCTGCCTGAACTGCTGTGCTCTTCCAGCACCACTAATCCAAAATCTGGTTTCCAGCATCTGCAGTCATTTTTTTTCCCAGTTTAACAGACAAATGGTCAGCTTTGAAATATCTCAACAGAGATTGGTATTCCATCATTAAGTCATTCTTTATTTACATGTGGAGGGTCCTTGACACTGATTCAGCTCCCTCAGAGCCAGCTCTGAGTGAACAGAACCCCTGCCACTTCTATTTTTTTTTTGTTTTTTTCTTTTTATTTTTTACTCCTGTTTTATTTTATTTTTCCCCAGCATCCATGGTGTGTGTGTGCAGGTGTGAGACACAGTGAGAGACACAAAGTGCACAAATCTTTATTCAATTTCCACCACCAGGAAGATAGGAAAACACCCGGGGCAGTCATTGTTTTTAACAATATGACTGAGGCTAGTGACCTGGCAAGGTATCTATTACTCATTATAATACAAATAACAGTTTGCTAATTGTTAAATGATTGCAAACTACATAATCACGCAACTCTCTGGATCTCGTCAGAGTGACTTTTGACCATTAGGTCGACATGTCTCTCCCCGTGAGCTCATGAATAAACATTCAATAACTCAAGGTTTGTGTGGCATGATTCATTTTTCTTTAAATTAGACCACTGAGTGAGTCACCCACTGTATAACACTTTCCTATCCTCAACAATAGCCGGCAGAGCCTCTATTTCATGAAGTTTCTAGACTTTTTTTTCCTTTTTCCCTTCTCTCGATTTTCTCCTTTTTGTACAATGTCTCTAAGTCAGCGGGTTTATTTGCAAATTGTTGGTGGGACTTTTGCGACAAGACGAGAGACAATATTTCCTCCCTGAGTCGGCGGGCTTGTATATAACGGGATAAAACGGGAGAGTTGTTTCCACCGCAGGTGGTCTTTCCCTCTGCCACAAGCCGGAGTGGGTAGGTTTGGACTGTGGTTGCAGAGGTTTTTCTTTCAGTTTTAATCCTTCAGGACCTAATAGTGATGCCTTGAGCTGCTAGCAAAGCGCTGTGGCAATAAAGGATGCATTTGGAGATTCCTCCAAAGTTCTCCTCCAGCAGTTTGTGGCCACTCCTCCTCTGAGCCACCAGGCCTGAGTAGAGAGTGGTTTTGATGGTGAGGCAAGATTGGGTTTAAGGAGATTGTGACGGATGTTGATTCATTCAGTGGTGTTCACCTTGGGCTGGGATCCTGAGTTCTGGTGCTTGTCTCTGCTTCCCTGTTGTGTCATTGTCTTTTGCTTTGTCTTGTCTGCTTACTCTGTTTAACTCGCATATAATTCAATGGGATTACAACTTTCTAAAATAGACGGTGACAGGTTGCCCCTGGGAATGAGGTTACCTTGTCCCATTGTAAAGGACGGCCCGCAACACCTGGGACCTTCAGGAAGGACTCAGCAGCACCATGGGAGGACCGCTGGTACCCCGGGGTTCAACAACCTGACATTGTTTGAAGGGAAACGGGTGATAGTTGTTATGCTATTCCCTTTACCCTTGATCTATATGGGTAATCCCATGGAAATTGGCCTTACGTGGGTTCATTTAAATTAGATAAGATTGATTATTGGTTAGTCAATATTTAGGGAGGGTGTGGTGATTCTGCCTGCAATCATGACTAAATGCTCACGTCTTGAGAAATTTAAAGAGGTTGCTAAAGGACACCAGCATCCCGAAGTTAAGGGTCCTAACTGACTCTCTGAGCGCCCTCCTTTTCTTGCACCTGTCCCCTCTGCACCCCCGCCTTACTCCCCTCGGTACCCCCAAATCCCTGTTTCACTTTCTGATCCTGAGCTTCTTAGATGGTAAAATTGCAACAGTTAAGAGGCATTTGGATAGGTATATGAATAGGAAGGGTTTGGAGGGATATGGGCCGGATGCTGGCAGGTGGGACTAGATTGGGTTGGGATATCTGGTCGGCATGGACGGGTTAGACCGAAGGGCCTGTTTCCATGCTGTATATCTCTGACTCTGTTGCTTTCATTACCACTTGCAATGGTGAGCAGGCTAAACGGACCATGTCTATCCATATTGTTAAATGCAGTAAGAGTGTCTTTCTGCAAGGCAATCTGCCAAGCTTCATAAACCTGGACATGACGAGGCAGCAGACAATTAACAAGGGTTTGGACAGCCAGTTTCTCATTGTCCTCTATAAGAATGCCAGCTGAACCTTCCCACATGTCTCTAAAACAAGCGAGAAAACCAGGGACAATTTCTGTAGCCAGCATGTAACTTCACCAAAGTCATTCTCAGATTTACAGATTACAGATTACATTACAGTGTGGAAACAGGCCCTTCAGCCCAACAAGTCCACACCGACCCGCCGAAGCACAACCCACCCCTACATTTACCCCTTACCTAACACTACGGGCAATTTAGCATGGCCAATTCACCTGACCTGCACATCTTTGGACTGTGGGAGGAAACCGGAGCACCCGGAGGAAACCCACGCAGACATGGGGAGAACGTGCAAACTCCACACAGTCAGTCGCCTGAGGCAGGAATTGAACCCGGGTCTCTGGCGCTGTGAGGCAGCAGTGCTAACCACTGTGCCACCGTGCCACCCACAATGCTGCCGTGCTGCCTGGCGGTGCTCATAATGGCTCCTAACACACCTACTTAACCAATACAAGCACTCATCAGCTGTGTCCCAGTATTGTGAGGAAAAATTGCTTAAGGCTTTAACTGTAGACCAATGGGAACTGTATGCCAGCTGCCATAAAGTCTGCACATCCTGCAGGAGGTAGTTATAAATCCGCAGATTTGTAAAAGCCAATTATAAAACTGAACAGGTCACTTTATCAAATCTGGAACATCCTGCAACATTACTCTGACCTCTGCATAGGTCCAAGGTTTGTCAAGTGGTGTACGTCCTATTATTATAGGCAATTGCGGGGCGAGTTGACTGTCAATGTCTGAGGGGGCGTCTCCCTCAGAGTCAAGGTGCAATTGCTGCCAATTTAAGTGGGTCCAGAAGTGATGGGCAGGGAGTATAGAATCAGGTAGCTGTTGCAATGAGGCATCAGACGTCAGTTGGGAAATTGCAGGACCACCCCCTTGAGGGTGGGAGTCAGAAAGTGTTGCAGAAGAGGTGATAAAGAGGCATATCCTTGATTAGATTTTGTTCCCCCTCAATCACAGGGTTTACCCCTCGCTGACAAACGATTCATCAAATGTTGGTCTTGTGGTCGGTATGGGCACTGGGAATGAAACTGCCATGTGGCTTCTTTGCGACAGCTTGCATCCCCACATGTCTCCTCTTGATCCACAACGCCAACATCAGCCTTATGACATTTCCCCCGTTCCCTTAGTGTTTAGGGCTGCTGAGGGGGGTGTGGGGGTGGTGGGAATGATGGTGCAGCAGGCTGCCTCAATACGACTCTCTTGGTCCCCACCTCAAAATCCTATGATAACAGTGGAGATGGGAGGGTGTTCCATTCAGATTTGGTGGACTCGAGGGCCGCTCATTCTTCTGCACCTCCCTCTGTGGATCTACCCCTCATTCCGATTCTGTCCGTACTGTTGGTGCCTCTGGTATTTCCTTGGTTGAACACCTCTCTGATACCATCCTTATTAGTGTTGGACCTGTCACAGATCCCGGCTCAGCTAATATTTTGCCCGCCTGTCCGGTTGTCTTGCTGGGCCGCGAGACTCTCTGCAAACTTAACGCTTCTATTCATTGTTCCCCTAAGGGTCTTATCTTAGAAATTCCTGACTCGCACTATACTATGCTGCATGTGGCCATGACTGGGCCCCCACCATTGCCCCCACTGGCGGCTGCCGTTTGCAGCTGGCACTGTGCCACCAAACCACTTGGCTCGCTTTTAGATTCCCTCATTATGCAGCTGCAAATCGCTCCTTTGTTTCTTTTCTGCACTAGATCCTTTTGCCAGGTCGTCCCTTTCAAGACTTTTATTGTACTGTTGCCTGGCTCTGCACTCCCAATCTGTCATACTCTGCACTTACTGACCATCACATAAATATGACTTCTGGTATTACCCTTACTGGCTTTTATTATGTTGGTTTTCAGGGACTCTCTGGCGATGTTTCTCTTTCCTCTTTACAACCTTGGGCTTTCCACTCTGTGGCGACTCCTTTTGTTTCCATTGTCCTTAAAACCCCTTGATGATTTACTCTCTATGCATGTGTCTTTATTTCCCTGTTCGTTCGACCCCCCCCCCCTTGTTCCTGGTGGTTCGTCATCCTTATATGTTGCTGCACTCAGTCCAGATGGTTTCTGCTTGCACCTGCCTGCCTCTACTGGATATAGGTTTGCTTGTTGAGCTGGAAGGTTCATTTTCAGATGTTTCATCACCATACTAGGCAATATCTTCAGTGACCCTCCGGACAAATCACTGCTGGTGTTTCCTGCTTTCAATTTCTATGTTTGGGTTTCCTTGGGTTGGTGATGTCATTTCCTGTTCTTTTTCTCAGGAGGGTGGTAAATTGGGTCCAAGTCAATGTGTTTGTTGATAGAGTTCCAGTTGGAATGCCATTCTTCTAGGAATTCTCGTGCGTGTCTCTATTTGGCTTGTTCTAGGATGAATGTGTTGTCCAAGTTGAAGTGGTGTCCTTCCTAATCTGTTTGTCAAGATACTAGTGAGAGAAGGTCATGTCGTTTTGTGGCAGGTTGATGTTCATGTATCCTGGTGGCAAGATTTTGTCTGTTCATTGTAGTGTTTGTTACAGTTCTTGCATGGTATTTTGTAAATGACATTAGTTTTGTTTGTCTGTATAGGGTCTTTCAAGTTCATTAGTTGCTATTTTAGTGTGTTGGTGGGTTTGTGGGCAAGCTGCCATGTTGCCAAGGGGTCTGAGTAGTCGAGCAGTCATTTCCAAGATATCAAACAGAGACACGCACGAGAATTCCTAGAAGCTTGGCATTCCAACTGGAACTCTATCAACAAACACATTGACTTGGACCCCATTTACCACTCCTGAGAAAAAGAACAGAAAACGACGTCACCACAAGAAAGCAGAAACACCAGCAGTGCTTCATCCGGAGGCTCACTGAAGATGTTTTCTAGTATGTTGACGTAACATCTGAAAATGAACCTTTCAGCTCAGTGAGAAAACCTACATCCAGAACCTTGAGCTACAAATTTTCTCAAAACTTGCTGCCTCTACTGTTAACACTACCTTCACTACGCTGAACACCTTGGTCGCTCTCTCCTACAATCGCCCGTGTCTTTTACGTGATTTGTCACCTGCGTTATGGGCTCTCCCTCCTAACCACGCTGGTTTAGTCGTTTTGCTCCTCCATGTACTGTTACTTTAAAAGTTGGCACTTGCCTACTGTCGATCCCTTTTATAGCCGCTCACACCCGCTGCTACCGAGGGCATTAGGCCTGTTATTGCTTCCCTTTTAGACCAGGGCATTCTTGTTCCTATACAAAGCCCCTGCAATACCTTTTATTTTACCTGTGCCAAAACCTGGCAAGCCTGACAGGTGGAGATTTGTCCAGGATCTACGGGCTGTCAATGATATTATTGTTCCCTGCTCCCCTGTAGTCCCTGACACTAATGCTATTCTCACTACTGTTCCTGCCTCGGTCACTTGCTTTTCCATGGTTGACCTCTGCTCTGCCTTTTTCTCAATTAAACTATCCAGTGTTAGTCAATATCTTTCTGCCTTTACTTTTGGCAACTATCAATATACATTCCCCAAGGGTATACGGAGAGCCCCACAGTTTATGCTTCTGCTGTTCAGCATACCGTTGAGATCCTACACATGCCTTGCAACAGTGTCTTTGTTCAATACGCTGATGATTTCCTTGTTGCGTCTGCTACATCTGATGCCTCCATGCAAGGTACTGTTGCCCTGCTTTGGTGCTTTGCACAGGATGGCCACAAGGTTTCCTTGGATAAGATGCAGCTCTGTCAGCCCATTGTTCATTACTTGGGTTTCACAATATCGCACGGTACTCGAACACTTATTCCCGATTGCTTGAAGGCCATCACAAATCTCCTTCTTCCACAACACACATTGAATTATTGCAGGCACTGGATTCCTGACCCTCATGAGATTGATGCGCCTTAGAGAGAGGGGTCTTCGCCTAAGAAACTAACAAAACTATAATGGACCCCTGAGATAACACAGGCTTTTGAACATTTGAAATCTCTACTGAACTCTGCACCTGCTTTGGGCCTTCGGATTATTCACAGCCATTTCAACTTTATGTTGCTGAGAGGGAGAGTTATACCTCTGATATTCTGACACAAATGCATGGGGATCTCTGGCATGCTGTAGCCTTTTACTCTGTTCAGTTGCCTCCTGTTATAAAGGGAATGGCAGCTGCCTCAGTAATAATTGAAAGGTCTACCCCGCCTCCACCCCACCCCCGGCCTTGTGCTGGAACACCCATGCACTGTTTTTGTTCCACATTCGGTCTCCCTGCTGCTGCAGCTACCCAATGTTTTACTGCTTCCAGATATACAACCTATGAGGTCATCCTACTCTCCTGGTCTAATCTTACTCTGCGCCATGCCTTGTCTTTGAATCCCACTACCCTCCTTCCTATCACCGACTCCTTAGGGATACCTGACCATGATTGTTTCCACGTTATCCATGATGATGTTACCTCTCACCCAGACCATTATGAGACCCCTCTGCACAATCCTGACATGGTCCTTTTTATAGATGGCTCCTCCTACAGATCATATGACACTGGCAGGCTATGCTGGCTGCATACTATCTGAGGTCCTTGAATCTGCAACACTCTCTAATGGTACTTCTGCCCAGGCAGAGGAGCCTTCTGCTCTTATACAGACACGCATTTTAGCTACTGGAAAGTCTGTTAATATTTACACTGATTCCCACTATGCTTTTGGAATGGTGCATTGATTTAGGCACCCTCTGGAAGCATAGGGGCTTCCTCATCTCTTCAGGTAAACTTTTACAATATGGTCAGCTTACTAATAATCTTTTTTGGAGGCCATTCTTCTCCCTTCAGCTGTGGCTGTCATCCAATTCACCACACGTACGTCAGCTGGAGATAATGTCACCCATGGCAATGCCTCTGCTCGGGTGGCTGCTACTAATGTAAATATGCAGGTTTTACATACTCCTAAAATATACCAGTTTCCCATTGTTCTTGACTTTTTGGATGGCATTCGTGATGTTCAGCAGGCAGCACCTCAATCTGAGCGTGCTCTTTGGGCTAGTTTAGGTGCCACTGAATCTGAATCCCTTTGTTGTCTTTCCTTCCTGATGGGTGCATCACCTGCCCTAAATCTCATCTACATCTCCTAGCCCTGGCCACTCATGAAGTTGGCCATGTTGGTAAGCAGGGCATGTGCCATGCAGTTGCAGGTTTTTAGTATGTCCCTGGTTTCCACTATTGCTGCTTGCGCTTTGTTGTCGCGCTGTCTTATTTGCCTACAGCTCAATAACTCTAAGCCACTGGCCAAGTTTGACCATCTTCCTGTACCTGCTGGCCCATGTGTGAAACTTCAGATTTTGTGCAAATGCCAAAAAAGCTGGGTTTCCACTACCTACTGGTGATTGTTGATATGTTTTCCAAATGGGTTGAGGCATTTGCCCCAAGAAGGATGATGCTAGGACAGTTGTTAAGTGTTTAATGAGGGATATCATCCCTAGATTTGGCGTCCCTGGCTCTAATGACAGTGATTGGGGCTCTCATTTCACTTTAGCAGTTGTTAAGGCTCTTTAAGACTCAGGGAATTTCCTGGCAACAACATATTCCTTATCAATTACACTCCACGGGTATGGTGGAAAAGATGAATGGCACCCTTAAGACAGTCTTTACTAAGATATCACAGGATATGGGCTTACCCTGGTCTGAAGCTCTGCCCCTTGCTCCATATTCCATTCCGAATCAGGTTAACTGTACAGTGGGCCTCACACCTTTAGACCCATGCCTACTGCGACTAGGCCTCCTGTACTCTCCGCTGATGTGGTTCTGCTTCTGACACAGGAGTCTTTGATTATACTAAAGTCCTTTCAGAACTTCTCATTCAGAATCATGACATTGTCAATACGGCCATTTCCATTCCAAACAATGATCCCATGCATCCTTTCCAGCAAGGGGAATATATAATGATTAAATCATTTGAAAAGAACTCACTCTCTCCTAGAGGGAAAGATCCATTCCTTGTCCTCTTGACCCAAACTGCTCTCAAGGTCAAGGGGAGAACATGATGGATTCATGCCACGCAGTGCAAGAGAGCACCACTCCAAGGAGAAAATCTATTGACTCCTGCTGTGTTACCTGCAAAACACATGACCGCAGATGACTCCTATTGATTGTTTGTACAGTTATTATATTGTTTTTGCTCATTTTTGATATTGCTCTTTTCTGACTGACGTCCTCGGTGTAACATACTGGCCTTTAGTAAGAAAGAATTGCATTTTAATACCTTTCTTTATTTGACATATCTTTATGCACAAAAGGTCAGCCACTCTGGCTATTGGGTTTGCACACACATTCCTTTTCATTCTTAAAGGGAGGGTTCCCTTGAGGACCATAACCTTTAATGAATCTGACACTGCTGAATGGTAGCAGCATCAATATTGTTCTGCTGCTGTTATGACTTTTTGCATCCCTCCTACCTTCCTGAAGCTGATAGGTGCCCCCTCCACTTATGGAGGCAATACCTGTCTCTGATGGCAATCAGCAGGATACAGGATGGACACATTTGAAGGCTGGTTCCAGCCTCGCTATAATCTATCATGCACACCCCAGTCTCTGTTCCTCACCAATGTCATGGCCACGACCACACCCCTAGGAAGTATTTGCATTATAAGCAAACATCCTTTAGGAAGGCAAGATGGGTTCAGTAAATGCCTTCGCTGCATCCTCCTTTCAACATCTGATTTCTGATCCACTATGGATAGCAGCGTACTTATTCTCACTGTTCCCAACAGGACTGCCATTAATTCCTCTTTTACTACATTTTGGATTGGTATTCAATGCGATCATTTATTAGTTTTCAATGGCACTTATTTCATTTGTGGCCAGACGGCCGACTCCTGACTACCTGCCTCCTGGAATGGCAGCTTCTATCTGGGGTATGTTGTCCCTTTCCTTTACCACTCCCACACTTCACCTTTTGAGGCTCCAATGCCCCGTAGAAAGAGAACTCTTACGACCTTTCAGCACCTTCTAACTATCTTCTCCCCTCCCTATGCTACCCCCCAAATTGAAGTTGAGGTTCGGAAGATTGCTAATGCCACTGCTTCGGCTTTTGACCCTATTAATGCAGAGATGGTGGCTGTCGCACTGTGGCCTTCCAAAATTGCATGGCCCTTGACTACCTTTTGGCTGAAAAAGGGATACTTCTGCCCTTATCGGCCCCGACTGTTGCACCTACATCTCTGACTCCAGTGAAAACATTATGAACGTTCATATTCACAAGGTGGCTTCCTCTCTCCATGATACTACCCCACATTAGGATTTCTGGACATAGATGGGTAGTTTGCTTGGCTCTAGGGCTTCAACACTCCTCGAGGGCATTATGGTTCTAGTTGCTGTTTTTGTTTTCTTTTCCCATATCATTGTTTTCGTAAAACAGTGCTGAGTCCATTTTGGGTCCCTACTGATGCCAAATACCCCTGTTTCTTCCCAACTTGTACGTTTTCCCGTTTCTGACATTCCCCCACCAGTGGATAATTTTACTGAGTCTCTTGGTGCTGGTGACCCTTATTCTGACCATTACCTGGATGATCCTGAACCCCCACCCCCCCTGACAAAGCCCTGGATCTGGCTACGTCCCTCCTTTTGCCAATTCTTCTGAACTGCCTCCTGATTTGGTGAAAAGAGAAAAGAAGAAATTGTGGGAGATTTATTACAACCAAAGCAGCCATCTTGTCACATATTAAAAGCCTGGAATCCATTTTAAATCTCATATTAGTGTCTACTTGTTAAGTTTGCACATTCCCAAGTTCAGTGAGGTGGTTGACTTTGCAGCTGTACTAACATTTGATAGTGAGCTCTTTCCCAGGATGGAATGCTGTTTTTTTTGAAAATAGGAATCCAGACACTATTTGGAGATGCCGGTGTTGGACTTGGATGTACAAAATTAAAAATCACACAACATCAGGTTATAGTCCTACAGATTTAATCAGGAGCACTAGCTCTCAGAGCACTGCTTCTTCTTCAGGTGGTTGTGGAGAATAAGATTGTAAGACACAGAATTTTTGGCAAACGTTTACAGTGTGATATAACTGAAATTATATATTGAAAAATACCTGGATTCTTTGTTAAGTGTCTCATCTTTTAGAATGACCATGTTCTTTCATATGTAAATCGGTGGGGGTGGGAACATTTCAGAGGTCCAGGACATTCAACCTCAGACCTTCGGGTGACCGTCCCCCAAGATGGAATTTGGGACAGGCAACAACGAAAAGTGGCCTAGTAGAGGCTGATAGCCAAGTTCGGTACCCATGAGGATGGCCTCAACCAGGACCTTGGGTTCATGTCACACTATAGGTGACCCATTGCACTGCACACACACAGACAAACGGACATACACAGACCGACACTCCCATACATACACATACACACACTCACTCACTTTCTCCTACAGACCCTCTCTCATACGCTGACACATATATTCCCACACACTCCCTCTCACAGACTTGTACCCTTTACACTCATACACACACTCTCCCCTTTACACTCATACACACACTCTCTCACAGGCACTCATAACCCGCGCCCCCCCCCCCCCCCCCACACACACACACACACATATATATAACTTTGTGGGGTGAATTTGTACTTGCAGAATTACATTTTATTTTGCTCAAAAAACTGCATGAATCTTGATGTGGCCTCCTCTATATTGGAGAGACAGGCTGCCTACTTGTGGAACGTTTCAGAGAACACCTCTGGGACACCCGGACCAACCAACCCAACCACCCCGTGGCTCAACACTTCAACTCCCCCTCCCACTCCACCAAGGACATGCAGGTCCTTGGACTCCTCCATTGCCAGACCATAGCAACACCACAGCTGGAGGAAGAGCGCCTTATTTTCCGCCTAGGAACCCTCCAACCACAAGGGATGAACTCAGATTTCTCCAGTTTCCTCATTTCCCCTCCCCCCACCTTGTCTCAGTCCCAACCCTCGAACTCAGCACCACCTTCCTAACCTGCAATCTTCTTCCTAACCTCTCCGCCCCCACCCCCACTCTGGCCTATCACCCTCACCTTAACCTCCTTCCACCTATCGCATTTCCAATGCCCCTCCCCCAAGTCCCTCCTCCCTACCTTTTATCTTAGCCTGCTGGGCACACTTTTCTCATTCCTGAAGAAGGGCTCATACCCGAAACATCGATTCTCCTGCTCCTTGGATGCTGCCTGACCTGCTGCGCTTTTCCAGCAACACATTTTCAGCTCTGATCTCCAGCATCTGTAGTCCTCACTTTCTCCATGCTGTATGACTCAATGGTTCTATGACTCTTTAAGACAGCATATGTATAGCACCATATATTTTACCAACCTTAGTAAGAAGTGGTGTCACCTAACAAGAAATTGGCAATAATACAAAAAAAAACCAAAGAATTACAGATGCTGGGAATCAGAAAAACAAGAACCAGAACTTGTGGAGAAACTCAGCAGGTCTCACAGCATCTGTGGAGAGAAAACATTGAGTTAAAATTTCAAGTCCAGTGCCCCTTCCTCAGAATACCTTGCTGACAAGTGGCCACCTACAGGCATGCAAAGTATCTGCACTCATCACAGTGTCAGTAAATAATGTCATAGGTCAACAACACGATGGGGAAAAAAAAGAACCACCTGATTTCTCACCAAATCCTACCCTTGCACAGCTTAAAGTGCAAGACTAATATTAGATTAAATGTTTCTAAAGCTATTTCATTGAATTAGCTTCTGGAGAAAATTAAATCCTTGAATAATTATATGCACCCCCAATGAAATCATATGAGCCTACATAATTTAAAAGAGAACAGACCCATCCATTCTGAAGTAGTAAGCTATTTATGCAAAGACACATACTGTGTGGCCCTAATTATCAGCTCTCAAAGCTTCTAATTTATCCTTGTTGTGAGCAAACTAAACCAGAATGGGGTCTCCCAAGGTGACATGATACTTATCCCAATTAAAAACTATTTTACAGTTTATAACCAGCTCCCCATGGGCATTTAGATACTGCACGATGTTAAATTGCTCATTTTTTTTTCTATTTGCCTAATTCAAATAATGTTTAGTATGTACGTTAGCTCGCTGAGCTGGAAGATTTGTTTTCAGATGTGTTGTTACCAAATGAGCTAACATCATCAGCGAGAGTTGCCAGTGAAGCACTGGTGGTGTGTCCTATCTCTCTATTTATAGGTCTTGTTCCTAAAGCTGGATGATGTCACTTCTGGTTCTTGTTTTCAAGGGAAGGTGGATAGCATCTAAATCGATGTGTTTATTCATGGAGTTCTGGTTAGAATGCCATGCCCCTAAGAATTTTCCTGTGTGTCTTTGTTTCACCTGTCCTAGGATGTGTGTGCTATCCAAGTCAAAGTGGTGTCCTTCTTTGTCTGTATGTATGGAAACTAGTGATAATGGGTCATGTCTTTTGGTGGCTAGTTGGTGTTTGTGCATCCTGCTGGCAAGTTTCTTGCTTGTTTGTCCAATATAGTGTTGTTTACAGTTCTTGCATGGTATCTTGTAAATGACGTTAAGTGTGCTGGTAGTATCTAATGGGTCCTTTACAAACTGGTCTCCTTCCTATCAGAAAGATGTTGTGAAACTTGAAAAGGTTCAGAAAAGATTTGCAAGGATGTTGCCAGGGTTGGAGGATTTGAGCAACAGGGAGAGGTTGAATAAGCTGGGGCTGTTTTCTCTGGAGGGTCGGAGGCTGGGGGGGTGATCTTACAGAACAAAGAAAATTTACAGCCCAGGAACAGGCCCTTCAGCCCTCTAAGCTTGAGCTGATCCAAATGTACTGTCAAAACCTGTCAATTCCTAAGCATCTGTATCCCTCTGCTCCCCACCTACTCATGCATCTGTTCCAGATGCATCTTAAATGAATCTACCATGCCTAGCTCTACCACCTCTGCTGGCAATGCGTTCCAGACGCCCACCACTGACAACGTGTTCCAGACGCCCACCACCCTTGTGTGAAGTACCTGCCGCGTGTATCACCTTAAACTTTCCACCTCTCACCTTGAAAGTGTGACCTCTCGTTATGGAATCCTTCAACCTGGGAAAAAGCTTGTCTCGATGTAAAGTCATGAGGGGCATAGATAGGATAAATAGGCAAAGTCTTTTCCCTGGGGTGGGGGAGTCCATAACTAGAGGGCATAGGTTTAGGGTGAGAGGGGAAGGATATAAACAAGACCTAAGGGGCAACTTTTTCACACAAAGGGTGGGACTTGTATGGAATGAGCTGCCAGAGGAAGTGGTGGAGGCTGTTACAATTGTAACATTTAAAAGGCATTTGGATGGGTATATGAATAGGAAGGATTTGGAGGGATAGGGGCCGGGTGTTGGCAGGTAGGACTAGATTGGGTTGGGATATCTGGTTGGCATGGACAAGTTGGACCAAAGGGTCTGTTTCCATGCTGTACGTCACTATGACTCTATGACTCTAAGTCAACGGAACACCCGTGGGATCACCAATATCAGGTCTCATAGCACAAGCAGTAATGCAGAGACTTGAACAAGCTGCCCTCCCATCTATCCAACCCAGCTTAGAGTCCTCTATGTGGATGACACCTTTGTCGACACAAAACGGAACAAATTAGCGAAAACGTACAACACCATCAATAATCTCCTGACAGGTATAAAATTCACAAAAGAGAAGGAGAACGACAACAGACATCCATTCCAACATCAAACCAGCATCTACAGAAAAACAACAAACACAGACCAAATAGTTAACTTTAGAAGCAACCATTCAACACCCACAAACAGAGCTGCATCAAGACATTATTTAAACAAGCCACATCACACTGCAGCACCCAAGAACTACAAAAAGAAGAAAAATATCTTTACATTTTCAAGAAAAACAGATGCCCACTAAACACAATCCACCAATTCCTCGGAAACAAACCCAAACAAGCATACACAATACAACCAAAAACTATAGCCACATTACCTTAAATCAAAGGCATATCAGAAATGACTTCCAGAATACTCAGACCCTTGGCATCATAGCAGCCCAAAAACCACAAACACATTGAAACAGCAATTAGATCCATTAGATACTACCAGCAAAACTAACATAATTGTGGGCGGCACGGTGGCACAGTGGTTAGCACTGCTGCCTCACAGCGCCAGAGACCCGGGTTCAATTCCCGCCTCAGGCGACTGACTGTGTGGAGTTTGCACGTTCTCCCCGTGTCTGCGTGGGTTTCCTCCGGGTGCTCCGGTTTCCTCCCACAGTCCAAAGATGTGCAGGGTCAGGTGAATTGGCCATACTAAATTGCCCGTAGTGTTAGGTAAGGGGTAAATGTAGGGGTATGGGTGGGTTTCGCTTCGGCGGGTCGGTGTGAACTTGTTGGGCCGAAGGGCCTGTTTCCACACTGTAATCTAATAATTTACAAATTACCATGCAAGAATTGTAAAAAAAAACTATATTAGACAAACAAGCAAGAAACTTGCCACCAGGATAAACAAATGCCAACTAGCCACCAAAAGACAACCCACTATCACTAGTTTCCATACATACAAAGAAGGACACCACGTTGACCAGGGCAACACACACATCCTAGGACAGGTGAAAGAAAGACACGCACGAGAATTCTTAGAGGCATAGCATTCTAATCAGAACTGCATCGATAAAGGCATCGATTTAGATCCTATCTACCTTCCCTTAAAAAAAATGAACTGGAAATGACATCACCCACCTTAAGAAACCAAGATCTATTAATAAAGAGGTGGGACATACTACCAGCGCTTCACTGAAGACTCTCACTGATGATGTTACCGAGTATGGTGATGAAACGTCCAAAAATAAACCTTCAAGCTCAGTGAGCTAACTTACATACTTATCATCAACCTGAGCTACAGATCTTCTATCAAAAATTGCTATCAAATAATGTTTCATCAAGGTGAGCCTGTCTCTTTAAAAACAATGTTCTGATATGTTACCACTTGGGACTGACTATGTAACTGTGGCCAGAATCAAACTCATGA
The DNA here is from genome assembly GCF_037043375.1 of Chiloscyllium plagiosum. Lineage (NCBI taxonomy): Eukaryota > Metazoa > Chordata > Chondrichthyes > Orectolobiformes > Hemiscylliidae > Chiloscyllium > Chiloscyllium plagiosum. The sequence goes on along the minus strand of NW_028270145.1, from coordinate 81,673,338 downwards.
GGAGAATTAAAAATCACACAACACCACATTGTAGTCCAAGAGGTTTAATTGAAGCACTAGCTTTTGGAGCGCTGCTTCTTCATTAGGTAATTGTGTGATCTTTCCTGCTTGCCTGCTTTTCTGTAGAAGCATGATGTCTGTGTCAATATGTGCGATCTTCGTGGAGATCCTCTCCACTTTAAGCCGGCAGTTAGTGGTGCCAATTGTAGTCATGATTTGGAGATGCCAGTGTTGGACTTGGATGTACAAAGTTAAACATCACACAACACTAGTCATTGTCCAGGTGAAGGAGCAGTGCTCTGAAAGCTAGTGTTTCCGATTAAACCTGTTGGACTATAACTTGGTATTGTGTGATGTTTAACTTTGTCAACCCCAGTCCGACACTGGCATCTCCAAATAATGAAGGGAATTGTTGGTGATTGAAAACTGTCATTGTTTTTGGAGGGTTTGGTTATCAAGGTGGACATGTAATTTTATGGCTTATGTAGGTCAGGTTTTCTAATGATAACATTCAATTTTTGGCAATCAAATGACAACACGTACACAAAACTTCCCTTGTGGCATCAGAAAAATATGTTCTATCACTGGGAAAGTATCATAATGTCTTTCTTCTTATTGATAGGTTTTGGGGTCCAGTCATTCAGACAGCAGGCTGGCAAGTTTGGTTGGAGCACATAAATACTTTTTCCAGGACTGGAGCCTATCCCAAGGGGGAGTACCCATCTCATTGATCCTGACTATCCAGTTGAGGAGGGTGGGGGGGGGGAGAGCGGGAGGAGATTGCCAATACACAAGGAGAAGTTGAGGGCAATCCTGGGGCCCTGGATTAGAGACAGTTTGGTTGGAGGCCTGCAGTGAGATGCTCAATGGCCATTGGAATGAGATGTAAGGGGGATGATTAGTTCCAATTAGAGGCCTGAGAAGGAATTAAAAGCCTCAGGAGAGGCTGGAAGCTATGGACATTCATAAGCCTGAATGGGAATTCAAAGCCTGGAAAAAAAGGTCAAAATCCTGAGGTTGGGGATCTTATAGATTCCAGAGACTTGGAAAGGATGAAACAGGCGTACAAAAATGTCGGCGTGGAACGGGGGTGCAATGGAGACTGGCCTGGAGAAATGGAGACCTCATTAAGATGCCTCCATGGGAATGTTGCAGTGACTCAGCGATGATAATGGGGAGATTGGAGAAATGAGGTAGCACTGTCCATTTACAGGCTGTTACCCAGGTAGAGGTGGAAAATCCTTAAATACCAGATCTATTAGTTGTCGGCTGGCTATGGAGGTTGACTTGCCCAAAGTCTGTGAAATTTGGTCATTCAGAGCCAATCCAAAATGGTCCATATAAGAATGAAGCTCACAGTCTCATCATGATATTTAAAATGTCAACACATACCCTGTGAGTGGGCTGATTGACTGCATCGCCATCTCTGTCTCTCTGACAATCATTCCATCAAAGCCTGAAGCGAGGAGATTGTAAATACATAGAGGTTGGGATTCACATTTTAACATGTTAACATCCCATCCAACCAAACCTGCCCATTTCTTGGATTGAAAATTCTAATCATAATGAAATTAATGATTCTCATTAATTTCCCTGAACTAAGAAGTCAATTGCAATCAGGATAAGTAACAGTTCTTTTTATTATTCTCCCAGTACTATTTAGTACTTTAATACTTGATTAACCTACCGATCACTTCTGATACTTGTCTCTCTTCCCTCCCCTTACCAATAATTCTCCTGCATTCTCATACTAAATAGATCACTTCTTCATTCCACTTAGATTTTGTGTAAATCTAGTTGATGCAAGAGGAACTAACATTCAAAGTTTTGCAATACTAATGATCAGCTTACTGCAAAAAAGATTTTGCTCCATTGTAACTATTAGCAAATTTGGTGAAAAGGAAGAGTCCTCTTCAAATATAGGACAATGCGTGGAACACTGACTGAATATTTTTCAGTTACTCAGATGGAGAAAGCAAAGAAGAAACAAAGATTTTTGCTGCATTTTTATAGTTTGTGAAAATTGTAAAGTATTACATTTTAAATCAATTATTGATTTTCAAATACCTTACATTGTGCAATGAATGCCATGTCATTGACCTTTTGTAATGCAAGTTTTTTTTTAGTTTTCCAAGCTACATTATTTCACAGCACAAAGAGATAATGTCTAATCTCAACTATGCTGCCATTAGAAACAGAGTTAAAAATCACACAACACCTGATTAGAGTCCAACAGGTTTATTTAGAAGTAAACCTGTTGGACTATAACGTGGTGTTGTGTGACTTTTAACTTTGTACACCCCAATCTAACACCAGCATCTCCAATCATAAGAAACAGAGGGATAGTGCTACACTACACAAAGGAAAGGGAAAGATGTTCAATGTATATCCTAGCATTGATGTCAAGTTGGCAAAGATAGAAACTGGGAAGAGGTCTCTTGTTCCCTGTACTTGACTGGAAACTGTATGTCAAGTTGAGTGACAGAAAATGTAATATGTAATTTTTAATTACCAAATATTGTGTTGTGGTTGAGATTGTTTTAATTTTTTTCCACTGGAATTTATTCAACAGTAATTTTATTATTTGTCAATACAGTGTTTAATTCAATTGGATTAGTTTTATTATTTGTTCCTAACAGCCCAAAATAAATCATCAATATTATTTCACGTTCAAATCTACATTCACATTAAGTGCTTAGTTATTATTCTTTCATTTAAATATCCTATTTTGACTTATTTCTTTTTAGATTAGATTCCCTATAGTGTGAAAACAGGCCCTTCGGCCCAAACAGTCCACACCGACACTCCAAAGAGTAACCCACCCAGACCCATTTCCCTTTGACTAATGCACCTAGCACTATGGGCAATTTAGCATGGCCAATTTGCCTGACCTGCACATCTTTTGACTGTGGGAGGGAACCCACGCAGACATGGGGGGAATGTGCAAACTCCACACAGACAGTCGCCCAAGGCTGGAATTAAACCTGGGACCTGTGAGGCAGTAATACTAACCACTGAGCCACCATGCCGCAAGGCACCGTGTTGTAAGTGTGTTAGTATTAGATACAGCTTAGATATTTATCATTGAGTTGTTTTCTTTATGTTCTCTTAAATGCAAAACATTGAAAAATATTAAGATAATGACCTTGAAGGTAGGTTTATTCTGCTTATTGCTTTTCAGGTTTAACTCGACCCAAATTGGTTGCCTGCAGATTCAGCATTTATTCTTGTATAAGCTCAATGGTTTCCTTTGTTTCATTTATTGACATGTATAAAATTAAAATTCTTGTATCCAGCATTCAACTGCAGGACATGAAAAAGTGTTCTTCACACTTCAAAGTATGAAGCCAATGCACCTGGCACATTTTCACCTGACTGCCCAAAATTCATGATCAGAGCAAACTTAGAACAAAGTCTGAAGCCAAGAATGTTGATACTTCCTACACCATGTCGCTGCACATAGTTTGTGCAATGGAAATATTTTAAAATCGAGTTGTAAAGGCAGGTTTATAAGCTGAATAAGTATTGAGAAGACTGCTATGTTTAAGAAGCCCAGCCAGTTATATGCAATTATTTTACAGATGTTCCTTTCATATAAAAGTTGTGTTTCCAAATGACTAATGTTGAACTAGAAGACAGAAGATGTTTGATGGGAAAGGAATTGTTTGAGGTGCAGTTGGAAATCAACAGTGGGTGTTTCTAAGGCAATCTCAAATATTCTGGAGGGAATTGAGATATCCACCTCCATTGTAGCCAATTCCAATTACTAAGTTGTATGAAATCAAGGAAATAAAAGTGTTTAAGTTATCAGTAACTTGTTGAGATTTAAAAACATCAAAGCATACCTGTAACTCAAAGCTGTTATCTTGACAGTTATTCAAGGATGTAATTTGCATCTTTTCTTCTGGAGTGGTTAAACAGCAGAGAAGACTAAATGAGTTATCCAATGGATGCGTGATTCATTCTGCCACATTACTCCCAAAGTGATAAAGTTGAAAATTATACCCAAGAATCTCATGTTAAATTAATCATGCTGACTTGATAATGAATGTGACTTTCTGAACAACTTTATTCCATAGAAAGTGGAGTCCAATTGATTAGTGTTACCATAAACTGGTCCTTGTGAACCTGTAAACTAATTCAGTAGGCTTGTATCATCAAGGGACTGAAGAAGAATTCAGTTTGTTCATTGCATATATCCAAGAAAGGTTTAAGATGAAGATGCTGTTAATTTTGTTACTATGAATCTAACAAAAAAGATTGGTTCCTAATCTTATTGTCCAACCTTTCTTTGGTGACTTTAGCCAAAACAGATTCACTTATTCACATGCATATGCTGCATCCAGAAACTGTGGAGTCATTCGCTTGTGCAACTATCAACATATTTTTGAATTGGCTATTGCAAAATGAGCTAAAATTTAGGAATCAAATAAACCTGAAATCTTAGTGTGGAAGCAGGCCATTCAGCCAGTCAAATCCACTAACCCTCCAACATCCCATGCAAACCCCCCCCATAACCTGGCAGCTCCCACAGCTAATCCACCTAACCTGCACATATTTGGTCTGTGGAAGGAAGCTAGTGTACCTGGAAGAAACCTATGCGGAGATGGGGTTAATGTACAAACTCCACATTGACATTTGCTCAAGGGTGGAATTGAACCCAGGTAGGTCCCTGAGTGACCATGCCATCCCTGCAGACTACAAATGCAGACCACAAATTTCCTGTTATTTTTTGAAAAGGAGTTAGAGTGAAGTAATTAAATTTTAATGTGATTCCCTTTGGTTTGTGATCATTACAAGTTTTATAGACTTACTGATCATAGATTCCTCACATTTGATTAAACTATTTGTTTGATCAACTGAAAACTGCTGAGAGTCTTTAAGTTCTACATCAGCCTTAGAGAATTTTTTTTGTTCTACTGTGTCTACAATTCTATCATATCAAAATTATTGGGATTACTTTGAAACATCCTAAGTAACATTGCCAAAGAATATTGGATTAGGCCCTTTGTTGGATGCAGGGTCATAATGCACAATTTAACCACACCCTTTTGTTTGAATGAAGGCAACTTGCAAAATTAGTTCATTTAAGGGAGTGCAGTATGTAGCCAGCATTAATGGAGTGGCTTCATAATTGAGTAGAGGCAACAGAATCATGAGAGCTTGCATGAATTTGAGCTTGGCCTACTCTCCAAAGAATAAATCAGCACCATTGAAAAATGAAGTACGTTTTTAGAGTTGGTGCTGGAATTCGTAGCACAAGTATCTTTGACTTGGAAAATACTCAGGAATGGCACAATACAACAGAAAGCATGCTCCAAAGTTTTAACAGGACAGAAGATTTGTTGCAGGAGGGTGACAGAAAGAATGACTTCCTTCACGGGGCCAGAAAGTTCCTCAGACAAATTTGTGGCACCGGATGAAAGGAAAAGAGAATGTAATAGAAGCAGACAGCCCTGAAAGTCAATGCCAATTGTTCAGCCCAGAGGACCTTGATGTAGTGCTGAGAGAAATGTAATGATCGTGCAACAGTGTTCAAGGTTAGTGAAAACACCTACCAACTGCACCAATATTCTTACTCTCTGCTCAATGCACCATCTCTCCATCTCTCACATATCAACAGCCGCTAATCACAAATCATGCTTAACATTCCTTTCACCACCTCTATCCTCAGACATTTAGCATTGCAGCAATTCACATCCTGCACTTTGTATAAGCTGTCATTAAAACACACTGAATCTGACTCCCGAGTAGGAAGGTTGTTGTAGTGACCATGATGAATCCTGACATACTCCAGCAAGCATGTAGGCAGTGGATAGCACTGTTCCCCATTCTTGTTTGACACCGTGCCTAAAATGCAAATGCTATAACAGTTTGGCACAAACTGACGTAGATTTTTGCCAAGATTTGGTTCATTCATTTGCATCACGTGTCAAGCTTAGCAACACATCAACTCCACATTCAGTGAGTGGAACCGTTTGCAGTTGCAGTACCTCGCTGCAATTAGATGCTGCACCCACAAAGCAATCTGTGTAGAATCAACTGTACTCTGCATTACTATCCTACTGAAACTGCATACACACTCTGCAGACTTCAGTCTACAAAGAGCAAATGCAATATATCCTCTCTCCCGGTATAAGCATAAATAACTTTTTATTCAATAGTGGATGTAAACTGTGAGTTGTTAGTTATTGTCAGCTCAAGACTGGAAGAGTGCTGACACAAATAATTTCATGATTTTCACAGTCACTGGTGGTGCATTCCTTCCTCTGCTCTGAGACTGCAACAGGTAACCAATTTTCGTGTACACCATTCTCATAAAATACAGAGGCATTGTGCACCCTATTACCCATTGATGTTGAAGTAGGAGCTTTTCCCTTGAAAATCCTCTTTTGACATGTTCTCCTGTCACTCCCCTTCTTCTCCTCTTCCTTATTGCAGCTTGTCTTTCTCAGTATTGCATCCATTGAACCTTTATGTCATGCATAGGCCAAGGTGAATTGTAGCTACAATCTCCATGACAAGAAGCAAGTCACTTGAACAGAATCTTTGATATGACAATAAAATGTATTCACCACATGCCACCAGAGACCTTGCATACTCCACCAACTTTTAAAACAAAACAGAGAAATCTCTCAGCAGTTCTATGAATTCAGCAATGTTGTAAGAAATGCCCACAGCTGGCACCTGGTTCTGCAAGGAAGGATCACCTTTGGGTTGTAGTGCTGTTACCAGTCTGTCTACTCTGCATGCACTTTTATTGCCTGCATTAATGATCTCAGAAAAATCTCCTCTGGTGCAACCTGCACCCAAAAGTCATGGACATCATGACTTTCATATTTAATGCACTGAATAAGTGGCTCCTGTGGGAGGGTCAAATTTTGTAGCCTTCAGATATTGCATATTGAATGTACAGAAATCAGTTTATCTCAATTGATCTGGAGTTAGCTCAATTTGCAAGGTATTTATAGAGTTTTTACACACTGAATGCAAAAGCTATCTTTTTAGAAATTAATTTCTCAAAATGTACTTAGGTATTTTTCGCTCTGCTCATGCAAGTGCATGTGACAATAAACCTAATTCTTCTCAAAATACATTCCTAAAATCAGGCATCAGCACTGTTACAATAAATTACATCAAACTTGACAAAACTAGTGTGGAAAACTTTTCACAGGTCTCTCAGTAAAATTGTAAATTACAGTTCAATGATAGTATCTTCCATTGTCTTTGAATTTCTTTGCTTCTTTCTTTAGTTATAGTACATATAATTTATGAGCAATAATGTCACTCTTGTTTGATTTCTTTCATCAGAAAGCAGAAAATCAATTTACTCCTATGAGTATATTGTAGATAGAAGATACGAAGGCATGGGTAACTGTACTCATCTTTAGAAATTTCTTTCTGCTTTGTCAGTAAAGATCAACCTAATTACTATTCCAATCATTTACAAAATTGCTGTAGTTCAGTATTCATTGTATATTCATTTAAATCTCTCTGCAAAATAATCCTCAAATTATGACAATATGTGTCTTTACATGAAAAAGAATCAAATCATTGCTCCCTTGATGTTCAATGCTATTGCCATCTCTGAGTTTCCACTCTTAACATCCTGAGGAATACCAATGATCAGAAAGTGACTTGTTCCAACCACATCAACTTGTGGCTATAAGTGCAGGTCAGAGGCTAGGAATTCTGCAGTGCAGAACTCACTTCCTGTCTCCGAGGCCTGCAAGCCATCGACAAGGCTCAAGTCAGGATTGTGATGAGATACTTTCCACTGGCCTGAATGAGTGCAGCTGTAACAGCATTCAAGATGATCAATATGATTTAGAACAAAGCAGCCTAAATGATTGGCATCCCATCCACCACTGTTAACTCTCCTGCCCTTCATCACTGAACCAATAGCAGCAGTGTATGCCAACTGCAAGGTGCGTTGCAAGGCTCTTCTCACAGCACTTTTCAAACCCTCACCCTTTACCACCTGGAAGGAGGGAAGGTCAGCAGATGCATATGAAAACCACTACCTGCAAGTCCCATTCCGATCCACACGTCACCTTGATTTGGAACTATATCACCATTCCTTTTCAGTCACTGCATCACAATCCTGTAACTCCCTTCTGGACAGTACTACAGGTATCCCTACACCCCAAGGGATATAGAATTTAAAGAAGGCAGCTCACAACCACCTTCTTTAGGGCAATTAAGAATGGGCAATAATTCTGACTGGCCAGTGACACAAACATCCCATGAATGTGTATTAGGAAAAAAACATCCAGTTGGACTTAACTTTCGAACGGGCTTCAATTTCAATCAAATGCTGAAACAACTATGATAGTGAGCTTGTCCAAGCTGGAGCCATAGTGCATGTGATCTGAAAAAGAATGGAATAAGCTTACAAGTGGACAGTTTGCTGCATCCACTTCCATTTTATTTTATGGTCCAGATCAACTAGCAGGGAATACCAACTGGTCCTGCTGAAATTCACAGAATTTTTGTCTCAAACTGCCAAATTGTTGGTGGATACAAAAGAGCTGAATCAGTCATCACTTCTTCTTAAAAGCATTAATGTCATTTTGACTCATTATACTGAGGAGAAAGTGAGGGCTGCAAATGCTGGAGATCAGAGCTGAAAATGTGTTGCTGGAAAAGCGCAGCAGGTCAGGCAGCATCCAAGGAACAGGAGAATCGACATTTCCTGAAGAAGGGCTTATGCCCGAAACGTCGATTCTCATTATACTGAGGTCAGGCTGTTGATGTACTGACATATAACAGTTTATTTGCCCACCGGGAGCATTGCAACACTATCAAGTACAAAGGAGCCGGAGTCTTATTAATCTGTTCTCTATCGATTATGTTCATTAATTTTCATATTTGGTAGCAAAGGTAATCAGCTTGCTTTTCCTCCACCACCCTCAGTTCCATCTTGCCTACACTGTCTGATGTTGCCACCAAGTCAAGGATCAAACAGATGTTTTGTAGCTCAATGCTAACAATGACAAAACCATCTTCTTCAATTTCATATATCTGTTATCATTTGCAAAATATTGAATGGGATTTATTTTATAGAACGATGTTACAACAATACCAATTGAAAATCTAATCATAATATTACTTAAATTCCAACGAATGAATGGAAGTTGTGATTTCTTCTGTGATCCCTCTCCACCCTGTGCCTCCACTAACTGATATCATACTTTCCTTGGATCTTTTGTGGATAGCTTCCTGTTTGTCCTTTTAAGGAACACTAATGTTGCTGCCTGCCGTGTAGGATAAATGGGTGCAGTAGGTGTCTATATTTTGCCCAACTGTACCTCAACATTTAATTTGGAATGTCACTGGACCTTCCTTTCATACTTCAACTAAAGTATCTTACCCATTTTAAACAGGTGACTGGAGCACGTTTGTGAAGGACCGACGCAAAATGGTACCAAGAGGAAGTAATGGTAAGAGCAGCATCCCAAATTCAGGGCTGTTAAGTCCCCAGCTCTGTCCTGTGAATGAGTTAAAATCAGCCTTGGCATGCATTTTATTTTCTTTAAATTAAATTAGCTCCTTCAATGCCCACACCACCTACAATCATTATCTTTCAAATGAGAAGCTTCAGAATAAATTCCCCTGTCATCACCATCATGTGTGAACGGAAGGTGTGGAAATTAACTTTGTGGCTTCTACAATGGTGTCAAGTCCAAAACAGCTGCACAAAATAGTGATGACTTTCCAATCAACAAAGGTTTTAATGAGGGAATAATACACACCAATTAGCCAAAGTTTGGAGAATTAATCACAGGAGAATATTTTATGTCAGAATGCATATATCTCTCACTGAGCAGTTAATTCCCAGAATGTAGGGAGATTAGAAAATGTAAAATATTTCAGTTGCTCTGAAGTTCTACCTCTTTTAACATTATTAAATCAGAAAAGCTGTTTTTTGTTTAATTAACAGATTAAATAAAACCCAGGTTTGAATCTCAGTTCATTGTACAATCTTAACTTTTGAGAGCAGGATGTTCCATAAAATGTTGGCGACTTACCGATGTTCTCTTTACCTCTGAAATTAAGCTTCTCTTTTTAAAGATTCAATAGGATGTTTTGGTCTAGTTTAAAACAAATATAATCAATTTATTATTCAAGAAACATAAATGCCTTAGAATGCAATAGGTCATTGCTAGGTCGAGAAGAGTAGCAATCGTGACTAAACATCATTAGTATCTATCAGCTATGAAACAATTTGGGACTTTGTGAGATTTGAAAAACATTACATAATACAAGTTCCCTTAATTCTTCATTATACTTATCCGATAACAGTGTACAAAATCCCATACAAGAACTGCACAAAACACTACATAGGACAAACAGGAAGACAGCTAACGATCCACATCCATGAATACCAACTAGCCACGAAACGACACGACCAGCTATCCTTAGTACCACACACGCAGATGGCAAGCAACATGAATTCGACTGGGACAACACTACTATTATAGGACAAGCCAAACAGAGAACAGCCAGGGAATTCCTAGAGGCATGACACTCATCCACAGATTCAATCAATAAGCACATCGACCTGGACCCCATACACCAACCACTGCAACGGACATCTGGAAGTGACAACCGAAAGCGGCAGAATCAAACACTACAAATGCCGGAGGAAAGATCACAGAAGTGTTTCACAGGAGGCTCCCAAGCACTGAGGATGTCACCTAGACAGGGGACAAAACGTCTGCAACACAAATTCCCAGCTCGGCAAACAGAACCACAACAACAAGCACCCGAGCTACAAATCTTCTCACAAACTTTGAACAATGTATGATTTATGTTATTAAACTGTGAGCATCTGCCATCAATATAACGTATGAAAAATACCATTGAGGATAGTATAAACATCCAGCATCAATTACTTAACACTGACAATAGCACAAAGTTTTGTCATTTTGGAATATGGGAGCATCAGTTAGTGTAATGATAGGCTGATGGAGAAAATGCAGAGGCATGGAATTGAGGGTGATTTAGCAGTTTGGATTAGAAACTGGCTTTCTGAAAGAAGGCAGTGAGTTGTGGTTGATGGAAAATATTCAGTCTGGCGTCCAGTTACTAGTGGTGTGCCACAAGGATCTGTTTTGGGACCACTGCTGTTTGTCATTTTTATAAGTGACTTAGTCGCAGGCACAAGTGAATGGATTAGTAAATTTGCAGACGACACTGAAGTCGGTGGAGTTGTGGACAGTTTGGAAGAATGTTATAGGTTGCAGGGGGACTTGGATAAACTGCAGAATTGGGCTGAGAGGTGGCAAATGGAGCTCAATACAGCTAAATGTGAGGTGATGCACTTTGGGAAGAATAACAGGAAGGCAGAGTACTGGGTCAATGGAAAGATTCTTGGGAGTGTGGATTTGCAGAGGGATCTTGGAGTCCATATGCATAGATCTCTGAAAGTTGCCACCCAAGTGGATAGTGCTGTTATGAAGGCATACAGTGTGTTAGGTTTCATTGGTAGAGGGATTGAGTTCCAGAGCCGTAGTGTCATGCTGCAAATATACAAAACGCTAGTGTGGCCACACTTGGAATATTATGCACAGTTCTGGTCGCCCCATTACAGGAAGGGTGTGGAAACATTGGAAAAGGTGCAGAGGAGATTTACCAGGATGTTGCCTGGTCTGGAGGGAAGGTCTTATGAGGCAAGGCTGAGAGACTTGGGTCTGTTCACATTGGAAAGAAGAAGGCTATGGGGGGATTTGATAGAGACATACAAGATGATCAGAGGATTAGATAGGATAGACAGTGAAAGAATGTTTCCTAGGATGATGATGTCAGCGGGCATAACTACAAATTGAGGGGTGATAGATTTAAGACAGATGTCAGAGGCTGGTTCTTTACGCAGAGAGTGGTAAGGGCGAAGAATGCCCTACCTGTTAATGTAGTCAACTTAGCCACATTAGGGAGATTTAAACAATTCTTAGATAAGCACATGGATGATTTTGGGATAGTGTAGGGAGACGAGCTGAGAATAGTTCACAGGTCGGAGCAACATAGAGGGCAGAAGGGCCTGTTCTGATTTGTATTGTTCTATGTTCTATGTTCTAAGTGTTAAGAAATAAACAAAAAAGCTGTTACGTTTTGGGGAAAACAAGGATTGCTTGCCTTGTTAAACTTCCATTTAATGAATGGTGATTTCTTCCAAATCACATCAATTGGAAGCAGGTTTCAATTAGGTCCTATCTGGTGATAGTTGCCCTGTTCAATATCCTCAACCTTCTGCTTAGAAAACTGTTAGTGCTGTCCGAGCTTTTCAGTGTTTTTCCTTTACCAGACCCAGTTGTGTAGAGCACAGCAAGCAAGGAATATGTGGCACACTCTGTTTGACTATACAGCAAGTACCCTAGACAGGTCCAAGCATCAGAAACTCCACGTCTGGAGGAGAATCATCTTCTCCAAACCTGGTCAGTGAAAAGGCTGTATTGAATTTATGCCCTGCCTCAGTCAGGAAGTTGCATAATGAGTTTCACAAGGTAGCCATTGTCTCCTGTTAACTGATCTGTGAAGAATCTAGTCCTTGAAATGAAGCAGGAGCATGTGTGTTCAAGGAAAATGTCATTGTGAAAACTCACAGAGTTTTGGAGTACTGTGTACAGTTCTGATCATCCTGCTGTAGGAAGGATATTATTAAATTGGAGAGAGTTCAGAAAAGATTTTCTAGGATGTTGCTGGGACTGGGGTGTTTGAGTTATAGGGACAGGCTTCATAGGCTGGGACTTTTTTTCAAATGGAGTATCAGAGGTTGAGGACTGACCTTATAACGGGTCATCCGCACCTCCGCCCTCAGAACTTCCCACGTGGTTAAAGATGCCCTCCAACGCATCTCATCCACATCCCGCACCTCCGCCCTCAGACCCAACCCCTCCAACCGCAACAAGGACAGAACGCCCCTGGTGCTCACCTTCCACCCTACCAACCTTCGCATAAACCAAATCATCCGCCGACATTTCCGCCACCTCCAAACAGACCCCACCACCAGGGATATATTTCCCTCCCCACCCCTCTCCGCCTTCCGCAAAGACCGTTCCCTCCGTGACTACCTGGTCAGGTCCACGCCCCCCTACGACCCACCCTCCCATCCTGGCACTTTCCCCTGCCACCGCAGGAACTGTAAAACCTGCGCCCACACCTCCTCCCTCACCTCTATCCAAGGCCCCAAAGGAGCTTTCCACATCCATCAAAGTTTTACCTGCACATCCACTAATATCATCTATTGTATCCGTTGCTCCCGATGCGGTCTCCTCTACATTGGGGAGACTGGACGCCTCCTAGCAGAGCGCTTTAGGGAACATCTCCGAGACACCCGCACCAATCAACCACATCGCCCAGTGGCTCAACATTTCAACTCCCCCTCCCACTCTGCCGAGGACATGGAGGTGCTGGGCCTCCTCCACCGCCGCTCCCTCACCACCAGACGCCTGGAGGAAGAACGCCTCATCTTCCGCCTCGGAACACTTCAACCCCAGGGCATCAATGCGGATTTCAACAGTTTCCTCATTTCCCCTTCCCCCACCTCATCCTAGCTTCTAACCTCCAGAAACTCGATCCCCTGACCTGTCCGGACTTGTCCGACCTGCCCAGCTCCTTTTCCACCTATCCACTCCACCCTCTCCTCCCTGACCTATCACCTTCATCTCCTTCCCCACTGACCTATTGTACTCTATGCCACTCTCTCCCCACCCCCACCCTCCTCTAGCTTATCTCTCCACGCTTCAGGCTCTCTGCCTTTATTCCTGATGAAGGGCTTTTGCCCGAAACGTCGATTTTGCCTGTCCTCGGATGCTGCCTGAATTGCTGTGCTCTTCCAGCACCACTGATCCAGAATCTGGTTTCCAGCATCTGCAGTCATTGTTTTTACCTCGTTGATTTTAACCCTACTGCGAATCCTCTTGCAAGGATGCCTGCCTTGAAGAAGTTTTCCTCCTCTCTCTACAAGAATCTCAGGGAATCTCTCTCTCACTGCAACTCCCAGGTCATTTCCTCAGCCCTGAAGCTCTTCAACCATGTCCTGAAACAAACTCGGTATCACAGCCACATTTGCTTCCTCAGTGCCTGTCTCCGTAACCAACTCACCCCACACGGACTCTGGACCACCTTTAAACCAGCAGAGTTCGGACCCGAACAGGACAAACAGTACAGATTACAGATTCAAAAACACCAGCAACGGTTCTCCATCAAGATCCTCCACTCCACGCTTGCAGCAATGCGCCGGTACCTAACCTCTCTACAGTCTGCCCTGCCTCAGCTGAGGGCCACACTCTCTCAGAATTGCAAAGGACCCACTCTGTACTACATCCTCAGGAGAATTCATACTCTCAACAAACAGTATTTCAATTCCATCTCAAACATCAAAAACTGTAAGTACAACAAACTTTTATCTACCCAGCTCCATAACCAGCGCTCCTCGAACATTCCAGAAGATTCCCCTGGCCTCGGAAACACCATTAGCCATGTGGCTGATGCAGCTACCACCCCCATGCTGATTGATGATGTCACTTCTGCCCCCATCACGGCCACTCCCACAGCCACTTCCGGCCCTCACATCATCGCCGATGCTACACGCTCAGTGACTTCCGCCACCCCTACTGCCATGTCTGCCACCACTTCCGACCCCACCAGCGCCACTCACCTGCATTCTGCTGACACGCCCCCCACAGACCCCACTGTCACTATCCCCACCCCCCAGAACCCCGAGGGGAACACTACCCCTGCTCATGACTCTACCCCCATTCCCCCCACCATCACACCCACTCCAGGTACTGGCTCCGACCCCACTCCCAGCTCTACACCCACACCAGCTCCCAGCTCCCAGCCCTGCCGAGTTTTCACCATCCCCCCAGACCTCCCCCTCACTGAGGACGAACGATCAGTCCTCAGCAAAGGACTCACCTTCGTCCCCGTCCGTCCACGCATCAATGAATTCAATACACGCCATGACATCGAACAATTCTTCCGTCGCCTCCGCCTCCGAGCTTACTTTCACAATCAGGACTCCCGCCCACCTTCCGAGGACCCCTTCGCCCACCTCCAACACACGGCATCCACCTGGACACCCCGTGCTGGTCTATTACCTGCCCTCGACCTCTTCATTTCCAACTGCCGCCGGGACATTAACCGACTCAACCTGTCGACCCCCCTCCCCCACTCCAACCTCTCACCCTCACAACGCGCAGCCCTCCAATCCCTCTGCTCCAATCCTGACCTCACCATCAAGCCAGCGGACAAAGGGGGCGCGGTGGTAGTCTGGCGCACTGACCTCTACATCGCTGAAGCCAAACGCCAACTCGAGGACACCTCTTCCTACCGCCCCCTTGACCATGACCCCACCCCCCATCACCAAACCATCATCTCCCAGACCATACAGAACCTCATCACCTCAGGAGATCTCCCACCCACAGCTTCCAACCTCATAGTCCGGGAACCCCGCACTGCCCGGTTCTACCTCCTTCCCAAGATCCACAAGCCTGACCACCCTGGCCGACCCATTGTCTCAGCATGCTCCTGCCCCACTGAACTCATCTCTACCTACCTCGACACTGTCCTATCCCCCCTAGTCCAGGAACTCCCCACATACGTTCGAGACACCACCCACGCCCTCCACCTCCTCCAAGACTTCCGTTTCCCCGGCCCCCAACACCTCATCTTCACCATGGATATCCAATCCCTCTACACCTCCATCCGCCATGACCAGGGCCTCCAAGCCCTCCGTTTTTTCCTCTCCAGACGTTCCCAACAGTACCCCTCCACCGACACTCTCATTCGTTTGGCCGAACTGGTCCTCACCCTTAACAATTTCTCCTTTGAATCCTCCCACTTCCTCCAGACCAAAGGGGTAGCCATGGGCACACGTATGGGCCCCAGCTATGCCTGTCTCTTTGTTGGCTACGTAGAGCAGTTGATCTTCCGTAATTACACCGGCACCACTCCCCACCTCTTCCTCCGCTACATTGATGACTGCATTGGCGACACCTCGTGCTCCCGCGAGGAGGTTGAGCAATTCATCAACTTCACCAACACATTCCACCCTGACCTTAAATTTACCTGGACCATCTCTGACACCTCCCTCCCCTTCCTGGACCTCTCCATCTCCATCAGTGACGACCGACTTGACACTGACATCTTCTACAAACCCACCGACTCCCACAGCTACCTGGATTACACCTCTTCCCACCCTACCTCTTGCAAAAATGCCATCCCGTATTCCCAATTCCTCCGCCTCCGCCGTATCTGCTCCCAGGAGGAGCGGTTCCACCACAGAACACACCAGATGGCCTCCTTCTTTAGAGACCGCAATTTCCCTTCCCACGTGGTTAAAGATGCCCTCCAACGCATCTCATCCACATCCCGCACCTCCGCCCTCAGACCCAACCCCTCCAACCGCAACAAGGACAGAACGCCCCTGGTGCTCACCTTCCACCCTACCAACCTTCGCATAAACCAAATCATCCGCCGACATTTCCGCCACCTCCAAACAGACCCCACCACCAGGGATATATTTCCCTCCCCACCCCTCTCCGCCTTCCGCAAAGACCGTTCCCTCCGTGACTACCTGGTCAGGTCCACGCCCCCCTACGACCCACCCTCCCATCCTGGCACTTTCCCCTGCCACCGCAGGAACTGTAAAACCTGCGCCCACACCTCCTCCCTCACCTCTATCCAAGGCCCCAAAGGAGCTTTCCACATCCATCAAAGTTTTACCTGCACATCCACTAATATCATCTATTGTATCCGTTGCTCCCGATGCGGTCTCCTCTACATTGGGGAGACTGGACGCCTCCTAGCAGAGCGCTTTAGGGAACATCTCCGAGACACCCGCACCAATCAACCACATCGCCCAGTGGCTCAACATTTCAACTCCCCCTCCCACTCCGCCGAGGACATGGAGGTGCTGGGCCTCCTCCACCGCCGCTCCCTCACCACCAGACGCCTGGAGGAAGAACGCCTCATCTTCCGCCTCGGAACACTTCAACCCCAGGGCATCAATGCGGATTTCAACAGTTTCCTCATTTCCCCTTCCCCCACCTCATCCTAGCTTCTAACCTCCAGAAACTCGATCCCCTGACCTGTCCGGACTTGTCCGACCTGCCCAGCTCCTTTTCCACCTATCCACTCCACCCTCTCCTCCCTGACCTATCACCTTCATCTCCTTCCCCACTGACCTATTGTACTCTATGCCACTCTCTCCCCACCCCCACCCTCCTCTAGCTTATCTCTCCACGCTTCAGGCTCTCTGCCTTTATTCCTGATGAAGGGCTTTTGCCCGAAACGTCGATTTTGCCTGTCCTCGGATGCTGCCTGAATTGCTGTGCTCTTCCAGCACCACTGATCCAGAATCTGGTTTCCAGCATCTGCAGTCATTGTTTTTACCTCTATAAAATTATGAGGGCCATTGATAAGGTAAATCGCAAAGGTCCTTTCCCTATGGTGGGGGCATATTTTTAAGATGAGAGGAGAAGAATTTAAAAGGGACTTGAAGGGCAATTTTTTCATACAGAAGGTGGTTCATATGTGGATTGAACTGTCAGAGGAAGTGATAAATGCAGGTACAGTTACAAAGATAAAAAAACATTTGGATAGGTATGGTTAGGAAACGTTTAGAGGGATATGGACCAAATATGGGCAAGTGGGATTAGTTTAGTTTTGGAAACTTGGTTAGCATGGATGAGTTGGACTGAAGGGTCTGTTTCCATGTCAACTGACTCTATGACCTGGCATTAATTTTTCATATGATAATCCTGCAGACCTTTTGGCCCATCAAGCCCTTACCTTCCCTCCAGGGTAGGACCTACTCCCCTACCCTGTAACCCTGCACTTTCCATGACTAATGCATCCCCAAGCCTGTACATGCCTGGACACTATGGGCAATTTAGCGTGGATGATCCAACTAACATGCATATCTTTGGACCATGGAAGGATACCGAACACCCGGAGGAAATCCATGCAGACATGGGGAGAGTGAACAAACTCCACACCCACATAGTCTCCCGAGGCAGGGACCAAACCCGTTCCCTTGCACAGTGAGGCAGCAATGCTAACCACTGTACCACCACGCTGCCCTGTTCAAGATGTGACCTCAAATTTAATTGAAATGAATGATTTATTGTTGCATGTATTTTAATGTGAGAAAAACAGTTAAATACAGTGAAAAGCTTTTCCAATGTAGCCATGTTCCGGCATAATTTTGAACAATTTAAGAATAAGGGGAAACATATAGAAAGATAGAGGTTAAAAAGAGTCCATCAGTCCTAAACCTTCCTCTAAATTGACCCTTCCTCAGATCGTTCCTGTGAAGAAGGTCACTTGACCCGAAATATTAACTCTGATTTCACTCGACAGATACTGCCAGGCCTGCTGAGATTTTGCAGCAGCTTCTGTTTTGTTTCTCAATTAATTTAGGATATCTGGTTGGCCTGGATGAGTTAGACATAAAGGTCTGTTTCCGTGTTGCATCTCTCTGGGATTCCACGCTTCGTTGGGTGTGAAGCGCTATGAATATCTTGCACTTGGGAAAGGCAATATGTAAATGTAAATGTATTTATTCTGCATTCAGGGGAGGACAGGAGACAGTGAAATATTAGAACAGTGTGATGAAAGGAGGCAATGATCTTTAGTTATTTTCCAATTTATATTTTTGTTGCAGTCCAAATATTGCAATTCAAAGTACCAGCTGTTGTATTTAATATTGCGGTACCACATCTTCAGGAAACTATTTCAGGAAAACCACATGACCCATCTTGTGCCTTTGTATATATTCTCAGTCTATAGATGAGTGACCTTGACTGAAATTCAATGAATATAATTTGGATTAAAGCTTCCCCTCTCAACATAGTTGTCTCGGTACTTGTAACTTGTTAAAAGTAATTTTTCCATGAATTTTCCAGATTAACTTTGAGCTGACTTGTTTATATCGCAATTCTCATGCAATGGCCCTCACAAAAGTCTGTAGTATGATTACTTCTGAACATTCACTAAACATAGCACAAATTTCATTTTGTATTATGATGTTATCTAATAATGTGTTTTCAGTGGGCACAGCTTTGAAGCAAGGAATTACAGAACATTGGTTCCACTGCTTGTCCCAACAATGCAGGATCACTTTACACTCAACACTGCACCCTAGGGCAAATTTTGATATCAGCATGTGCTAAAATGATTCTTATTTAATAGAATTAATACACTGTAAACTCTCCAATCTGAAATGTTTGGAACCAAATGATGACTGGATTTTAACATTTTCTGGATTACACAGTGAAGTAGTATGCTTAACCACAAGTATGTGTAATGGAAAACAAAAGATAGATATTGGTGTTTACTTGAAATTTGTAACAATAATAAAACAATATAAAGAAATAATTTAAAAAAAAAATACTTATCCAAATGTCTTCCATGATTTCATTCCCAAAATATCAGAATGAGATAATGCAGACAAAGTTGAGGGAACAGATGAGTGCTACAATATTTTGTTTCTTCAATGGTTGAATGGAATGTAAAAGAAAGCAGATGGTTCAATGGGCTGAGTGGCCCGTTCCTATTCCAATTTTTGGAGATAGTGTGGGGAAATGGCATTGAAGGTTTGATCACCCATGATTGTATTAAATGGCAAAGCAGGTTCAACGGGCTGAATGGCTTACTCCTGTTCCAATATACAGTATGATTTAATAACACCCTGGCCCCTTGACTGAATACAAACAAGTGGTTGGAGGGATGGGGTGGATATCTAAGAAAAAACATTTAATTGTTCCACGAAGGGATAAGTTGAACAATTATTCAAAAGAAGCAAAAGTTTGCAGTCTATTCTCAACACAACCTTACAATGGTGAACGTGAGCTTCAGTGTCAAGCATTATGGATCTATATATTCATGCTGTTCTGGAAGACACAAGCACAATTTGTGGCTCCATAAAACCCCTGGAATTATAAAAAGTCTCTTTCTCTCTCTGTTCAGGCCTTTTCAAACTGATCCTCTGGAAGTGTACACAAGTTGGGATCACGACATTAAAGCAATTCCCAAATTCTGTTTCCCACCTACCTGATGAAAATCTGACGCATACGGTCATTATGACAGGAGGTGAATGGCCTTTTTCTGTTCAAAAATAAATTAGTCTTTAACCTTGATCATATCTAGTCAAGTGGAATATGTTGCAACTTTGAATTTTATAGTTAGTCACAAGTCTACATTACTTTTCTTCAATATGATTTTAAACCAGATTGAAAATACTTCCCTAAACAAAATGTAGGAAGATCTGATATGTGTATGTGCACATATTTTTGACAGTTAACAAATTAGAAAGTTGTTACAAGGCCAAATGGAATCCTAGACTTAAAAGTAGAGCCACAAATAGTGTACAGAATCAAGAAAGTTATCATAGACATTTTTAAAAACCTAGGTTGGCCTCAATTGTGGTATTCAATCACAATTTGGGAAGCAAGTTAACATCTTTAGAAAAGGGGCAAAAAAGATTTTCGAGAATGATACCCAGGATGAGGTCTTCAATTGTGTGGATAAAAACTATGTTTTTCTGGAGAAGAGGAGAAGATTGAGACTCGATTTGATACAGATATTCAAAGCCATAAGTAGTGTAGACAGAGTTGGTAGAGAGAAGATTATGGAAAGGACCACAGGCTAAAGGACACAGATAGAAGATGAAAAGCAAAATAGCCAATATCAACAAGAAGAAAAGCCTTGTTATGCAGTGATTGATTAAGATTGGGAATCTGGAGACAGTGGAAGCAACAATGCACTTTAAATTCTAAATTATTAGTTTTAAAGTGCATCCTTTTGTTTGCGATGCATAGGCTTTTTGTTTTCTTACCTGATTGCGCAATGTCCCTCTTCCTAAATTATTTGCAATAGCATATTTCCCAGCAATCTCTTTCACAATTCAACAAACCTTCTTCTTCGAAAATGAATTTAATCATGTATCACCACTCCTACAGCCTTAATTTTCTTATTATTTAAGTAGCTGCTCAATATTCTCCAACTCAATGGCTCTTCCCTTTTTGTCCTTACACAGTTGGTGAATGGGAATAAATGATGTAACCCATTGTAATAAAAATGAATTCGGCATCCAATAAAATCAAGGTTTTTTTTTGCATTTTCAATATCCAGGAAGTTTCAAGAATAATTGTAGCAAAATAGCATCTTCATTAAACTTATATAGATAAGATTAAAGTTAAAGCTTTGCAGTCACACAGATGAATGTGGTGGTGGCACTGATAGTGTCTATGTTGTGCTTGTTTCATTTTGAGAATTAATCTTCCATCCCTTCATAAATTATCAGGATGAATACAAGTACTGCATTTAAATTCACAGCTTCACACCAAAACAAACAGGATACATTTGTGCACTGATTTTAAGTTGTGCAATCTTAAAAAACAAAGGAATTGAAGTAAACTTACCACAGAATTGTTCTTGCTGGAATCAGAAATGGCCACTAAAAGTATATTCTTTCAATCGTGATCCTGTCACTTAAGGTATTGAAGTAGAATATTTCATGAAGTTAATGTAAAGCAATCACTTTTCTTACACTCTGTTCCATCAACTAATACTATCAAATCATTGTAGTCCTTTTAATTTTCTCTACATAAAAAAGACAAATTCAATACTAATATATTGATATTAAACAAGTAAGTTTGAACCAATAAATGCATAATAATTTTATTCTATTTAAAACAGTCAAATAAGCAGGAAACAATAGCTATTGATAGATATAGAGAGGAAAGGGAGTGAGAATCATCATTGTGGTTGAACATTTCACATTTATTTTTTCTTGTTGCATATCAAACCTGTAAATTAATATAGTAGAACCCAAGCTCAGGAACACATATATAGATTACAAATTAGTTAGGCATAACCTGAATTTACTCAAACAGTTTTTGAAACTAATTACAAGAAGGAAAGCTGAGTGGGATAAGTTCTTAAGATGTATTTGCAAGTATAAACCCTACTGTAGGGTGAGCCCTCTGTCTGCAGCATGTCTGTTTCATTCGCTAAAGGATATGAAGTGGCACAGCACTTTACATGAGTGCCTTCTCATCACTGATTCATGGAGTAATGTTATGACTGAAAATCACAGCAGAGCTCACAGACTGGTTATCTGTCCTGCCAGCTGGCTGTACAGGTCAATGTCTGTTGAAAGCAAAACATACAAAAGCGGATGTGAAAGATTAATTCTGCCCATTGAATATTTCACCTTGAAAATTTTATGAAATAATTTTCAGAAAATTTCTGTCCTTGATTGAAATAGCTGAAACTTTGGGAAGCCATTTACAGTTAACATTGGAACAAGACCATTTATTGATTAGTTATGCACTGTTGTGAAACCTAAACGTTTATATTACTAAGAAAATTAAATCTAACAAAGGACCTAATTATGATGTCCCTGATTTATTTTATGCATTATACATTTGGCATGCATTGATAGGTCAATTGATAAAGATCAATTATTACATTTTCTTAGAAGTACTTCAGATATATAAAATACCTCAAATAAAATGAAAGTGATGTTCAATATTATAGCAGCTTGCGAACTGTTGTCTCATTTGTGGAAGTGGGATTTTTGTTTCTCTCTACACTATAAGCTGTACATTAAACCAGATGGAGACATGAAACATTTAACCACTGCCATTCCTAAAGAGTGTGGCCTTGACTTTTTTTTTAATTAGCTGATTAATAGCAAAATAAGAGTACAGCCATCAATGTAATCCATTGTAGGGTGGTTTTACAGCTGGTGGGAGAAAAGGAAATGCTAAATAACCTCAAAAGCATAGCTCAGATATAGAGTCATAGTCATAGAGATGTACAGCATGGAAACAGACCCTTCGGCCCAACCCGTCCATGCCGATCAGATATTCCAACCCAATCTAGTCCCACCTGCCACCACCCGGCCCATGTCCCAACAAACCCTTCCTATTCATATACCCATCCAAATGCCTCTTAAATATTGCAATTGTACCAGCCTCCACCACTTCCTCTGGCAGTTCATTCCATACATGTACCACCCACTGTGTGAAAAGGTTGCCCCCAGGTCTCTTTTATATCTTTCCCCTCTCACTTTAAGCCAATGCCCTCTAGTTCTGGACTCCCCCACCCCAGGGAAAAGACTTGGTCTATTTATCCTATCCATGCCTCTCATGATTTTATAAACCTCTATAAAGGTCACCCCTCAACCTCTGACGCTCCAGGGAAAACAGCCTCGGCCTATTCAGCCTATAGCTCAAGTCCTCTAACCCTGGCAACATCCTTGTAAATCTTTTTTTGAACCCTTTCAAGTTTCACAACATCTTTCCGATAGGAAGGAGACCAGAACTGCATGCAACATTCCAACAGTGGCCTAATCAATGTCCTGTACAGCCGCAACATGACCTCCCAACTCCTGTACTCAATACTCTGACCAACAAAAGAAAGCATACCAAATGCCTTCTTCACTATCCTATCTAGCTACGACTCCACTTTCAAGGAGCTATGAACCTGCACTCCAAGATAAAGACCTTTAACTTTTGACTTTCTTCCCTATTATTACTTAATCTGATTGAGATGTTTATACTTTCTGTCTCTTCCTGTCAAACATTGATTGTCATTTACGTTTTCACTGCCATGTTCCATTGCTGTCTCATTTCTTTTTAATTATTTAAACTTCCCTTCATTTGATCCCTCCATCCACTAAATAGCTCAATACCCTATTTATAACCCTATATATACAATTCACCAGGACACTGGTCTCAGCATAGCCCAAATTATTGGCACGGTAGCACAGTGGTTGGCATTGCTGCCTCACAGCTCTAGGGACCCAGGTTCAATTTAATTTCACCCTTGGGTGGCTGTGTGGAGTTTGCACATTCTCCCCAGGTTCTGTGTCTGTTTCCTCTGGGTGTTCCTGTTTCCTCCCACAATCCAAAAATTTGTAGGTTAGGTGGACTGGCCATGGTAAATTGCCCATAGTGTCCAGGGATATGCAGGTTAGGTGGTTTAGCCTTGGGAAATGCAGAGTTGTAAGGATAGGGAGGCTCTGGGTGGTATGCATTCCAGAGAGTTGGTGTGGGCACGAGGACCAAATGGCGAGTTTCCACACTGTAGGGATGTTATATAAAGTAATGATGCCCATCCCAATGGGACCATGTTCTCGTTCCCCAGAATTTTTATCGGTGCCCCTGTGAACCAGAACCCATTTCTCCCACACCAATCTTTGAGCCATGTATTTATCTCCATAATCTTATTTACCTTCACCATTTTTCATATGGCTGAGGCAGAAATCCTGAAACTATTACCTTTGTAGATCGGCTTTATTTTATTTTGCCCTAAACTCTCCATAATCCCTCAACAAAACACTTCCTAGTCTTACCCATGTTGTTTGTAACTACATGGTACGTAACAACTGGATATTTCCCCTCCCACTCCAAGTTCCTCTCTAGCACAGAAGAGATGTCCTGAACCTGGGCACCAGGTAGGCAACACTGCCTTCTGGATTCTCTGTCTTTGCTGCAAAGAACAACATTGAATCCCCCAACTATTCTATCCCCTATCACTACTACATTTTAGAATTATTATTTTGTACAACACAATCTGCTAGTCCTCAGCTGCAATGAGCTGAAACTCAGAGGGGAAAATTATCATTTGTTATCGGCAGAACCCCTTTGATATGGCAATGGTTCCTTCAGTTCCAAGAACTGTGTTTCACTAGCATAACAATGTGCTTGACTTGTTTCTGCCAGCATAACTAATATATATTTCATTATAAACTATTTTATTCCCATATTATTGCAAATGTAGATCATACTTACCACCACAACAGATATAGGTCCACATTCAGCATGACAGAGTGAGAGAGCCACCAAGTGGAGGAAAGTAAAGTTGCAGTTTCAAAAGGTCATGCAAATTAGATCACACTGTTCGGTGCTGTAGTGCCACCTTTGTCCTGGTTGTAGCACAATAGATGAAATTTTAAAACCAAAGTGATGTTGATATCTCAGTTGCATGCAATGCAGTTTGCATTGGACACCATTCAAGGACATTAGCTAGGACCATACACTGGCAGAATGTTAAATAGGCAGATTGTAATGTCAGTCAGCATGTAAGCCTAATTTGATGCCAATACTGTTTCAGTTGATGACCTCACTTAAATATAGATAGCTGGATAGTCAGTAAACAGCAGATAGGAACATTCACCTGTACCTTTTAAAGGGTTCAATTACTTTAGGATTATCTGTGAAATGATTTCTTCTCGTTATTTATTTTAATGTAATTTCGCAAGATGTGGGTGTCGCCGAATCTGCAAGAATTTGTTGCAACTACTCGAGTCCGTGTGGTGTAGAAACACCTATAGTGCAATTAGGAAGGCCGTTTTGACCCAGTCACAGGATGATGTGAGGCATGAAATGGAATGTTGTTGGAGGTGCACTTGTCAAGCCAATGAAGAATATACTATCACACCCAAACTTACGCATTGTAGATGGTGAACAGAACTTGAGGAACAAGGAGGTGAGTTACTAACTGCAGGACTCCTAGCTTCTAACCTGCTCTTATAAATGCTTTTTTTTTGGCTGGCCTGGTTCAATTTCTGGCCAATAATAATCCTCAGAATATTGATGATCGAGGATTCAGTGATTGTAATGTCATTGCATATCAAGGGAAGATGGTTATGTTATCTATGTTAGAGCTGGTCATAGTGTGACACTCATGTTCTGTGAATATTACTTGCCACTTATCATCACAAATCTGAATGTTGGCCAGATCTTGCTGTATCTAGGTATGGATTGCTTCAGTATCTGAGGAGTCATAAATTATGCTGTACATTGTGCAATCATCAGCAAATATCTTCATCTTTAATCTTATGATGGAAGGAAGGCCATTAATGAAGCATCTGAAAATAATTAGGTCTAGGAATCTTCCATGAAGAACTCCAGTGGTGGTATCCCAAGACTGAGCTATTGCAATAAATAGGCAAAGTTTTTTCCCTGGGGTCAGGGAGTCCAGAACTCAAGGGCATATGTTTAGGGTGAGAGGGGAAAGATATAAAAGGGACCTAAGGGGCAACTTTTTCATGCAGTAGGTGGTACATGTATAGAATGAGTTGCCAGAGGATGTGGTGGAGGCTGGTACAATTGCAACATTTAAGAGGCATTTGGATGTGTATATGAATAGGAACGGTTTGGAGGGATATGGGCCGGGTGCTGGCAGGTGGGACTAGATTGGGTTTGGATATCTGGTCGGCATGGACAGGTTGGACCGAAGGGTCTGTTTCCAAGGTGTACATCTCTATGACTCTATGACTCTATGCACTCTAATAATTACAACCATCTTCCTTTGTGCAAGTTGCAATTCCAATGAGTGGAGAGTTTTCCAACAATTTCTATTGCCTTCAGAGGCCCCTTTATGTTATTCTCAGTGAAATGCTGTTTTGACGTTAATGACCATCATACTCACCATGTCTTTTAAGTTAAATTCTTTGGTCCATATTTCATTGTAATGAGGTAAGTAGACTTAGCGGAGTCAGAGTTGAGCATCAATGATGAATAGTAGGTTGAGGGTAGAAATTAGTTGGTTTGGATTTGTCCTTTTTTTTAATGTCGGAAGTCACATGACACCAGGTTATAGTCCAACAGGTTTATTGAAAAATACAAGCTTTCAGAGCATAGCCCCTTCATCAGGTGAAGTCTTCAGGACTTAGAAAGGCTGCTCTCTGCATTTAAAGGCACATGTAATGTCAAACCAGATTAGCTCTACATGGTGTGGATGTTGGAGAGACCTCTCCTGTAAAGCAACATGCTTATCAGTGAGGCCAAAGAAATGTGGCCCAGGTTCATGAGGAAATACACTTGAGCACAACCTAGCAGCAGTAACTGGAACTCCCCATTTGTACGTGTGCCTCAGCCAGATGGCTCCATGAGAATCTGCTCTGACCAATGAAAAGTAAATTCAGTGATCAGAACCTACTCCTAGCCAATACCCCAAATGGAAGACTGCATTGATAAGGTAGGGTGAAGCCACCTGCTTTACGAAGATAGATTTTCTCAAAGGGTACTGACAACAACTTCCCTTGACTACGCTTGCGAAGGAAATCTCTACCTTCATAACTCCAGGCAAGTTATACCAGTCCTCAGCAAAGGCCTTGCCTTTATCCCTCTCCGCCCACGCGTCAATGAATTTAATACACGCCATGACATCGAACACTTCTTCCGCCACCTCTGAGCTTTCTTTTACAATCAGGACTCCCACCCACCTTCCGAGGACCCTTTTGCCTGCCTCCAGCACACTCCATCCACATGGACACCCTGTGCTGGCCTATTACCTGCCACCATACCCACTCCAGTTACAGGCTCCGCCCCCACTCCCAGCTCGACACCTACACCGGGTCCTAACTCCCAGGCCTGCCGAGTTTTCACCATTCCCCCTGACCTCCCCCTCACAGAGGATGAACGATCAGTCCTCAGCAAAGGCGTTACCTTTATCCCCCTCCGCCCACGCATCAATGAATTTAATACACATCGTGACGTCGAACGTTTCTTCCACCGCCGCCGAGCTTACTTTTACAATCAGGACTCCCGCCCACCTTCCAAGGACCCCTCTGCCCGCCTCCAGCACACTTCATCCACCTGGACACCCCCGTGCTGGCCTATTACCTGCCCTTGATCTCTTCCACGCTCTCTCAAGTTATACCAGTGCCAAGCCATGCCATTCAGAGTCCAAAATGCCCAGCTGCCTTTGAAAGGTCGATAAACCATGTAGTTACAAGTTGATCTAGTTGTGTGGTGTACCTATACAAACTCCTAGACCAGTGTTCAACCTGGGAAATGCAGTTATAACAACCAAAAGCTCTCTTGGAAAATACAATCACCTAACCTAGTGGTCAATCTTGCAAAGAATGAGCTTAAAAAGAACGAAGAATACTATCTAGGACAGAAAGTGAGCAAAGGATAAGTAATGTCCAGATCTGCAAAAAGCAGAAGCAGTAGCATAGTTCTCCATTCCCACAACAAAACATCAAATCATGGAGGTCTTGGTAATGTATAGGTTTAAGATAAAAAAATTCCAAATTTCAGTGCAGTGGCTGTGCGACTGACAGACCCACTACAGAGAAAAGCAAAAGTAATATGAGGTAAGAAATGCCAAAATGCATTTGCAAAGCTGAAGATCATTTTAAAAGCGAGCTTGTACTTGCAGCTCCACATTTTAAATAAACGTTTAAAGCAGCCAACAATGAGTAACATGGGGGAGGAGCTATTCTCTTTCTGGGATGGAGACTCTAATCACTTTGCCTCAATTACTGCCTGTGACAGCAAGCTCCACATTCTCACAACTGTATTGGCGAAAACCATCTGGATTATAATAGTGACGAGCTTGCATTTAAAAAGTGGGTGGCACAGTGGTTAGCACTGCTGCCTCACAGCGCCAGAGACCCGGGTTCAATTCCTGCCTCAGGCAACTGGCTGTGTGGAGTTTGCACATTCTACCCGTGTCTGTGTGGGTTTCCCTCGGGTGCTCTGGTTTCCTCCCACAGTCCAAAACTGTATAGGTTACGTGAATTGGCCATGCTAAATTGCCCATAATGCTAGCTGGAGAGGTAAATGTAGGAGAATGGGTATGGGTGGGTTGCTCTTCAGAGGGTTGGTGTGGACTTGTTGGGCAGAAGGGCCTGTTACCAAACTCGAAGGAATCTAATCTAACTGGGTGCTTTTCCAAAACAAAAAAGTCAAAGATGGCAGAGGGAAGGAAACCCTCGTTTTATAGCAACTCTTGAAGATAAGTGTCAGAAATGGGTATAGAGAAATCATAATTTATATTGACCACAACCTATGAATGTGTTTAAAATGTTTATTACATGGAAGGCCAGGTTATTCCACTGAATTTATTCCTTCAACTTTGCCACCTGAATATCACCTGAAGAAGGGCTTATGCCTGAAACGTCGATTCCCCTGCTCCTTGGATGCTGCCTGACCTGCTGTGCTTTTCCAGCAACACATTTTTCAGCTCTGATCTCCAGCATCTGCAGTCCTCACTTTCTCCTACCTGAATATCACCACATTGTTGAGAGATGAAATGTAAGTTTTTCCCTAATTCATTCACAGGATGTAGACACCACATTGCCCATCCCTCATTGCATGCAGAGAAGTTAAGAGTTAGCCACATTGCAATGTCACAGTCATATGTAAGCCATACCACATAAGGACAGCTGACTCCATTCCTTAAAAGGATTTTAGTGAATCAGAAGGATTTATATAAGAATTGATAGTACTTACTTAATTTCCATTAGAATATCTTTTCATTCCTGACTATTATTGAATTCAAATTTCACCAGCTTCCATGGTGAGATTCAAGCCCATATCCCCAGAACATTAACCTGGAATTCTGAATTATGAGCCACGAGATATGACCACTACATCACCACCTCACCCAGTACAGACACTATGTTGCAAACTTATAGAGACCTCGGTAGAACTGAAAGGATGACAATGACCCAGGCAAAGAGAATAAATTTGTGTTTATTGTTTTGTGCTTTTACTTATTTTCATCTTTTAAAGAAACAGCAATGTATCTATTTTTTTCTTCACGTTAGGAAGTGTCATGATCATGTTAGAACTCCAAAGTACTGTTGACACTTTTAATCTGTAATTCCAAAAAATGGTTTTCAAAAAGCTCAGTAATGGTCAAAAATGGCTACAAAGGTAAATTAAGTGGCTGTTTAGAGAAATACATCCCAGGTAATTTTGCACTAATGGATGCAGATGAAACTTAATCACTCGCCATTAAAAGGGCCAAGCTGAAACAAACTAGACTGTTATAATTACCAAAATAATAAGGGATTAACAGTACTGCAGAAGATGCCTCACCAACGTCCTGCACAACCTCAACATGGCATCCCAATTTCAAAGAATTATGTACCTGCATTCCAAGGTGTCTCTGTTCTACAACATTACCCAGGACCCATTAATTGTATAAGTCCTGCCCTTAATTGTTTTATCAAAATGCAATATCTTGATTTATCCAATTTAAAATCCATCTGCCACATGTCAGCTGATTGACCAAATTGATCAAGATCTCTTTGTAATCTTAGATAATCTTCTTCTCTGGCCACTATACCTCCAATTCTGATATCATCTGCAAACTTACCAAACATGCCTTCTACATTCTCATCTGCATCGTTTATACAAATAACAAACAAGATGTTAGAACCTATTTTAAAGGGTGTGATTCCTGGACATTTGAAAAATAATTGATTGATTGGCCAGAGTCAAAATGGACTCACGATTGGAAAATCATGTTTGGCAAAGCTGAAAGAGCTTCTTTGAGGATATCACTAACAGGATCAATAAAGCAGAACCAGTGAATGGGATCCAATGAGTTTTTTAAGGGCTTTTGATGAAATCCTAAACAAGAGTTTAGTTTAGTAAACACATTAAAGTGCATGAGTCAGACAGCATCCATGGAGAGAAAGCAAGCTAGTGTTTTGAGATGAGATGATTCTTCATCAGCTCATCTTTATCTTGATGGCAAGAATTTGACTTTTGAACATTGGCTCCAATAAGTCATCATGCCTGTCATTATTCTTATTATCACAAAAGAACAGAAAACAATGCCGTTAGGCCTGAGCCATCAGGTTGCCCAGAATTCTCAGCTCATGTCTTGTTTACCATCATTATTCTCTATTATTAAAGTATTACTAAGATAATAAAAATTAAAAATTGCAGATATTGGAAATCTGAAACAAACACAGAGGATGTTGGACAAACTCAACAGGTCTGGCAGCATCTATGGAGAGGGAAACAGAATTAATATTTTCAGAGCAGTATGATTGTTCTTGAGAACTCAATATTGTCAAATTCGATTATGCTAATCTCTACATGACTGTGAATAAAGGACAAAGTTCTAATTCCTAAAACATAACAGAAGTGTGAATCTCTCTTACAAAACAATCTGGGCCATTTTAAAAAGTTAACACACAGACTAATAAATTTTTAAGTTAAGGATAAGGGTCACGGAATCCAGGTGGATAAGTAGAGATCAGATAAGATCAGCAATGATTTAACTGAATGTGGAACAGGCTCAATGGGCTGCATAATCTACTCCTGTTGCTAAAGTAACATTAACCATTGTTTAAAAAATCCAGTCTCTGTATCAATCACTAAAATGTCTAAACTAGTTTGAAAAAAAAAGATAATTTATGATTGAAATCTGAGTTTTAAACAATATGATGCAAATATTCCACTTTGTGCCATTACAATATTTCAAAGTTTATAGGGCCTGCAGGCCTAACTTGAAAATAAATTATCATGTTTAGAACTTGCAGATTTATCATCCAATCTACACTTAACACTTCATTTCCAATGATCTATGAGAAACATGAAACGAAATTCATTGACAAATGAGGGTTACATCCCAAAGTACTTATTAAGATCCCCTTTCATGCTGAATGACCCATTTCATTTCCATTTACACAACCTGGTAAGTGAAAAATAGATGTTCTTGTTATTTAAAAATATGTGACACCAAAGAAATAGCAGCTCTCTGTGCCTCAATATTTGTGCAACCAATTGGAAACAATTATCTTTGTAAAAATGAAACTTAAATTTTGTGCACAAAATTGTGATAGGATCATGATTTTTTACTTTGCTATTCTCTGCAACAATATCCAGGTGGTTGTGAATTTTGAGGTGAAACTGCGTCTTGACATTTAACTGTTACCTCAATATCCTGATTTCAATTTTCTTCCTTAATTTCAAACACTACATCCCTTCAGTGATTTCCTTTGAGTCAATTACTTCAAAGGGAATGGAGTATAAAAGCAAGAAAGTTTTGTAAAAGCTATAAGAGACATTAGTTAAACCACACCAGCAACACGGTTAACAGTTTTGGGCCCTTCATCGAAGGAAAAATATATTGTCATTGGACATAGAGTCATAGAGATATACAGTACAGAAACTGGCCTTTCGGTCCAACTTGTCCATACCAACTAGATATCCCAGTTAAATCTAGTCCCATTTGCCAGCATTTGGCCCATATCCCTCTAAACCCTTCCTATTCATAATCCGATAAAGGTCACTGGGCTGATACCAGGTATGGAGCAAGAGTCTCATGAGGAGAGATTGAATCGGTTGGGTTTGTAATCATTTGAATATAGAAGAACGAGAGGTGACCTTAATGAAACAGGTAAGGTTCCCAGGGCACTTGACAGGTTAGATGGAGACAGATTGTGTGAGAGACTAGCATAATCTCAAAGTAGGGGGTCACAAATTCAGAACTGAGTTAAGGAGGAGTTTCTTCTGAGGTTAGTGAATTTGTGGAATTCTTTACCTCAGAGAGGCTGGGTCATTAAGTATATTCAAGGCTGAAATAGACAAATCAACTGTAAGAGGCAGGAAAGTGGAGTTGAAGATTATCAGATCAGCCATGAACTCGATGAATAACAGAACAGGCTCAATGGGCTGAATGGCCTCCTTGTGCGCCAACAGATTTCCCCAGATTGTTGTCTTGTAGTATTAATTGGAATGAAACCACATTTGACACATACAGAGCACTCACTATTGGAAATCAGCAGTAGTGGGCACTCTCCTGCCAACCACTGACAATATTAAAGTTTAGTTTGTGATTGAATAGATGAAATGCTGCATCTTTTGCTAATTATGATTTTTGAACGGTCTATCCAAATGTAGGTCACATTCACAATACCATGCCCTCAAACACAAGCAGGGTAAGGGGACAGGTCCTGAATCCACACCAGTTGAAGATCAAACACCACGCTCCTCCACCCAGATCAGTGTTTGAATGACATTTTTCAGAGAATTGTGGTTCTGTTTTCAACTGGGGGAAGCCTGTTGAAGATTAGGCTGCTCAGCCCATCTCTCCTGATCTGAAGAACTTTTTTTGTGTAACCTGATTGTCCTTTTGAAAAGCAACTGGAGAAATTCTCTATACTGCGTTTCTTGTGCAGGATGTGACTGTCAAAATACCAGAGACAACTCCCATATTTGGTGTGATTATTAAATAGTTGATGTATCTTTTTGGAAAGAAAAGGCTGGTAGGTATTGGGAATGCTGGATGACTAAAGAAACTGAGAGTTTGATTAAGAAAAAGAAGGAAGCAGATGCCAGGTATAGACAGGACAGATCGAGTGAATCATTGGAAGAGTATAAAGGCAGTAGAAGTATACTTAAGAGGAAAATCAGGAGAGCAAAAAGGGGACATGAGATAGCTTTGACAAATAGAATTAAGGAGAATCCAAAGGGTTTTTACAAATACATTAAGGACAAAAGGGTAACTAGGGAGAGAATAGGGCCCCTCAAACATCAGCGAGGATGCCTTTGTTTGGAGCCACAGAAAATGGGGGAGATATTAAACAAATATTTTGCATCAGTATTTACTGTGGAAAAGGATATGGAAGATAAAGACTGTAGGGAAATAGATGATGACACCTTGCAAAATGTCCATATTACAGAGGAGGAAGTGCTGGATGTCTTGAAACGGATAAAGGTGGATAAATCCCCAGGAGCTGATCAGGTGTACCTGAGAACTCTGTGGGAAGCTAGAGAAGTGATTGCTGGGCCTCTTGCTGAGATATATGTATCATCGATAGTCGCAGGCGAGTTGCTGGAAAACTGGAGGTTGGCTAACATGGTGCCACGCTTTAAGAAGGATGGTAAGGACAAGCCAGAGGACTATAGACCAGTGAGCCTGATGTCGGTGATGGCAAGTTGTTGGAGGGAATCCTGAGGGACAGGATGTATATGTTATTTGGAAAGGCAAGGACTGATTAAGAATAGTCAACATGTCTTTGTGCATGGGAAATCATGTCTCACAAAGTTGATTGAGTTTTTTGAAGAAATAACAAAGAGGATTGATGAGGGCAGAGTGGTAGATGTGATCTATATGGACTTCAGTAAGGCGTTCGGCAAGGTTCCCCATGGGAGACTGGTTAGAAAGGTTAGATCTCATGGAATACACGGAGAACTCGCCATTTGGACACAGAACTGGCTCAAAGGTAGAAGACAGAGGGTGGTGGTGGAGGATTGTTTTTCAGACTGGAGGCCTGTGACCAGTGGAGTGCCACAAGGATCGGTGCTGGGTCCACTACATTTTGTCATTTACATAAATGATTTGGATGTGAGCATAAGAGGTACAGTTAGTAAGTTTGCAGATGACACCAAAATTGGTGGTGTAGTGGACAGCGAAAGTTACTTCAGATTACAACAGGATCTTGACCTGATGGGCCAATGGGCTGAGAAATGGCAGATGAAATTTAATTCAGATAAATGCAAGGTGCTGCATTTTGGGAAAGCAAATCTTAGCAGGACTTATACACTTAATGGTAAACGTCCTAGGGAGTGTTGCTGAACAAAGAGACCTTGGAGTGCAGGTTCATAGCTTCTTGAAAGTGGAGTCACAAGTAAATAGGATAGTGAAGAAGGCATTTGGTATGCTTTCCATTATTGGTCAGAGTATTGAGTACAGGAGTTGGGAGATCATGTTGCGACTGTACAGGACATTGGTTAGGCCACTGTTGGAGTATTGCATGCAATTCTGGTCTCCTTCCTATTGGAAAGGTGTTGTGAAACTTGAAAGGGTTCAGAAAAGATTTGCAAGGATTTGTCCAGGGTTGGAGGATTTGAGCTACAGGGAGAGGCTGAATAGGCTTGGGCTGTTTTCCCTGGAGTGTCAGAAGTTGAGGGGTGACCTCATTGAGATTTACAAAATTATGAGGGGCATGGATAGGATAAATAGACAAAGTCTTTTCCCTGGGGTCGGGGAGTCCAGAACTAGAGGGCATCGGTTTAGGGTGAGAAGGGAAAGATATAAAAGAGACCTAAGTAGGTTTAGGGTGAGGGGGGAAAGATATAAAAGAGACCTAAGGGGCAGCATTTTCACACAGTTGGTGGTATGTGTATGGAATGAGTTGCCAGAGGAAGTGGTGGAGGCTGGTACAATTGCAACATTTAAAAGGCAGTTGGATGGGTATATGAATAGGAAGGGTTTGGAGGGATAAGGGCCAGGTGCTAGCAGGTGGGACTAGATTGGCTTGGGATATCTGGTTGGCAATAACGGGTTGGACTGAAGGATCTGTTTCCATGCTGTATATCTATGACTCTATGACTCTGAGGTGAATTAGCGAAAACTAATTATTGTCATTATTAGGAACTGGGAGAAAATGAGGACTGCAGATGTTGAGAGTGTGGTGAGAGTGTGGTGCTGGAAAAGCAAAGCAGGTAGACAGCACTGAGGATCAGGAGAATTGACGTTTTGGGCATAAGCCATTCATCAGGAATGAGAAGGACTTATGCCCAAAATGTCGATTCTCTTGCTATTCGGTTGCTGCCTGACCTGCTGTGCTTTTCCAGTCCACACTCTCGAACCATTGTTAGGAACTAGTATGTTTACATCCCAGAGTAGTGAGATTGGACAATGACAGTAGAGTCTTCCAGTTCAACCATAACACCACCTAGAACAAAAAACACTGTAATTCTAAATAAATAACATGAAATGAACATATAAAGATAAACAATATTGGATGACAGAATTGAATTCACTATGGGCAAAAGTGAGGACCGCAGATGATGGATTCCTGATGATTCCTGATGAAGGGGCCCGACCGAAATGTTGATTTTCCCGCTCCTCGGATGTTGCCTGACCTGCTGTGCTTTTCCAGCATCACTCTAATCTTGAATGCACTGTTTTCAAATTGTAATTGTATAAAAAATAGACAGGACAGCAACTAGTGAGAATGATACAATGAGTCTACAAAAGGATGCATCCTCGGATATTTCAGTAGTAATTACACAGTTAGTGGATGCACTGGAAGTAATCTTTCAAGAACTGTCCCAGAGATTAGAAAGTTGGAAAACTGCCACTGGAACATCCTTCAAACAGCGAATGAGACAAAAACAAATAACTATAGGCCAGTTAACTCAATATTGCTCTCTTCACTGGATATTCTATCCAAAATCTTCAGGTCAAGAATCAGTCTGAAGATCCACAGCAAACATTTGCCATCCTGATTAGACATTGTCTATGAATTTAGTGACAGCTTCCCACTTAATTGAGCTCATCCTGGTTATTGTATTAGCTACTGTGGCATTCAATGGTTTCTGCTCATCCTCATGGAAACACACTTAAAATGAGTCAACTGAAAGGAGAAACTGAAGAGCAGTGTAACTGGCATCCAATCACTCCCAATATCCAAGGAATGTCTGATATTCTTACTAATATCTAATGTCCTCATTACCTGCCAATAGGTTTTTTACAACAAGCATTACTTTTTTTTAAACTAAATGCACTCAGTTACAAAAAATGTACATGATAAATAAAAATTGTTCTTCTGTTAAGAAATAACAGAGTCACTACATTTGCTATAAAATCCTCTGACTTGATTATATAAATAAGTGCTTAATATGTTTCAAATTCATCTGTCTGCCGTAAATTCTTTCTTATTTAGGCAAAATGGAATTTTCTCCTACATAAATAACTTGAAAAGAGAACATGTTAAAAATTCTGTTCCTAACAATGTAAGATTATGAATATGATCGATGTAGAACTATATCTGTGATATAACCAATATGTTTCATCAGTTTGTCACAAAACAGATTTTCAAAAAACCAACTTTAATATTTATATTATAGTGGCTGTTATAAAAAACTTTAAACAGCTCGGTGAAATTAGCTGCTATAATTATGTAACTAGACTTAGCAGTAACCTCACAGATGCCTCTCAGAAGTCAATGCCAGCAGACAGTCAACATTTAATATATCTCTGGATGGGACAGAATGCTACCATCAGTGTTATTACCTGCTACAGAAATTACTGCATCAAGAAAGATGGTTGCACATTGAATTTACAAGTTACAGCTATGCTGCAAGAAGATGTTTTAAACCTGCTTTTCCTCTTAAACTCTTGATATGCTTATCTACAATTAAAGATTTTCTCTCCATGATAAATATTCCACTCATGCCAAGAAATGTGGGTACATGACTTGCAAAGGGGTGAACCCCTTCCAATTGCAGTTTTGAAATGGCATTCAATTAAGGCGAAAACATTGCTTCTACAGTATCTAATGTCAAAATGAAAATTCCTATCTGGACTACAAAGGAAAAGTCTCTGGCCTGTAAAAAGCAGATAACAAGTTGTGTTCTATGCCAGTAATAAACCTACTTTCATCAAAACAGGAAATCAGAATTGACATTTTAGGAACATTCCTCAGTCAGTCTTCAAAACATTTTAAGGAGAAGAAATTGTTTATGACTCCTGAACTCACAGTGAGCTAATTGCTTCAGAACTTTCAGAATGCTAACTCCAACTTTGGAGTCTCGAACATCATTTTAAAAGAAAAAAAACTGATAAACTGGTGCCTTTTACACTTTAATTACTAATTATGTTGCTAATTGAACAATCTCTTTACCTTTTTAAATTCAATTTCTCCTTGGGTGTGTTTGTTTGCAGGTCTGCTGGTTTTGCAATGTATTTTTTGTCCATTCCCATCAACCTTCGTTTCTCCTCCCCACTCCTCACTGGTTACAGAGAGGTGTTGTAGATTTCTGGTTTGCAAACAGTAATTTTATGATTTGTAAGTGGTTTTGATTCACCCTCAGATCCCTGATTATAAAAACTGGACTTAGGAAATGTGAAATGAAAAAGGCAGTAGATAGGTGTTTCAGGGCAAAAGATTCTCTGTGTATTTACAATACAAAAGGTAATTATAATACAAAAAATATAGGTGAATGCAATAGACAGGTAAATTGACACAATCAACTCTACAGAGGACGTTAATACTATTAGATACACTATGAGCTAGATTAAACACTATAGAACCGAAAACTATGGTTGCAGTTAAATGAATGCTTCGCTACTGAAGATCTAACACTGACATCCTGAAGATAGATGCAATGCTCTAAGTTGGAAAGGAAATAAAAGACTCCACTTGAACCAATGAACATGAGCACATTACTCAATAAAAACAGAGCCGAAAACCAACAGCTTTAATTCGGCTTTTTATCCTTGGAGTCCCAATGCACTGTCACCATCCACCTTCCCCTCCCTGCTAGCTAGGTCAGAACTTTGGAGTCTCAGGAGTTTCAGCTAACTACTGAGGAAAACACAGTTTTGAAGTGCACTTGGGTGTTTCTGCTTGCCGTATCCAGAGCCTGGATGAAGACGTCAGACTGCAGACTTTTCAGTTTGGGTTGAGATATAGTAAGGTGCATATTAGATCTATTGGGTAAACACCTTGTTTTCTTTACTTTCTGCTGGGTTTGCAGGCCCAGTTTTCATCTCAGGGAGCATCTGAAGCCTTGTGTTGTCGGTCGGGTGGTTTGGTTTTTGGAGTTTGTTGGTTCTTGGATGGATCTGTTGGTTGTGGTCAGTTGTCATTAGTTCCCTGATTTGGAACAGGCCTGTGTCTGGGAGCTCTTACTCGGAAGGTCTCAGATAGCTCTTTGATTGCTCTCGGAAAATAGCTGCTGTACTTACTGTTGGAATTCTTCCTCTTTTGGAGGTAGCTCTTTGGAACCCCTTTTCAGCTGAGCTTGTGCGCCCCTTATTTTCACTCCAAATCTGTGTCCTCCACTATGTTTCTGGTGCTCCTTCTGAAGTTAATTGGTTTCTATTCATTAAGAGATTTTAATTGAGGTTGAATGCCCAGTATCTCTGTGAATGGATTTGATTTCAGTTGAACGTTCAGTATCTCTGTAGTCCCATACTGTATGTGCTGGGTAGCCTGAGGTCTACCACAAGTTGTCTGTCACGTTTGGTTGATGGTTCTTTAGAGTGGAGGGATGCAAATTGGAATTCTAGGTTGAACAATAGCCTCAGATAGAAAGCATTCTGGCTCTGTTGTGTGTTTGCTGTTGTCTGAGCCGAGGATTTTGTCCAGTATTTTAAATATTGGAGAAGCCCAGCATCTTGTCCAGTATTTTAGATGATGGGGATTTTTGCTCAGTCCTAAAGTGCTGACAATAAAGAGTGATTTTCAAATTTAAATTTGCATTCTGTCTGCAATGGACCTCTAACTCAAGAGAAGTAAACCTCCTGTAACCCATTGTGGCTTACACTGGGGCATTAAAGTCACATCTAATCTGACTTCTATCTGTCCAGTGTGAGTTTCAATTTTTCATATCAAACTTCCTGAAATGTGAAGATAGAGAGGATTGGTAGCCCCAGTCTTATCTCAGATAAACTGCATTTTCCTGTCTGTCTACAGCTCTGCTTTTTATATTGCGTTTTGGGCCAGCATTCAGAACGAGAACAGAACAGCCTCAGGAGATAAAATTTGCAAATGTTAAAAAAAGTCTAACTTCAAATAGTTTCAATCAAATGACTAAAGATTAAAATGTTGCAAATGATAATTTAGCCTTATTTATAGGTTGTAGAGTATTTGAGAAGCCACTATGTCTGCTCGGATTTCCACTGAGTGCCCTAGTTTCCTCCCATAATTCAAAGATGTGTAGGCTAAGTAGGTTAGCCATGTTAAATGCGGGGTTATGAAGATAGGGTAGGGGGCTGGGTTTGGGTGAGATGACTATCCAAAAATGGGTGCAGACTCGATGAGCCATTTGACCT
Source organism: Chiloscyllium plagiosum (assembly GCF_037043375.1). Classification (NCBI taxonomy): domain Eukaryota; kingdom Metazoa; phylum Chordata; class Chondrichthyes; order Orectolobiformes; family Hemiscylliidae; genus Chiloscyllium; species Chiloscyllium plagiosum. The sequence goes on along the minus strand of NW_028270145.1, from coordinate 81,633,771 downwards.
CTTTTTGCACTGTAGGGATTCTATGACCTCTCATCAAAATCTTTTGCAAGTTTGTGCACTTGAAATTTAAGCTCTGATGACCTTGTTATTATGAAAAGATTAAGCTACATTAATGGTCTCAAATACAAGATGGATTGTTTTGATGTCAGACCTAAGACTGTCAATGTATCTCCTTAACAATTTCTGTCAAAACAGTTAGATTCTAGTTAATAATTGTGACCATCAGGCTGCATCATAGTATATGTACTGTAATTACCTGTCAGCATACAATACAGTGAGGAATTTTATTGTGTATGTGTTTAAACAATTTCTATTAATCAAATTGCAGAGGGCTGAATCCTCATTTAAGAGTGTGAAAATCATTTTGCCATGTAGTGTGGTGAAAGTGTGGAACTTTCTGACGTGCAGTAATTTACATGAACTCAGTTTAAATCTAAGATGGATAGAATGTTGTTAATGTAGATGCAAACGTGGATATAAACCAAAGAATTGGAGTTAGATCAGAAACGATCTCCAACAATGTTAGACCAGGCTTCAGGGGCAAATGGTTTGCAATTAAAATGATCCTGATTCATTTCTGTTTTGTTGTAGCTGCCCTCCATTTTACGCCTCTATATCAACATATTGAAATGCATTTACATTTTCTGCACATGGAGATCGATATGGCAGTGATTTACTACCATAAGTAAGTTGTCCAATTTTCATTCCATTAGTCCCATGCAATAAATTTGTTCAGAAATTCATCAAATTATTTTGTTTTCTCGAAACAAAACCAAAGATCTTAGAGTTGCATCAAGCTACATTTTGCTGTCGAGTTCTGAGGCTGTTTTCTCTGAATTATTTTTACCAAATTTTGTGTACGTTCACACACTCAAATGTTCTGCCTATCATAAAAATGAGAAATGTGGTACATGAATTTCAGAGCCAGGCACAACATCTCAAATACTGGCAGATTGCATCAAACAGGATATCACTTCAGTTGCTGACAACAAATAAGATACTGATTATTACCAGTTGCACTTGCATAGCTTGTAACATACTGTTCAAAATTACATGTAACTGGACAGTTTTTTGCTAAATAAGCCCAAGTGCATGAATAATGTTTGCAGACAATCTATTTTCAGTTGGTTTATAGTGTGGTACACTCAAGTGTACTAGAAGCTATATCACAACAAAGTTATGCAGGGTCCCCATTCTATTATCTGGTATGGTCAATCAACTGCTGAAGGTATATTTGTAGATTTCTTTCTTTACATCACACTGTAGCTTTCACTTACCTTTTCCTTCCAATTTTGCATTTTCAGACATCCAAGAACTATTACTTACCCAACCACTCCAGGCTAAAGAGGAAAAAAGCGAGCAATTGAATTCCACTGATAAACAGAGACTGCTACTTGAGTTGACACTTACAGGCTCAGATACTGGCACTGCACATCCCCAGGAGACTAGTGTTGTGTTGTGACCAGCACACAGACAGAGAGTTTTCTGGGTGCAACTCAGCTGGATGCAAGTCATGCAGTGATAAAGAGTAATTCAGTTACCAGCTCACTGGTTCAGGGAACATCTCTGGGGCACGAAACAACTCCACCGCCCAAGGCTGGCCACTTCATCTCTCCCTCCCACTCCCCCAAGGACATGCAAGTCCTGGGCTTCCTCCAATGCTAAATCAAATCCACCCACCAACTGGAGGAAGAACACCTTATCTTCCGCCTTGGGACCCCTTCAACTACATGGCATCAACATTGACTTCACTAGTGTCCAAATCTCTCCTCTCTCCATCTCATCCCTGATCAAACCCACCAACGCGGCACTGCTCTCTTGACCTGTCCTATCTATCCATCATCCTTCCCACCCATCTGTTCCACGCTCCCCAATGACCTATCATAATTATGTCCTTGATACATCCACCTAATGTCTTACCAGCCATGTTACCCCGCCGCCCCAAACCCACCCCCTATTTATCTCTCACCTCCTTTCCCCCTCCACATTCCTGATGAAGAGCTTATGCCTGAAACATCGACTCTGCTGCTCCTTGGACACTGCCTGACCTGTTGTGCTTTTCCAGCACCATCCTTTTCAACTCTGATTCACCAGCATTTGCAGAACAGATTTCTCCCAGCTCACTGGATAGCCAGGTTATAGAATTATCCTACACAGATCACTCAGGTGTTATTCATCAAGACCATGAGCAGCAAGCTGCTGGGTGCATTGGCTGACCTACTGTATAGCTTCCTCTTGCTGTCAAGATCATAGAGGAGTCCCATTCCAAAATGTCAGAGGTTTTACATGCTGTCACCCTTCTCTATCTATTGCAGCTTTGGTGTAGACAGGTTCCTTAACCCTGATCCATTGCTGTGTGACTGCAGCAATGCTCTGCAGAATATCAACAGGAAAATGTGCCCATAGATGTTGCAGAATATTTCCAAATTGGAAAAGATGTCAAAAACAACCATATCTCCAATTGAGGACCCGACCATTTCACATTGTGTGGCACCAGAATTCTACCAATTCAAAAGTTTTCTGGTCCATAGAATCCTTAGTGCAGAAAGAGGCTATTCAGCCCATTGAGTCTGCATTGACCATTTAAAAACCATCCTACCCAGAACCATATCCCCACCCTATTCCAGTAACCTCACATTTACTACGGCCAGTCCACCTAACCTGCACATCTTTGGACTGTGAGAGAAAACCTTGGTACCCAGTGGAAACCCACGCAGATGTGCATCTCCACACAGACAATCACCCCAGGCTGGAATCAAACCCGAGTCCCTGGTGAGGCAGCAATGCTAACCACTGTGCTGCTATGCCGCCCAAAATTGGAACTATTCGATGGTCGGGAATGGAACTTAGATTAACTGCTAGGAAGGCAGCTATGCTCACCACTGTACCAAATCACTCTATATTGCTCTGGTTCACAACTGGATATACCATTCTGTACAGCAGCACACAGGCTGTGCAGGAAGCAGATGATGGTGCATCACACCCTACCGCAAAGCAGCAGAAAGCTTTGTTAGACTCACACCTTTCTCAGAGTATTACATTGAAAACTAAACAGATGTCAATGATTTTAGATACTTCTCCACATTTCTGTTACCTGACAACATTTGCAGAGCTCATTAACTCCTCTGACTACCATATAGCAGAAGCAAAAATAAGCAAGGCTCCAAGGAACTACCACTGAAAGGGATAGCCTTATGATAAAGGTTGGGGAACAAAAATGAAGTATCTGTCTTTGGTTGTGCACCTGGGACTTATGTTTAAACCCAGAGCAGACCAGAAGTGACAGATGGAAGCTTTTTTCCCATATCAGTCAACATTATTCTCCATGAAATTAGTTTGCAGATACCTAGTGTATGTTATTTATATTTTATTAAACAAATTACAAAACAGTTTACAAAAAACATTAACAGCTGTACACAAGAGACAGCAATTTTACAAGGGAGAGGAGCAGCAAAGCTAGGCCCCAAACCCTACCGTTCAACCATTTTACAGGGAGAGGAGGACAAACCTCAAATCCCAGTTCCACATATGACAAGACAGTGACAATGACATTTGTACATTAGACAATACCGTTACATACAAAAGTGCAGACAATACAGACCCAGCAAGCCCCCGCCCCTCCCACCTTCCGACCACTCTAAGGCAGCCCGCCCCTACCCACCTTCCGGTTTGTATGTTATTAACAGCACAAGACCCATTATCCGGCCAAATTAAACTGAAGGCCATGAAGACACTTAAGGAATGAGAAAGCATATTTGATTGGTTAATTAACACAGCCAGAGAGATTATTCAATCATAATTAAGACTTACCAATTTGTTAAAAATCCATTTACTGCGAACTTGACTAATCCTAACTTTCAGTTACCTGATGCATTCTCAATTCTAATGCCTGGACCAATCAGAGACCACTTGCAAAATTTTTTCTTCTGCAGTCTAAATTGTTGCCGCTTTTTGACATTTGTTATTCTTACATTTATTTTGATGAGTGCAAGTCAAAAAGCTGCAATAGCAGGTCTCCTTTGTCAGCAATTTTTAACTGTTTCCTGCGAGTTTATTGGTTATCTGATGAGGAAACAGTGAGCTTTGGGTACTTGTGATACTTCCCCAGGCATCCTATATATTGTTTATAGATCAATTCCAGGCTCCTTACCTTGAAGGCACTAGATGAACAGATACTTCCTCCAACTGAATATTTAGGAGATCAAAGTATTATGGCCTAAAGTTGAGAGCCCCCAAAATTAGAATGAAGGTCCAACACATATTGATATAGAATGTAGGCAGCATGTCATGTAAACATATGAACAAAGAACACAAATAGGTCATTCGCCCTTAGAACCTGTTGACCCATTTAATAAGGTCATGGTTGATCTGATTTTAACCTGAATTCTGCATTCCTACTTGTCCCTGATAATGTTTCATCCCCATGGTAATCAAGAATTAATTTACCTTTGCCTTCAAAATATTTAAAGATTCTGCATCCACTGTTTTTGAGGAAGGGAATTCCAAAAACTCACAACTCTCAGAAAAAAGGAAAGTTGCAATTTCTGACAACCTTTGTCACTGTCCACGATACTGCCTATTTTAGTGTCATCAGCAAACTTACTAATCACACCTTGTACATTCTCATCCAAATCATTGATACAGAGGACTAACAGTAATGGTCCGGCACCAGTCCCTGAGGCCCTCCACTAGTCACAGGTTTCCAGTCTGACAAGCATCGTTCCACTATTACCCTCAAGTTCCTACCATCAAGTCAATTTTGTATCCAATTTGCCATCTCGTCCTGGATTCCATGTAATCTAACCTTTCAGGGCAGCTATCATGTGGAACCTTATCAAAGGCCTTATTGAAATCCTTATAGAATACATCTAGCCCCTTCCCTCATCAATCTTCCTAGTCACTTCATCACAGAACTCTAACAAATTTGTGAGGCATGATCTCCCACTCACAATGCCATGCTGACTACTCCTAATAAAACCCTGTCTTTCCAAATGCATATATATCTTATCCCTCAGAATTTTCTCAATAAGTTACCTATCACAGATGTTAAGCTTACTGGTCTATAGTTCCCAGGTTTTTCTTTGGACTAATTTCTTTTCAATAATTTTTTTAAGCATGACTTCCTTTTGTAAAAGTGTATTTGTTCTGCATGATTCCCTTTAACTTATCTAAATGCCTTGTAATAACATGCTTTTTTAAATAATAACTGGAGATGTCAAACTAACTAGCCTGTAGTTTCCTGCTTTTTGCCTTCTTCCTTTTTGAAAAAAGGACTAACATTAGCTATTTTACAATCTAAAGAAACTCAAATATAATGAGTTTTGGAAAATTAAACCAACACATGTACTATTTCACTAGCTACTTTGTTTAAAACCTGAGAATGAAGTCCATTACGACCTGGGGACTTAGCAATTTACAGTTCCAATAATTATCTCCATATTACTTCCCTGGAAAATGTAAAGCTCTTGAGTTTCATCCTCCCTTTCAATTTCTAATTTATAGTTAATTGTCAAATGCTCATTGAATCCTCTCAAGTGAAGACTGATGTAAAATATCTGTTCAACTCAACTGCTATCTAGAACATAGAACATAGAACATAGAACAGTACACCACAGAACAGGCACTTCAGCCCACGATGTTGTGCCGACCACTGATCCTCATGTATGCACCCTCAAATTTCTGTGACCATATGCATGTCCAGCAGTCTCTTAAATGTCCCCAATGACCTTGCTTCCACAACTAGCATTTTGAGTGCGAGCAGCAGCAGAGTGTAAAGGAACCCGGAAGGCTACAGCTAAGGTGAGACAGTTTGTTTTAAAATTACTTACCGGTAGCGGGCAGTGGTGTCTTTTTTTTCTCTTCACAGAAAGAGCGAGAGCAGCAGGGGGAAGTGACGAAGACCAGAGGGGCAGCCGGGTAGGTTTTTTCCCTATAAAAGCGCGCAGGAGAAGGTAGGTGAACTTGCAGCATGGGTTGGTACCTGGGACTTCGATGTTGTGGCTATTACGGAGACATGGGTAGAACAGGGACAGGATTGGCTGTTGCAGGTTCCAGGGTTTAAATGTTTTAGTAGGGTCAGAGGTGGGGGTAAAAGAGGGGGAGGTGTGGCATTGCTTGTCAAAGATCGTATTACAGCAGTGGAAAGGACGATGAATGAAGACTCGCCATCTGAGGTAGTTTGGGCTGAGGTTAGGAATAGGATAGGTGAGGTCACCCTGTTAGGAGTTTTTTACAGGCCTCCTAATAGTCCTAGAAATGTAGAAGAAAGGATTGCGAGGATGATTCAGGAGAAGAGTGAAAGTAATAGGGTGGTTGTTATGGGGGCTTTAACTTTCCTGATATTGATTGGGAAAACTATAGCTCTAGTTCGTTAGATGGGTCGGTGTTTGTCCAATGTGTGCAGGATGGTTTCCTGACACAATATGTAGATAGGCCAACAAGAGGTGAGGCCATACTGGATTTGGTTCTGGGTAACGAACCAGGCCAGGTGTTAGAATTAGAGGTAGGTGAGCACTTTGGGGACAGTGACCACAATTCGGTGATTTTTACTCTAGTGATGGAGAGGGATAAGTGTGCACTGCAGGGAAAGAGTTATAGCTGGGGGCAGGGAAATTATGATGCGGTGAGGCATGACTTAGGATGCGTGGCTTGGAAAAGTAGGCTTCAAGGCAAGGGCGTAATTGATATTGGAGCTTGTTCAAGAAGCAAGTCCTTGATAAGTATGTACCTGTCAGGCAGGGAGGAAAGGGTCATGTGAGGGAGCCGGGGTTTAATAAGGAATTGGAATCCCTTGTTAAATGGAAGAGGGCGGCCTATGTAAAGATGAGGCGTGAAGGTTCAATTGGGGCGATTAAGAGTATAAGGTAGCCAGGAAGGACCTGAAGAGAGAGCTAGGAGCAGCAAGGAGGGGACATGAAAGGTCCTTAGTTGGTAGGATTAGGGAAAACCCTAAGGCTTTATATAGGTATGTCGGGAATAAAAGAATGACTAGGGTAGGAATCAGTCCAGTCAAGGATAGTAGTGGGAAGTTGCGTGTGGAGACTGAAGAGATTGGGGAGACACTGAATGAATACTTTTCGTCAGTATTCACTCAGGAACAGGACATTGTTGCCGATGTGAATACTGAGTCACAATTAAGTAGAATGAATGGCTTTGAGGTATGTAGGGAAGAGGTGTTGGAAATTCTGGAAAGGGTGAAAATAGATAAGTCCCCTGGGCCTGATGGCATTTATCCTAGGATTCTCTGGGAAGCAAGGGAGGAGATTGCAGAGCCATTGGCCTTGATTTTTATGTCCTCGTTGTCTACAGGAGCAGTGCCAGAAGACTGGAGGCTAGCAAATGTGGTTCCCTTGTTCAAGAAGGGGAGTAGGGATAACCCTAGTAACTATAGGCCGGTGAGTCTCACTTCTGTTGCGGGCAAAGTCTTAGAGAGAATTGTAAGGGATAGGATTTATGAACATCTGGATATGTGTAATGTGATCAAGGATAGTCAGCATGGTTTTGTGAAGGGCAGGTCGTGCCTCACAAACCTTATTGAATTCTTTGAGAAGGTGACTAAGGAGGTGGACGAGGGGAAAGCGGTAGATGTGGTATATATGAATTTTAGTAAGGCATTTGATAAGGTTCCCCATGGTAGGCTACTTCAAAAAATACGGAGGTATGGCAGTGAGGGTGAGTTGGAGGTTTGGATTAGGAATTGGTGAGCTGGAAGAAGACAGAGGGTAATAGTTGATGGTAAAGGTTCATCTTGGAGTGCCATTACTAGCGGTGTTCCGCAAGGATCTGTTTTGGGACCATTGCTGTTTGTCATTTTTATAAATGACCTGGAGGAGGGGCTAGAAGGTTGGGTGAGCAAGTTTGCGGATGATACGAAAGTTGGAGGAGCTGTTGACAGTGAGGAAGGATGTGGCAGGTTACAGCGGGATATAGATAAGCTGCAGAACTGGGCAGAAAGGTGGAAAATGGAGTTCAATGTAGCTAAGTGTGAGGTGATTCACTTTGGTAAGAGTAACAAAAAGATGGGGTACTGGGCTAATGGTCGGATACTTGGTAGTGTGGATGAGCAGAGGGATCTTGGTGTCCATGTACACAGATCTTTGAAAGTTGCCACCCAGGTAAATAGTGCGGTGAAGAAGGCATATGGCGTACTGGCTTTTATTGGTAGAGGAATTGAGTTCCGGAGTCCTGAGATCATGTTGCAGTTGTATAAGACTCTGGTGCGGCCACATCTGGAGTATTGTGTGCAGTTTTGGTCGCCATACTATAGGAAGGATGTGGAGGCACTGGAACGGGTGCAGAGGAGGTTTACCAGGATGTTGCCTGGTATGGTAGGAAGATCGTATGAGGAAAGGCTGAGGCACTTGGGGTTGTTTTCATTGGAGAAAAGAAGGTTTGGGGTGACTTGATAGAGGTGTACAAGATGATTAGGGGTTTAGATAGGGTTGACCATGAGAACCTTTTTCCACGTATGGAGTCAGCTATTACGAGGGGGCATAGCTTTAAATTAAGGGGTGGTAGGTATAGGACAGATGTTAGGGTTAGGTTCTTTACTCAGCGAGTCGTGAGTTCATGAAATGCCCTGCCAGTAGCAGTGGTGGACTCTCCCTCTTTATGGGCATTTAAGCAGGCATTGGATAGGCATATGAAGGATAGTGGGCTAGTGTAGGTTAGGTGGGCTTGGATCGGCGCAACATCGAGGGCCAAAGGGCCTGTACTGCGCTGTATTCTTCTATATTCTATGTTCTAACTGCTGCTGGCAACGCATTCCATGCTCTCACAACTCTCTGTGTAAAGAACCCACCTCTGACATCCCCTCTATACTTTCCTCCAAACAGCTTAAATCTATGACCCCTCGTGTTAGCCATTTCTGCCCTGGGAAATAGTCTCTGGCTATCGACTCTATCTATGCCTCTCATTATCTTGTATACTGCAATTAGGTCCCCCCTTCTCCTCCTTTTCTCCAATGTAAAAAGTGCGAGCTCAGTCAACCTCTCTTCATAAGATAAGCCCTCCAGTCTAGGCAGCATCCTGGTAAACCTCCTCTGAACCCTCTCCAAAGCATCCACATCTTTCCTATAATAGGGCGACCAGAACTGGACACAGTATTCCAAGTGCGGTCTAACCAAAGTTTTATAGAGCTGCAACAAGATCTCATGACTCTTAAATTCAATCCCCCTGTTAATGAAAGCCAAAACACCATATGCTTTCTTAACAACCCTGTCCACTTGGGTGGCCATTTTAAGGGATCTATGTATCTGCACCCCAAGATCCCTCTGTTCCTCCACGCTGCCAAGAATCCTATCCATAATCTTGTACTCAGCTTTCAAATTCGACCTTCCAAAATGCATCACCTCGTATTTATCCAGGTTGAACTCCATCTGCCACCTCTCAGCCCATCTCTGCATCCTATCAATGTCCCGCTGCAGCCTACAACAGCCTTCGATACTGTCAACGACACCTCCAACCTTTGTGTCGTCTGCAAACTTGCTGTCCCACTCTTCAATCCCCTCATCCAAGTCATTAATAAAAATTACAAACAATAGAGGCCCAAGGACAGAGACCTGTGGAACACCACTTACCACAGACTTCCAGGCAGAATATTTTCCTTCTACTACCATTCGCTGTCTTCTGTTGGCCAGCCAATTCTGTATCCAGACAGCTAAGTTCCCCTGTATCCCATTCCTACTGACCTTCTGAATGAGCCTACCATGGGGAACCTTATCAAATGCCTTGCTGAAGTCCACATAAACCACATCCAAAGCTCGACCCTCATCAACTTTTCTAGTCACATCCTCAAAGAACTCGATAAGGTTTGTGAGGCATGACCTGCCCCTCACAAAGCCGTGTTGTCTGCATTTAATCAAGCCATGTTCTTCCAGATGGTCATAAATCCTATCCCTCAGAATCCTTTCTAACACCTTACAGACGACAGATGTGAGACTTACTGGTCTGTAATTGCAGGGAATTTCCCTATTTCCTTTCTTGAAGAGAAGAATTACATTTGCCTCTCTCCAGTCCTCAGGTATGACTCCAGCGGAGAGCGAGGATGCAAAGATCTTTGCAAGTGGCGAAGCAATTACATTTCTCGTTTCCCAAAGCAGCAGAGGACAAATCTGGTCGGGGTCTGGTGACTTGTCAATCTTAATGTTTGACAAAATTTTCAGCACATCAGCTTCCTCTATCTATATCCATTCCAGCATGCACACCTGCTCTTCGAAGGTTTCATTCACTGCAAAGTTCATTTCTTTCGTAAAGACAGAAGCAAAAAACTCGTTTAGGGCTTCCCCTACCTCCTCAGACTCCACACACAAATTCCCTATGCTATCCCTGATCGGCCCTACTCTTTCTTTGACCATTCTCTTATTCCTCATATAAGTGTAAAATACCTATGTGTTCTCCCTAATCTGTTCTGCCAAGCCTTTCTCATGCCCTCTCCTGGCTCTCCTCAGACCATTTTTGAGCTCTTTCCTCGCCTGCCTGTAATCCTCTAGAGCTGAGCTTGACCCTAGCTTCCTCCACCTTATGTAAGCTACCTTTTTCCGTTTGACGAGAAGCTCCACCTCTCTCATCATCCAAGGTTCCTTTACCTTGCCACTTCTTGCCTGTCTCAGAGGGACATATTTATTCATCACTTGCAACAACTGTTCCTTAAACAGTCTCCACATATCTATAGTGCCTTTACCATGGAACAATTGCTCCCAAACCATGTTTCCTAACTCATGTCTAATCGCATCATAGTTTCCTCTTCCCCAATTAAATATCCTCCCATTTTGCCTAATCCTCTCCTTCTCCATAGCTATGTAGAATGTGAGGCAGTTGTGGTCACTACCACCAAAATGTTTTCCCACCACAAGATCTGATACCTGCCCCGGCTCGTTTCCGAGCATCAAGTCTAGAATAGCCTCTCCCCTCGTCGGCCTGTCAAAGTACTGAGTTAGGAAACCCTCCTGAACACATCTTATAAAAACAGCTCCATTCAAATCTTCTGCTTGAAGGAGGTTCCAATCAATATTGGGAAAGTTAAAGTCACCCATTACAACAACCCTAATACGTCCACACTTTTCCAAAATCTACTGACCTATGCTTTCTTCCATCTCCCTGCTGCTATTGGGGGGCCTGTAATAAACCCCTAACAAGGTGACTGCTCCCTTGCTGTTCCTAATTTCCAACCATATTGACTCGGTAGGCAGATCTTCCTCAACAATGGAAGCTTCTGTAGCTGTGATACCCTCTCTAATTAGTAGTGCTACACCTCCTCCTCTTTTTCCCCCCTCCCTATTCTTTTTAAATGCTCTAAACCCTGGAACATCCAGCAAACATTCCTGCCTCTGAGAAACCCATGTCTCTGTTATGGCCACAACATCATAGCGCCAGGTACTGATCCATGCTCTAAGTTCATCACTTTTATTCCTGATACTCCTTGCGTTAAAGCAAACACACTTTAACTGATCCCTTGGTTCCTTCCCAGGAAAATCCTTCCCACTAGCTGGTCTACCGCATGCTATTGCCTCATCTGCATCAACTCTCACCTCTGGTATACAGCTCAGGTTCCCACCCCCCTGCCATACTAGCTTAAACACTCTCTAACTACTCGAGCAAACCTTCCACCCAGGACGTTGGTCCTCTTCCAGTTCAGATGCAACCCGTATCTCTTTACCTTCCATTACTGATTCCACAGACATTTTTTATATTGGATCAACAATTACTTAATTCTTTCATTTTTTAAATATCTGAAAAAATGTTTTCATTTTATGTTTGGTTAACCTTCTCCTAAAATTTATATAACTTTTACCTCCTTCTTAATCTTTTAAACTTCTGACAATGTGACTTCTCTTTGCAAAATTAAGGATCTTTTCTTTGAGTTTGATACTACCTTTGACTTTTTGAGTTAATCACAGATGGAATTTGTTTGAATGTATCTATTCTGCACTTCTTGGAATATCCCTTAAACGTTTGCCACTCATCTCTATTGATCTATCCCTTAACCTTAATTTGCCAGTGCATTTCATTAGCTCTGACTTTATACCTTGTTTAATTTCAAAATATTAGCCTTGGACCCACACTGTTTTTCCTTGAAACTGTATGTAAAAACTCAACCATATTTTGGATAGTGTTACCAAGGGGCACTTACATTATGAGGTGAGTAATTAGCCTTATCTCATTGGTCAATCCATGTCTAGTAGAGCCTGCTCTGGTTAGTCTCATAAAACACTGATCTAAAAAATTGTCATGAAAACACTCAAAGCAGTCCTTATTTAGTTGACATTTTCCTATTTGATTTCTCCAGTCTATATGTAGGTTAAAATCCCACATGATAATTGCTGTACTATTTTGACAAGCCCTCTAGATACGCTGTCTTACTATGTGCATCCTGTTGGAGAGCATGTACACAGGTCTCACAAGTGACTTCTTGCCTTTATCATTCTGTATTTCTATGTCCTGATTTTCTGAATTTAAGTAATCCCTCTCTATTGTTCTAATATCATCTTTAATTAATAGAACCAATTCACCACCTATTTCTACCTTGTATATTTCCTAAATGTCAAATACCCTTCAATATACAAGTCTGAATCTAGGTCACACTACAGACATGTCTCAGTTCTGGCTATCAGACCATGCTTAGTTATCCCAACTGTTCATTTTGTGCTGCCTGTCGTTTTATATTTTTCAGCTCATGTTGTTGATTTGATGGACAGCTGAACAAGCTCATGTGTGGCTAGCACCACTTAAAGTTAGTCAGTGCTTCTCAAAGTGAGCTGGCCCCTCTGAAAAGCAAAGGCATTTTGTGGTAGCTGCATGAGTGTGTGTGAAGAGAATGTATGCCAGGAAACATTGGAGAGAGGCACAGCAGGGAAAGAAAGGACTCCAAGTTTTTCAGGTGGTGCATGGAAAGCACTGATAAAGATGTCATGAATAAAATAATGCATTGTGTCCACAAGGTTACTCATTAATTCTGTGAGAGAAGACTTAGATGAGGCAGCCTATGGAATAAGACTGATGGCTAAGGAGAACACAGAGCTAGAGGCATTGGAAAGCTTCCCAGAAAACCTAAGGAGTTCAGCAGGATTTTGTGCAGAATTTGCAAATAGCATGGAAGTGGTGCTCAACTCCATGTGGGCATTTGCAGCCCAAATAAAATGGCACAGTAATAATGTCTCAACTTCCACTGCAGCTGCTTCACTCAGTCTCAGTGCTTCAGTAGAAATTCAGTCTGAATCCTGCAAAGTCAGCTTGCTCTCACTATGACTGTGGATTACAGAGTCCTCCAGTGGCTCTCGAGCATTGCTGAAGCACCATGCTGGAGGATTTGCAGTGGCTCCATCGAGCACACACCTATTGTTCTTCAGAGGAGAACTTCATTCTTCCTTCAGTCCCTGCTAGTCTTGCTGCCCTTGCTGTTGTCATCAGTGAGCATGTAACACGATGCCGAGATGTTGCAGTATGAAGCCTGTTCCTTTAGACCAAAATGTGCTTGAGGACTACATTATCTGTTGTCTACTTCATTAAAAGTCAGGAGCCTTGAACCAGCCATGTTCTAGCAACTAGGATAGTACAGCATAGAGAGCATTAGGACAGGCAAACACCATGCAAGATAGGCAGGTAATGAATGGAAAAAAATTGAAACATTGATTTCAGGATATTGGAAGTTTTGACTCACAAATATGGCTTGGAATGATTATTTTACAATAGCTGATACTCTTTTCAAGGTGGCAAAATGGACACTGTGATATTTGGTGACAAGGAGAGGTGAGATGCATAATTGTGGCTGTGGAGATCGGTATTACAGTCAGAAGTGTGTGGACTCTAAGCTAGAGGGTATAGTTTAAGAATAAGGGCCAAACTTCAGGACAGATGTTCAGAAGCACTTCTCTACACAAAGGGTAGTTAATGTTTGGAGCTCTCTTCCACAAACATAGATGCTGGATCGGTTGTTAATTGAAAATCTGCGATTGATATTTTTTATTAAGCAAAACTATTGTGGATTTAGAGTTCGGCCACAGATCAGCCATAATACAGCACAGGAACAGGCCCTTCAGCCTACCATGTCAGTGTCAACCATGGTGCTGTTCTAAACTAACACCATCTGTCTGCACATGACTTGTATCCCTCTACTCCTTGCCTGTTCATGTGTCTATCTAAATGCCTCTTAAACATTTTTATCATGTCTGCTTCTATCATCTTCCCTAGCAGCATGTTCCAGCCACCTACCACCCTGTATGTAAAAACATTTACCTCACACATCTCCTTTAAACTTGCCCCATCTCATCTTAAACCTATGTCCCCTAGTATTTGATGTTTCCATCTTGAGAAGTGTCTATGAATGGTAGAAGAGACTCAAGAAGTTGAGTGGCCTTTTCCTAATCCTGCATTCTATGCTCATTGACAGATGAGGCAGAAAAGAGCTATCTAAGTTGCCTTCTCCTCTTGTTGCTTCTCCTTATGCTCCCACATAGATATCCTCCCACTCCCCAGTTGCTCATTCTATAACTGATGTTAATGGTTTCCCTGATAAGGCCTTTTAACAAATTGGTAGTGTCCCTATGTGAGTGAGCAGATCCATGTTCCAGTCCCATTCCAGGACTTGATGTCCATGGAAGGTAGCTAAACATATTGACCATCAACTTACAAACCCTTTGAACATATGTCAAAAGCAGTATGTACCCTGCTGAGCAGTCACATTAGAGGAAGTATTGGATCAGCACATCAAAGGTCTGCTCTCTCACATTGATGTGGTAGTCCTATGCTATTCCAAGCTATCCAGCTGGAGGTTAGACCTAGATGTCCTTTGGTTCAAATGCAGCTGACTGCAGGTTGCTATGGAACTGAAGCTTTATGACTGTTCCCAGGATACCAGCCGGTGACTTAAGCGATTCTCTCTGACACTTGTCACATAACAACTGGACTTGGAGCAATTGGAAAATCATTTGATTTCCAGGATTGGGAAGTGTAGGCATGTTATGCCAAAGTGTTCACAAATTGGAGAAACCTGTCATTCTAGCGAAGAGAGGCTATCTGCCTGCTTCCTTCTGGCAAAAACGGATGTAATTAAGTTCACTCCCTCTAACATGCAACAGTGGATAGCAAATTGAAGAATATTGCAAGTATCTCCAATCCAGCTTGCAAGGAGTGCATTATGTAGATGGTTTATGGTCAGGGTCACCTTTACAGCTACCAGCAATGCTTGCCCTATTCTAAGGTTGCAGTTGTGGCTGCAACAGGGCAGGCAGTAGATGGGAGGGTGTCATTGTCGCTGGGCTAGTAATCCAGAACTCCCAGACTAACATCTTGGGGACATGTGTTTGAATCTCACTTTGGCACATGGTGAAATTTGAATTCAATATAAAAAAAAGTGATGTAACTATTGTTTAGAAACCCCGTTTGATACCCCAATGTCCTTTAGGAAAGGGAATCTACCATCATTAGCCTGTCTAGCCTTTATTCGCCTGCAGATCCACAGTGATGCTGTTGGCTTTCAGCTAACCTCTGGGCAAGAAATGCTGGCCTTGCCAGAAAATCCCACATCCCACTAATGAATGAAGAAGATTTCAGTGACTTGTTGCTCTTTTGGAATCAATGTACTAATTCAAAACAAATAAATTATTCTTGGGCCTGGTCCAACCATGACAGCCTAATTTCTCAGAGAGCTGTAAATAAAAGCATTTCTCTGTCATTAACACATGAAAAGGATCTATCACGTTGTTTGGGCAACACTCCCTAAAATATTGAATTGGATATTTTCAAGTGTCCTCAGGACAGATGGTCAAATTGATTATTTTGGCAACTTTTCCCATTTAGAAATGAATTCTGAGGAACAGACATGTCAGACTCAAAGTGTCAATTCTATTTCTCTCTCTATGGATTTGCCAGATCTGCTGATTTTCCAGCAGGTTTTCCAGCAGGTTTTCCAGCAAGTTTTCCAGCAAGTTTTCCAGCATTGTCTGCTTTAATAAATAATGGCTTCTGGTATTCAAATGCAAAGTAAAAGCAAAATACTGTGGATGTTTGACATCTGAAGTATGAACAGAAAGTGCTGGAGAATCTCAGCAGATCTGCAGCATCTATGGAGAGAAGAACAGAGTTAATGATCTGAGTCCAAAGTCTCTTCTTTGGAATTAATTCAGATTTATTCCATAATTAATTTGTGCTTTCCACATGCCCAATCTTTTCATATCATTGTCTCACTAAAAATAAATAATAATTCTATTGTACCTGATGGAATTAAGTGAAGTTCCTCTTCTACATTTAGGTGCACCCTAGAACATTTTGGGAAAATAGGGAAGTGATTGCTGAGCCCTTTGCCGCGATATTTGTATCATCAATAGCCACGGGTGAGGTGCCGGAAATCTGGAGTCTGGCTAATGTAGTGTCATTATGAAAGAAAGGTGGTAAGTAAAAGCTAGGGAACTATAGACTGGTGAGTCTGATGTCAGTCGTGGGTAAGTTAAAGACTCAGAGTCAAAGATACATAATGGAAGCAGAACGTTGTTGGTATTGACTGGATCCAACAAATCAATGCCGACAAATATCCCAAACTAAATTAGTTCCCAACTGCCTGCACTTGGTCCTTGTTGCTCCAAACATTTCTTATTCATGCACTTACCTAAATGCTTTTTAAATGTTGTAATCCACTGCATCCCGCATCCACTGCTTCCTCTGGAAGTTCATTTTACACACTGCAAAAAATTGCCCTTCCTATCTTTTATGAATTTGTCTCCTGTCACCTTAAAAATATGGCCCCTAGTCTTCAAATCCCTCAACCTAGGGAAAAGTTACCTGCCATTCACCCTACCATTATTTTATAAACCTTTTGGAAAGGCAAGGAATGATTAGGAATAGTCAACATGGCTTTGTGTGTGGGAAATTGTGTCACACTAACTTGATTGTGTTTTTTGAAGAAGTGACAAAGAAAATTGATGAAGGCAGAATGGTGGACGTTGTCTTTATGAATTTCAGTGTACTACAAGGTTCGGCATGGTAGACTGGTTAGCAGGGTTAGGTCACATGGAATTCAGGGAGAGCTAGCCATTTGGATACAAAATTGACTTGAAAGCAGGAGACAGGGTGGTGGCAGAGGGTTGCTTTTCAGACTGGAGTCCTGTGACCAGCAGGGATTGATACTGGGCCCACTGAGTTTTGTCATTAATATGAAATGATTTGGATGAGTATATAGGAGTTTGGTTAGTAAGTTTGCAGATAACACCAAATTTGGTGGTGAAGTGAACAGCAAAGAAGGTTAAGTTCACTGTACAATGTAACCTTGACCAGATGGGCCAATGGGCTGAAGAGTAACAGATGGAGTATAATTTAGATAAATATGACATGCTGCATTTTGTGAGGCAAATCAAGGCAGGACTTACACACTTAATGGTCAGGTTCGGAAGAGCGTTGCCAAAAAAAATAGACCTTGGGGTTCAGATTCATAATTCCTTCAAAGTGCAATTGCAGGTAGACAGGATAGTGAAGAAGGTGTTTAGTAAGATGGCCATTATTGTTCAGTACATTCAGTATAGGATTGGGGGTCATGTTAAGACTATAAGACATAGAAGCGGAAATTAGGCCATTCAGCCCATCAAGTCTACTCTGTCATTCAATCACGGCTGTCGAGTTTCTCAACCCCATTCTCGCAACTTCTCCTCTTAATCTTTGATCACCTTAAACAACAACCTCTGTCGTAAATATACTCAATGACCTGTCCTTCACAGTCTTCTGTGGCAGTGAATTCCATGTATTCACTACTCTCTGGCTGAAGAACTTTCTTCTGATCTCTGTCCTGAATGGTCTTCCCTTTACTCTAAGGCTGTGTCCTCATGTCCTCATCTAGGCTGTACAGGACAGTGGTTCAGCCATTTTTGGAATACTGCATTCAATTCTGGTTTCCCTCCAAGACAAAAGATGTTGCAAAAATGGAAAGGGTTCAGACAAAATTTACAAGTACGTTGCCAGGGTTAGAGTGTTTGAGCGACTGGGAGAGGCTGAATAGGCTGGGGTTATTTTCCCTGGAGTTTTGAAGGCTGAGAAATTAGTTTATAGAGATTTTTAACATCAAAAGGGGGGTAGATAGGGTGAACAGTCAAGGTTTTCTTTTTCCCAGGCCAAAACAAGAGGGTACAGATTTAAGGCGAGAGGGAAAAGCTTTAAAAGGGACCAGTGAGGAACTTTTTTTACACAAAGGGCAGTACGTGTATGGAATGAGCTGCCAGAAGAAGTGGTGGAGGCTGGTACAAATGCAACATTTAAAGGTCATCTGAGTAGGTATATGAATAGGAAAGGTTGAGAGAGATACAGGTTGAATGTTGGCAAATAGGACTAGATTAATTTAAGATATCTGGTCAGCATGGACGAGTTGAACTGAAGAATCTGCTTCGATGTTGTACAACTTTATGACACCGTGATTCCAAGTGACCAACAAGTTTAAATGAACTAAGTTCATAAATTCTAAGATGTCCAGCTTTAGATGATTTGGCAGACTAGGCCAGTTTCACTCTGCTCGCTTAAGCTATTACATGTATGAATAATGTACTGTGTGTCCAGAATCACAAATGAAAGCTGATCCAATATTTACACCCAAAAGTACAGAAACAATTCAAACTATGTCTAATTTTATGCAGCAGCTTTAGTAATATCACCGAAAGACAAAGCTAAAATTAGCTGAGTGTATTAGCAAATGACTACGTGACATACATAAATTATGTTCCCTTGTGGCAAAACTATCTGATTTCTGGCATTCTTATACAGTTGACAGATATTTTATTGCAATTGCTTGCTAATGAACAACTGGTAAGATGAACCTCTGACTGCTAAATTTATCTTTCCTCAAACAGCTTTTGGGTGGTACAACAGATTTATAACAGCACAAATCTCCAAAAGAACAAAATAATTCATTAATCCAATACCAGTATTTTTTTTCCAAACCATGCTGGGAACAAACTTGGAGGTGGAAACAATCAGAACAACAGGACTGCTGATGTCAGAATGGAAGCCCAGTGTCTTCATGTTGCTGCCTGATAATAAATTTATAGCTCTTGAATACTGTGGAGAAGTAATTAAAGAAAATTGATTAGCCAATTGAGAGCAATTTTACGGGTCTGATAAAAGGACATGGCAAGAAAGTAGAAGCTCTGTAATGGAAGAGCTGCTGTGCTGCTCTATGCATTCTCGTCTCCTTTTGTATAAGAGGAAGGACAAAGAGGAATAGACACCTCTGCCAATCTTGGCCCTTCCTTTATATTATGAACAATGTTCTCCAGCAAGCTGAAAGATGAGCAAGACACAAAAATGGGTGGGATTGAGATTATTAATTTAAAATGTAGCGGAATCTTTAGATTTTTCTCTCCACAATTCCAGCAGTTACCTCTTAGCTGACAGTTAAAAATTGTTGTATGTCTCATGGTGCATAATATTACATGCTGTTTCATTTCCTCTTTTCCAACATAGACATCCCAATCATATGCAAGAATTGGTGAAACAATAATGAGAGTTCTTTATGTGAAGATAAGACCATATACAGATAATATTCACTGAGACATTAAGCACGGTACATCAATCCACACCCTGCTGCTCATAGTTGCACAACTTGTAGTCAATCTATGACATTGTCCTGTGTTAGTGCTATGGTTTAAAAGTGTGGTGCTGGAAAAGCACAGCAGGTCAGGTAGCATCTGAGGAGCAGGAGAGTTGACATTTCGGGCATAAGCTCTCCATCAGAATGAACGGCTTATGCCCGAAATGTCAACTCTCCAGCTCCTCGGTTGCTGCCTAACCTGCTGTGCTTTTCCAGCGCCACACGTTTTGCGTTTAATGCTTCAGCATCTGCAGTCCTCACTTTCTCCTTGTGTCAGTGCTGGATGTGATTACCTGTAGTTTCAAATACACCTTCTTATAGGTGCATCCATCTCATATTGTCTCATATTGCAACAGCTTTGAGAAAGAATAACAAATTCATAGTTCTGTTTAAACCTGAGAGAACAGTGGTACTGTGAGTTAATGAGTATCAATAAAATAGTCATATTATCACTTGTGAAGCTGTCTGACTCTATACCCTCAGACAAGCAGAAAACATGGTAATCCAGAAATCGAGACCAATGCTAGTTGGTGCACAAGATTTATGAAAGAATAGTTTAATTAACTTTCTGAAAATGAAAATTTCACAGCATCTGCCACTTGAACTCAATGATCAAGTCAACAAAATCCAACATCTAGAAAGGAATGCACACTGACTGGCTTTTATTGGAAATATGGACAAAATGCTGATAAACATTGACATGGCAGCAGGAAAGGTTGGTAGCAAGATTGGTGACAAACATTATCCTTGCAAAAATGAATGGCCGTGAGAAGACAATTCATAATCGATCCATCAAATGGATCTATTGTATTCACATCAGTTATTTAATTTAGCATCTAACCTCACTGGAAAAAGAAGCTTTCATTAATTTCTTATTAGGTTTACTATAGCTCAGTAACATCACTATTTTTGTCCCAATGATTAATGTAAATATATTCTTATCACTTTGAAATATCTATTATTGAAACATGACATCTGGAGAACAATGTTCCGTTCTGGATGTTTTTCCATAGAAATGACACAAAATATTCATATATTAAGTTCCATCTTATGATATATATGATTGATATTCATTTAAAATAAAGAATATGCTCTTTAAATGTATTTAATGTGCATGGTTACAGACAGCAGAACGATACATTATTGTACAGTAGGTTTTCATCAGAGATCTGACTTATATGGATACTCAATCTCTAGGTGGCAGTAGAGCTTTGTGTCTCAAGCTCAGTGCTACATTTGGAATTTTGCAAGATGAGAAAGTAATCCCAAATGAGGAACGCCATTTCGTCTAACATGATTCATCGTTCCAAAAAAAACCCAATGTTACAGTGTCTCTGCTAACACACCCTCCCCTCACTCCCCACTTTGTAGAGCAAATAGCTTCTTAAATTATTCCAGGATTTATGTTGCCAGTAAAAATCAATGACTTAATTACCAGTGAAATAGAGTTCTACAAAGACTTAATGATTTCAAAATAAATAAATGCCAGCAAGGAATGGCATTTATCCCAGTGTACTGAGACAGACTAAGGAGGAAATCTAGAAGGCACTAATGATGTTTATGAGGGAGTCACTGAATATTGGTGAGATGCCAACGGGTTGAAAACAGGCTAATGTGTTGACCATGGGGCGTGGTTGGAACGTAGTCCGGAGTCCGTGCGGGATCAGTCGGTTCCGTAGGCAGGTGCTGAGGAAGGAGATGTGGCTGTGGTAGCGAGTCTGTTTGAGAACGTGGCTGAAGAGCTTCTGTGCAGAGGAGATGAATGTGTTGACCATGTAATGAATGAGCTTTTACAAACCAGACAATGACATTTACTGAGCCATTAGTTTTAACATTCAATCATTCATTTAAAGGAATCAAACCCAAGCATCATCTGTCAAATTATGTAGTTAAACATTTAGGAAACGGTGGAGAAGCAGAGGTCTGGTAAGAATGAGGTATTCAAGAAATTAGTATGCGTGAAGAAGCAGTGCTAGAGAAACTAATGAGGCTAAAAGTGAACAAATCTCCTAGAATTAAGCACCTACATTGAAGATTTTAAAAAGAAATAGCCATGGAGATAGTGATTGCATTGACTTTGAACTGAATTCCCTAGATCCCCAAGATTCCCTCAGAATGAAAGGATCGATTCATCCCATATGCACAAGTCCTTATTCTGAGATTGATCTCTAGTTCTGAACCCCCGCTACCAGGCAAACATACTCCCAGAATCTATCCTATCAAACACTTTTCTAATTTTAAATCTTTCAGTGAGTTTTTTTTATTCTTCTCAGTGTCTGGGAATAAAGCTCACATCTGCTCAGTTTCTCCTCAATGGGCAATTAATATATCCCAAGAATAAATTTAATAAACTTTTGATATACTCCCTTTAAAGCAACATCATCCTTCTTTGGACAAAGGCTTATGCATCATTGTGGTAGTGTCCCCACTTCTGAGTAGCAGGTCCATGTTTGAGTTCCACCTAGTCCAGAGAACTTCCCTGAACAGGTGGATTAGAAAAAAAAATCCATCCTTCCTTGGGTGAAATGATCAAAAACTGTGCTCAAGTTGTAGCATCCTTATGGCCTTGTATATTTGCAATAAATCTCAAGTCTTATATCCCAGTCTACTTGTATTTAAAAAACAAACTATCATACTATTTGCTTTCCCAAATGCTTACTTGAATTCAATGTACACCTTTACAGTGCTTAAGTTCACAGCCTGAATTTTCTGAGTGCTGAGATTTCCCAGTCTCACGCCATTTAAAACAAATGTTGCTTTTCTATTTTCATTCACAAGAGGGGACTTCAAACTTTTTCACATGATTTTCCATCCATCACGTCCTTGCCCATTCACTTAGTCTGTCTTTATCACTTAGATCTATCTTTGCATCTTCCTCACAGCCATCTTCCATCAGCTTTATACAACCCGCAAATTTGGAGGCATTACACCTGCTCATCTAAATCATTAACCTACGTTCTACATAGCTCAGGCCTAGCACACTGATCCCTGTGAAACCCATTGGCTACAGTCAGCCAAGCCCAAAACAATCCATTTATTCACAATGTCCTTTTTCTGTCCATTAATTGAACTCCAACTTTTATTAATATTTTGTCCACAATCCCACTTGACCTATTTTTATGCAATAACTATTTGTGTGGCTGTAGAATGCTATTCGTAAATCTAAATGACCTAGAATCAGACAATGGTTACAGGACAGGAGGAGGCTATTCAGCCCACCATGTCTATGCTGACCCTCTGAAAGAGCCACTAACCCAATGCCATTGCCCTTCATATTCCCTGTAGCCCTGTACTCTCCTGATCAGATAATACTCAAATCCCCTTTTAAAATGCCTTTACTGAATCTATCTCCATCATACGCCATACCTCACCACTATGTTAACCAGGTCCTCCTCTTCTACAATGCTGCTTTTAACTTCAAAAACTTTAACAGATATGTTAAACCTGATTTTCCATTCATAAATCTGATCAGAGCTTACCACTCATATTCTGATTTTCTAAGTGCTCTGTTACCATCTTCATAATATTAGGTTCCAGCAGTTTCCCACTATGATGTCAAGCAGACTCAATATTTGTTACTTTCTTATTGGATTTGTTGGAAACAGTGGTAATATCCCTAGGCCAGGAAATCCAGGCCAATGCTCTGGAAATGTGTTCAAATTGCACATGGTGGCTGATGGAGATCAAACTCAATCATAAATCTAGAATTGAAAGGGAGTATATATAACAGTGAAACTATTGTTAATTATTGCAAAAGACCAGCTGGGTTCTGGTTCAAAATGCCCCTTTGGAGAAAAGGCCATCATTACTAGATCTGGCCCACATGTGACTCCAGCCCACTGTATGGCTGACTCCAATGAAGGGCTTATGCCCAAAACGTCGGTTCTCCTGCTCCTCAGATGCTGCCTGGTGGGCTGTGCTTTTCCAGCAACATGCTCTCAACTCTGATCTCCAGCATCTGCAGTCCTCACTTTCTCCTATGGTTGACTCTTGACTGATTCCTGAAGAGGCTTAACAAACAATTCAGTTTAATATGATTATGGATGGGTAACCAAACTTGACCTTACCAACAATACACATCTACCATGAAAAAATAAAGAAAATTCTATATGGACCATTTGAGAATCAAAGAAATTCTGGAATATCAAACTCAGTATTCATTATCTCTGTGTCACTGGCCAGACGTCACTTCCATTAAAATCCTTGGATGTCAACCATCAGGTCCAGGGATTTGTTGGCTTTTATTCTCAATTACTTCAACATTTTATTCTAATAATTTCTTGAAGCTTTCATTCGACCCTTAACTTTCTACTATTTACTGAATTTTTACTTACTGTCATTTACAGATGTTTCACAAGTTTAAACTGGATTGAAAATTCCTTTATTTTATATGAAATTGAATTTGAAATGAATGGATTGAGGAGTGTCAGTGTCTGTCTTAGATATCTTTTTCATGGCATAGGTACCAACTAAACTTGCCCAAGTTTTCAGTGACTCTCTAAATACTATCTGTGCCTTTCAAATCTCCACCTTCATCTCTCAGCACACTGGAATAAATACCATCTGTCCCTGGGATTTAATTGTTTTGAACCTATTAGGTTTGTGTCACACTTCATCTCATTCATAATGAAGTTATTGATTTTACTGGGCTGTTTTGTGAATCCCCGTAGAATGCAGTTATTCAGAATATTTACTGTCCCTTGCTCATCAGGAGTTTCAAAGAAAAATGAATCAGATCATTTGCAGTATCAAACATACAACATGAGCTGGGAATAAGTTTAATTATTTCAGGAAGCATGCTCAAAATATTACTTTTGATATTTTGATAGAAAATAGACTGGGGTTACATATTAAGAGATCACTGAGCAAATCTTTGCAGACTTCATCAAAATGCTTATATTACAGCATGATCTCTCTATGACTGCCACTTCCAAATAACTTTAGTACTATCTAGAAACATAAGCCCACAGCACAGACATAACTAGCCTGCATATTACAAGTTTATTGGCCCACGTACATGTTGATTTGCTACCTCTTGTTGCTTTGCTACCATCAGTACAAATTGATTCCTTCCATGTTAAGATAGCTGATAATTGAAAGCAGTAGTAGACCCTAATTATAGATCCCTCACTCAATCTGACCAGACCATACTCAGCTTCCTACTATAAGACACGTTCAATGTGTAAGCCATAGAGGATTAAGGTGGGGGTAAAAGCAATCTTTTTGTTATGATCTATAAGTGTGTTCTGTATCATACTTCTTCCTTTGTACAACTACTTAATAAAATAATATTTTGTATATGCTTAGTACAATTTGGTTGCTTTGGTAAGCTGCAAGAAACCATAAACCTGGGTTAGCATCAAAAAGGAATAATTCAATTAGAGGCCTGACAAAGAGAACTCGGATTTAAGTCTTCCAATCCTCTGTTGACAGTATAAAAAACAAAGACAGTGAAAGGGAAGAACATGTGGCAATTAAGTTTGAGGAATTGTATGATTAACAAAAAATAACATCCGTATCCTGTGCATGAATACAATAAAGAACTCTTCACTTGGATTAGATGTTGGAAAAGTACAAAAAGGATTCCTCAGAAGTGAGCGGGCATATTTAATCTTTCCAAGAAAAGGTTAATAGGCTGAAGCTCTTTCTGTAGAAACAAAGTGAAGAAATGGCTTTTTTTTATTCATTCAAGGGATGAGAGCATCACTGGCTAGGTAATCACTTATTGTCCATCTTCAATTACTCAGAGGGCACTTAAGAGTCAACTACATTGTTGTGGGTCTGGGGTCACATGAAGGACAGCAGATTTCCTTCCTGATTTGATTTATTATTGTCGCAAGTACCTAGTACAGTGAAAGTTTTAATTTTGCCTGCAGTACAGGCAGATCATACTATACAAAGATCATAGGGTGATTGAACAGAGTAAGGAATACAAAGTTATGGCCTCAAAGAAGATGCACAGAAAACAAGATCAACATTAGATTTGAAATTTGTAAGGTCCATACGGAAATCTAATAACAGCAGGGAAGAAGCTGTTCTTTAACCTGTTGGTACGTGTTTAAGCTTTTGCAACTTCTACCTGATGGAAGAGGTTGGAAGAGATTATAACTGTGATGGGAGGGGTCTTTGATGATTTTGGCTGCCTAAAGAATGTTAGTGAACCTGACAGAGATATTTATGTTTACAGATGGGTGAGATAGTGTAGTCGAAAAGATGTTCACAACTGTAGGGGAGACTAACACTAGGATCTTCAGCAATATTTAACTTGTGTTTATATGATATCTTTAATGCAATAAGTCCAAGATGCTTGACATCTTCAGAAGATTAAGTATTAAAAAAATTATGTCCAATCTGACAGGAGAGATGCCACAGAACGAAGATGTAAGTGGAGTTCAAATGGGGAAAACGTGAAAATAGTGGCAAAGGAATTTACATTCAGATAATTATACAGTACAGAAAAGGCTCTTTAGCCCATCAACTCCGTACCAAAATATACTATTACCGATACCAGCTCCACTTCCCTGCACTAGGCCAATATCCTTGACTATTGTAACATTTCAAGTGTTCATCCAAGCATTTCTTGAAGCTTGAGGTTTTCAGCCTCAACTACCTTTCCAGACAATGCATTCCAGACCCCACCACCTTTTGGTGGAAAATATTTTCCCTCAAATCTCCTCAAAGCCTCCTGCCTTTCACTTTCAAGTTATACCCTGTTGTTATTGACTCTTCAACAACAGAAAACAGCTATTTTCTATTCACCTTGTCCATGCCCCTCATAAGCTTCTACACGTCAATCAGGTTCCCCTCAAACCCCTCTGCTCCACAGAAAATAATCTAAACTAACCCAGCCTCTCTTCATTGTTCGACTCCTGACAATACTTTGATAAAGCTGCTTTGCCCCCCTCCAGCGCAGTCATAGGAAGGACGACCAGACCTGAAACTTTAACTCTGATTTCTCTTCACAGGTGCTGCCAGATCTGCTGAGCCTTTCCAGCAACTTCTATTTTCATTTCTGTTTATATCCCACTGTGAGCTATTACATTCTGCCTCAATTCTTCACCTATCCAATGTTTGTTCTGTCCACAACTTACTTATCATCTATCACATTATCTCATCAACATCATTTACGAATATCACAAAGAATAAGGGACTCAGCACTGATTCCAATGGTACGCCATTGGACACTGGGCTCCAATCACAATAACAGCTTTCTTCCACCACCCTCTGTCTCCTATCACCCAGTCAACTTTGTTTCCTTGTTGCATTTTTCACTGCGGAGACTCAGGATTTTGACCTAAGAGCATTTTGTTTTAGATGTTGGAGCTAATAGAATATCATGTTTTCTTTAAACACTGTAGAATGCTTGCCAAGCCAAACATCCAGCAATGTAATATACGACTATGAAGAATCCACCTACCACATGTGTACAGAAGCAGATGATCATTTAAGATAAATATAATTTAAAATGATTTATTTATTGTTACAATAAATTGCAGTGCAGTATAAAATAACTAGCAGTTCTAATTTCATCGATTGCGGAACAGCTTTAGCCATTTGGATACAGAACTGGCTCAAAGGTAGAAGACAGAGGGTGGTGGTGGAGCGTTGTTTTTCAGACTGGAGGCCTGTGACCAGTGGAGTGCCACAGGGATTGGTGCTGGGCCCTCTACTTTTTGTCATTTACATAAATGATTTGGATGCAAGCATAAGAGGTACAGTTAGTAAGTTTGCAGATGACACCAAAATTGGAGGTGTAGTGGACAGCGAAGAGGGTTACCTCAGATTACAACAGGATCTTGACCAGATGGGCCAATGGGCTGAGAAGTAGCAGATGGAGTTTAATTCAGATAAATGCGAGGTGCTGCATTTTGGGAAAGCAAATGTTAGCAGGACTTATACACTTAATGGCAAGGTCCTAGGGAGTGTTGCTGAACAAAGAGACCTTGGAGTGCAGGTTCATAGCTCCTTGAAAGTGGAGTCGCAGGTAAATAGGATATTGAAGAAGGCGTTTGGTATGCTTTCCTTTATTGGTCAGAGTATTAAGTACAGGAGCTGGGAGGTCATGTTGCGGCTGTACGGGACATTGGTTAGGCCACTGTTGGAATATTGCATGCAATTCTGGTCTCCTTCCTATCAGAAGGATGTTGTGAAACTTGAAAGGGTTCAGAAAAGATTTACAAGGATGTTGCCAGGGTTGGAGAATTTGAGCTATAAGGGAGAAGCTGAACAGGCTGGGGCTGTTTTCCCTGGAGTGTTGAAGGCTGAGGGGTGACCTTATAGAAGTTTACAAAATTATGAGGGGCATGGGTAGGGTAAATAGGCCAAGTCTTTTCCCTGGGGTCGGGGAGTCCAGAACTAGAGGGCATAGGTTTAGGGTGAGAGGGGAAAGATATAAAAAGAGACCCAAGGGGCAACGTTTTCACACAGAGTGGTACGTGTATGGAATGAGCTGCCAGAGGAAGTGGTGGAGGCTGGTACAATTGCCACATTTAAGAGGCATTTGGATGGGTATATGAATAGGAAGGCTTTGGAGGGATATGGGCCGGGTGTGACTAGATTGGGTTGGGATATCTGGTCAGCATGGACGGGTTGGACCGAAGGGTCTGTTTCCATGCAGTACATCTCTATGACTCTGTTGTGAATGCCTCAATATTGTTACAACGGTGTTGGAGTTCTAACCAGCCCAGCTATGTTCAAATTATGGAGCACTCTTTAGGCATGTCTGATGATGCACACTGGAGCAGATCTCTGTACAGCAACAGAGGTGTAAGAGCACTGCATCATCCCTCCATCCTCCAGCATGCTGAAATGAGATGAGTCAAGCTGTTACTTTTTGATCCTGATGCTATTCTCATGACAGAAGAACTCTCAACATCCAGAAACCACTAAAAATGGAGCCAAAACCATTACCTTTAAGCAAAAACAATGGTTGGAAATTGAATAGACTCACATACAGCAGAGAAGCTTTCTCCATTTGGAATTGAAGGAGGCGTTTATTGTATCACAGCATTAGAAATGCACCTCATTTTCCCGGCAGTGTGAGGGTTGGCAAAGAATGTACTGAATCTGATAGAGGAATTGTCTCTAATTAAAGAGAACAAGGGATGCAACAAAACAGCTGAATTATATATGTAGATTCCCATAGCTCTAGCAGCCAAAACAATGCAAACATGACATGAAAAGGTTGTCTCTAAAGATATATCACTCTTTGTAAGAGATTCTGCTTCAAGATTTGAGGGATTCGAATGAGCTACACATGCTTAGGACAGAAGGAGGGTATCTCCGACCATCTAGCAAGCATTGCTGTAAGTGGCAGAGGGAGTAATAGCAGGAGTACTGTCCTCACCTGTGGTTCAAGGAGGGCAGCAAAGGTAAATGGCATAGCACATATCCATGCCAACCAGTGGAGTCTGATATTCAGGGTTTTCTCCTGCAAAACATTTGCAAGATCAAAACACCATCACAGCTAATACTCACGCTCATCCACATCCTGTTGCCTCACACCCAGATGCAGTAGTCATCCTCTACAAATATTGCTCCTCTCTACTCAACCACACACTCACGTGCTTTCTCTCTCCCTTCTCTCTTTGTGGGAGAAAGGAACAAGCCACTGAAAGGAGAGGCAGGAAATATTTGGGGTGGGAGGAGGAAAGGTTGTTAGCTTGGACAGTCATTATTAATGTGTACTCTCCTGATGTACTGGAAGGGAGGCTATTTCACAGGCTAGTTCTGCTGTGATCTGACATGTGAGGCTGAGCTTCTCGAGGCTCTGGTGCTTAGCTCATCATAAGTACTGATCCTCGGCCTTGTACAGCCATGTTATTGTCTCCATCAAATTGAATTTCGGAATCTGTCCCATAGTTTTGTGGAACAGCATGTGGCTCAGCAGAAAGTAGCTACTGCCGCTGCTTTTGTTCCTCATCAGAATTGTGAGGTAAAACTGCATAAGCCGCTCCCACACTGGAGGCTGATAACACACAAGTGAAGGTCAAAGTGAGTGAAGAGTTGAAATAACTTCCAGGAAGTTGGAAATCAACTCTCAGGCAATAAGATCACATTCTCAGAACTGCTGTGAATGACAGCTTCTTAGCTGGGCATGGTTGCAGCTCTTCAGTTTCACTAATCAAAGGCTTCCCAGCCTTTCAGGTTCACCCTATAAATACTTTATTTTGTGCATTCAATTGGTTGAAACTTAAGTTTCAAATAACTCAGGAAACCAGTGAACTAGTATTAAAGCCAAAAAATTGGGTTAGGATTAAAGTGAATTTTGTACATGCACATATTGCAATGATTTTCCAGACGTCTGATGGGGGGTCCCAAGTTGCCATCTGGTTCAAACCCCAAAGCGTGTGGGACCATTTCAAGATTTAAACCACAAGCCACAACTGAACCCACTCCCCTTGACAGTTAAAATCATGCCCAAAGTGCCTTTAACTTTGATCATATTGTAAGAGATTTCCTGTACTGTTCAGAATGATAAAAGTGTTGATGGACAGGATGATAATGCAAGAACTGTAAGATTTAACTATAAGGCAAAACACTGCATTTGCTGGACATCTGAAATAAAACCAGAATATGCTGGAAAAATTCAGCAGGTCCATTGTTATCTATGGAGAGAGAAATAAATTAATATGTTGAGTCAAATATAAGGCTTTAGACCTGAAAGAAGTTCAATGGACGTTTGCCACAGAACTTTCTAACTGCTCGCTTTGAGTGAGTTGTTTGCTTGCTCACCCCATATCAGTGAGACAATTTCCTTCTACATGTTTTTTAGTTGGCAACAGGTCAATATTGGATTATAAAGGGATGCTGCTTGACAATGTTATACTTGGGAGAGAAAACACTCCGTGTACCCTCTGACTTGTTTGATCAGATAACGACTTTTTTTGCACTTTTAGTTGAGTGCTGACTTTTTGCCAGACTCCCAAGGACAGCAATTCTTCAGAATGGCTCCATGGAATATTTTACTTGCACTGAAAGGTTTCCTTACCTAGAAAATGATATTGTTTTTCTCCAAAGATGCTCGCTCTTCCAGTGGTAAACTTTTGTCAGAGGTAACCAATAGTCTTTGCTTTGGAAATCATCAGGCAGCACTTTCACCTCTGAGTCTGAAGTCCCAATCTCAATCAAGAGATTTCAATTGTATAAAATTCAGTCTAAAACTAAAGATCATTACTGAGGGAATAGCACACTTGTCAGTGTTGCCACTGCTGAGGTGAATGGAAGTGATTCTATGGCACGACTTCAAAGAAGAGTTCTCCCTGGTATGCTGACTAATATTCATACTTCATTAACGATTGCTAATTGCTATTTGATTACTACCTCATTGCTATTTGCATTGATCAATGAGCCAAATGGGCTAATCTTGCTCTTCTATCTTATAGTATGCTGGTTTTGTTACTATTATCCAACAGTCCATTGCACCTGCTCCAGTATTAACTCCAATAACATGAACCATGCTGTATTTTTATCCCACTTCTTTACTCCTTTCTATATTCTCTATTTTTGTTGTCGTTTTCAGTCTTGAATGAGGTTCAGTTTTGTCCAGCTAAATATTGGAATGACCTAAGCCTAATTATCTTGGACTTATGCCACAAACTCTGTAAATTCACCATTGGTTTCATTCCCCTCTTTGGTCACTGTCGCGGAATGAATCAGACTGTCTGTAGTCTTTGTGCCCAATGCAACTCCAAGCTGAGTTTTTAACTTTTATCCTCTATATCCACATGCTTTCACTTCCTTTTGTTGTCTATATCAATCCTAATTTCATCCATTGCCAGCTAAAACTAATGACATGTTAATTTCACAACCAGAATCTCCCTTTCCAGTGCTCTGCAGGCTCGCTTGCTATCCTTCCTATTATACAAACTTCTCTTTATGCAAAATTATGCTACATGCATCTTATTTCATACATCCATCATTTCTGTCCATACTGATCTCGATATGGTCTAAATGTCCCCAGTGCTTCTTTGCTGAATTGTTCATCATTGTGTTTAATGAGGCTGTTGGAAAATGAGGCTGGAGAAGTTACAATGGGAAACAAAGAAATAGTGGAGGAACTGAATAGGCACTTTGTATAAATCTTCACAGTGGAAGAAACTAGTAGCACACCAGAAGTTTAATAGAGTCAGGGGCAGAGATGAGTATAGTAGCCATCACAAAGGAGAAGGTGCTGGGGTAGCTGAAAGGTCTGAGGTTTGACACCCGGGCCAGATGGACTACACCCTAGAGTTCTGAAGGTGATAGCTTTAGAGGTTATGGAGGCATTGTTGGTGATCTTTCAAGAATTACTGGAGTCAGGAATGGTCCAGGAATACAAGAAAATGGCAAATGTAACATCCCTGTTTAAGGAGGGAGGCACGCAGAAGATGGGAAATTAAAGGCTAGTTAGCTTGACCTCGGTCATTGGTAAAATTTTAGAGACCATTATTAAGGGTGACATTATGGTATATTTGGAATTACATGGCAAAATAGGGCTGAGTCAACATGGCTTCATTAAGGGGAACTGCTAAAGAGTCTAAGGTGTTACAGGCAGAGTATTGGCATAGATGCAAGATTAGCTGACTGAAAGAAGGCAGAGAGTGGGGATAAAGGGGTCTTTTACAGGATGTCAACCAGTCACTAGTGGAGTTCTGCAGGGATCAGTTTCAGGACCATAATTATTCATATTATACATTAACAATCTGTACAAAAGACTTTGGGGTATTGTTGCTAAGTTTGCAGATGACAAAACAATATGGTAGGAAGCAAGGAGACTGCAGAAGGACTTGGATAGGCTAGGAGAATGGGCAAAGAAGTGATTGATGAAATATAATCTAAGAAGATATAATGTTGTGCCCTTTGATAGGAATACAGGTGTAGACAATTCTCCAAATGGAGAAAGGCTTCAGAAATCTGAAATGCAAAGAGATTTAGAAGTCCGAGGAGTAACACACAGGTTCAGTTAGCAGTTATGAAGACAACTGCAATGTTATGACTTGGAGGTGCCAGTGTTGGACTGGGCTGTACAAAGTTAAAATCACACAATACCAAGTTATAGTCCAACAGGTTTACTTGGAAGCACTAGCTTTCAGAGCGCTGCTCCTTCATCAGGTGGTTGTCAGGCTGTTCAAAGGTCTTGTCAGCTTGTATTTGGAATATTGTGAGCAGTTTTTGTAACCATATCTAAGGAAGAATGTGCTGCCATTGGAGGACATCCAGAGGAGGTTTACAAGAATGATCCTGGAAATGAAGATCTTGGAGCGGTTGAGGACTCTGGATCTGTACTTGATGGAATTTATAAGGAAGAGAGGCTACCTCATTATAATTTACAGAATACTAAGAGGCCTGGATACAAAGGAGGTGGAGAAGATGTTTCCACTAGTAGGAGATAGGAGGCCATGAGGGCACAGCTTCAGAGTGAAGGATGATCCTTTAGAATTGAGATGAGGAGGAACTTCTTCTGTCAGAGAGTGGAGAATTTGTGGAACTTATTGCCATAGAAGGCTGTAGAGGCTAAATAATTTAGAGTATTTAAGACAGTGAGAAAGATAAAATTTTGATTGGTTTAAGGATCAAAGGATTTGGGGAAAGAAGGCAGGAGAATGAGGTTGAGAAATATACTACCCATGGTCCAATAGCAGACTTGATGGGCCAAGTTGTCTAATTCTACATGTAGTTCTTATGTGGATGTTGGCAGACTGATGAATTTGGGAAGACCACGGCAGATATATACTTTGAGAAGAAGAATGAGGGGAGATTTTGTTAAATGTGTAGACTCCTTATGTTTAAGAAAATGGGCCATGGAATACAAAATGAAAGAAACAATGCTAAACATTTATAACTGATTGGTAAAGCGTTAAGTCATGCAATGCAGCCAATGGTAGACACCTCACTTCAGAAACTGATGACATGAACATTAGAATGGCAAGGCATTGGAGACAATGCACACATTTTCCAGAATGATTCCATGAAATTGGGACTTCTTTTGTGTGGAAGGGTAGATAAGCTGAGAATGTCCTCTCTTGACCAGAAAACAATAATGAGAGATCTGACAAGGTATTCTGAATTCTAAGAGGTTTTGATTAACTAAATAAGAAGATTTTTTTTAACTGATGTATGAATCATTAACCAGAATAGACAAATTGGGAAAAAGAACCAGTGGGCAAATGGTGAGAACGTCTTTAAGCAGTGAGATGTTATCACTTGGAATGTACTTTGTGAAAAGATGGTGAAAGCAACTTGTTACGAAGCAATATTTTATTTAAAAATAAAACAATATTTTACTGGATGAAAGCCGCTGATTGGACTTTAGCCACATTCCAGCAATTTGAAGTTATAGTTCCCAAGATGGCTTAATATTTGAATTACTGCATCTGATATAATCCAAAACATAATGTGATATACATAAATGATCTGGAAGACGGCACTGTTGGTATGATCAGCAAGTTTGCAGATGACACGAAGATTGTGGGGTAGCAAGCAAAGGGAACTGTCGAAGAATATAGGAGAATATAGATAGTCTGGAGAGTTGGGCAGAGAAGTGGCAGATGGAGTTCAATCCAGGCAAATTATACAGTAAACGGAAGAGCCTTGGGAAAGGTTGATGAGCAGAGAGGTCTGGCAGTTCAGGTCCATTATACTCTGAAGGTTGCTGCACAGGTGGATAGAGTGATCAAGAAGGAATATGGTATGTTTGCCTTCATTGGACAGGGTATTGAGTATAAGAGCTGGCAGGTCATGTTAAAATTGTGCAAGACATTGGTTCGCCGCATTTCGAATATGGTGTACAGTTTTGGTTGTCACATTACCAAAAGGATGTGGACACTTTGGAGAGGGTGCAGAGAAGGTTTACAAAAATGTTGCCTGGTTTAGAAGGTGCTAGCTAGGAAGATAGGTTAGGATTGTTTTTATTGGAAAAAAGGAGATTGAGGGGGGACCTGACTGAGGTCTACAAAATCATGAAGTGTATAGACAGGGTAGATAGAGATAAGCTTTTTCCCAGGGTGAAGGATTCAATAACGAGAGGTTACTCTTTCAAGGTGAGAGGTGAAAAGTTTAAGGGGGATACATGCAGCTAGTACTTTACACAAACAATGGTAGGTGCCTGAAACGCATTGCCAGCAGAGGTAGTAGAGGCAGGCACGGTAGATTCATTTAAGATGCATCTGAAAGGCAAGTTGCCATATGATAGCTTTCTATCATTACTCTTATATTGTGTATAAGATTTAAAGAGAAAAGAAAATATAAGGGAACAATGAAAGAGAAAAAGAATTTGTATTTATCTAGTGCATTATCACATCTCATCAAAATAATAGTTTTGTATTAAATTGTACTGTAAACATGAGCCCACTAAAATGTAAAGCATAATTATTAGGAATTAAATAAATTGAACCAAATTACATGCTATAATGAAATGTTAGATTATCTCCTTATATCCTGATAATGTACAAGCTGGATCAAAGCAAACAACTGCATTAGAAATAAACTGCTTTAGTTTTTCTTGCAATCTGTCCTCATCACTAGCATTGCAGCAAAGTACATAATCTCCTTCTCCTAGAACCATGATCTGACAAAGGCATCTACTGTTAATATATTAATGTCTCTGACTGCAGGAAATTGATAGAGGAAGAACTGAAAGCAGGAGGGGGCAAAAGTCCCACCCTGCCACAAATCTGCTGCCATTGTGGTAAAGAGGAAATTTCAGACATTCAAGTAATTTATGCAGCACCCAGAACTGAAATGAATGCTCCCATATAACATGCTATCTTTCCTAACATTTGCAGTTAGGATATGGGTCATGGATAAATGTGGACACTGATAGCGAAATTGTTGACAACTTCAAATTCACATAACCGAAAGGTGTATCCTATTTCAGCTGAAAAAGATGACCACAAAGCATTGTATAATAAGATCCATTTGATTAACTTCTCCTTTCAATTTCCTGTTCAGCTCCATTGGGACCACATCATGTAACTTCTTGGTTTAATGGTGCAATACATTTCCAACGGTATATTTCCCTTTTAAGTATTAATTTTTAGCAAGTAGAGCCATTAGTGTGATCTGCATTTACACCCTTTTGCTTCAGTATTGCAACATGAGAATCCAACTGTACTGTCAGAATTACAAAAGGATTAGAACTGTTACTTTTGTGAATTTAATATGTAGCTATCTATGCAGTATGAAATTACTAAAAACAAAGGATAAAAGGGTAAGAGTGACAGAGTCATAAAGTGCACAGCATGGAAACAGACCCTTCGGTCCAACCTGTCCATGCCGTCCAGATATCCTAACCCAACCTAGTCCCACCTGCCAGCACCCGGCCCATATCCCTCCAAACCCTTCCTATTCATGTACCCATCCAGATGCCTTTTAAATGTTGCAATTCCTCCACTTTCTTTGGTAGCTCATTCCTTAAACGTACCACCCTCTGCATGAAAAAGTTGCCCCTTAGGTCTCTTTTATATCTTTTTCCCTCTCACTCAAAACCTATACCCTCTAGTTCTGGACTCTTCCACCCCAGGGAAAAGACTGTCTATTTATCCTATCCATGCCCCTCATAATTTTGTAAACCTCTATAAGGTCAACCCTCAGCCTCCGACCCTCCAGGAAAACAGCCCCAGCTATTCAATCTCTCCCTAATGCTCAAATTCTCCATCCCTGGCAACACCCTTATAAATCTTTTCTGAACTCTTTCAGGTTTCACAACATCTTTCTGATAGGAAGGAGACCAGAATTGCACGCAATATTCCAACAGTGACTTAACCAACGTCCTGTACAGCCACAACATGATCTCCCAAGTCCTGGACTCAATACTCTGACTAATAAAGGAAAGCAAACCAAACACCACCTTCACTATGCTATCTACCTGCAACTCCACTTTCAAGGAGCTATGAACCTGCACTCCAAGGTCTCTGTTCAGCAATACTCCTGAGGACCTTACCATTAAATGTATAAGTCCTGCTAAGATTTGTTTTCCTAAAATGCAGCACCTCACATTTATCTAAATTAAACTCCATCTGCCACTTCTCATCCCATTGGCCCATCTGATCAAGATCCTGTTGTAATCTGAGGTAAACTTCTTCGCTGTCCACTACACCTCCAATTTTGGTGTCATCAGCAAACTTACTAACTGTACCTCTTATGCTCGCATCCAGATCATTTATGTAAATGACAAAAAGTAGAGGGCCCAGCACCAATCCTTGTGGAACTCCACTGGCCATAGGCCTCCAGTCTGAAAAACCCTCCACCCACCCGCTGTCTTCTACCTATGAGCCAGTTCTGTGTCCAAATGGCGATTTCTCCTTGTATTCCATGAGATCAAACCTTGCTCACCAGTCTCCCATGGGGAACCTTGTCAAATGCCTTACCAAAGTCCATATCGATCACATCTCACATCTACCACTCTGCCCTCAACAATCCTCTTCGTTACTTTATCAAAAAACTCAATCAAGTTTGTGAGACATGTTGACTAGTCTTAATCACTCCGTGCCTTTCCAAATATATGTACATCCTATCCCTCAGGATTCCGTCCAACAAATTGCCCACTACCGATGTCAGGTTCACTGGTCTATAGTTCCCTGGCTTGTCCTTACCACCCTTCTTAAACAGTGGCACCACGTTAGCCAACCCCCAGTCTTCTGGCACCTCAGATGTGACTATCAATGATACAAATATCTCAGTAACAGACCCAGCAATCATTTCCCTAGCTTCCCACAGAGTTCTAGGAAAACCTCTCGAACGCAATCATTTTTATTAGGCAAACTTAAACCTGCCTGTTCTCCAAAATTGGGCAGTTGGGCAGCTAAAATTCCTGTATAATGCACACTGCTCCATTCTCACCAAATTACATTTCAACTGTGCAGTTTCTTTCAATTGATGAAGGCACCCTCCCTTGAAGAGAGATAGTAGCCTCATTCACACAGGCAAATCACGGCTCAGTGACCTTTGTGATATTCTATCGCAAAATGACAGATTTATTCATGTAATCATTAAACATAATAATAGGAAGTGCTGGAGAAACTCAGCAGGTCTATGGAAAAAGAAACAAAGGAAACATTTTTAATCCAATTTGACCTTTCTTTGCTATTAATGATTATGTGGCACTGCTTGAAGAAATGGAGTAGTTCTTCTGATATCTTGGTTCAGCAATGCAGCCAAAATCAAGTTAATCTGTAATTTATCACATTCTTGTGGACAAAAGGACAGTCAATTTTGCCTCTGTCACAATGGTGACAATACATCTAACTGATGTACTGTTTTGTCTCCAATTTACAAATAATGTGTCTTGTGATATGAGATTAAAATTTGTCTTTCATACTGTACAATTTCAATATTGATGAACTTGCTATTTTACAACACATCTAAGGAAGAACGACACAATCCCTCCAGTGTGGAAACAGGCTCTTTGGCCCAACAAGTCCACACCAACCCTCCGAAGAGCAACCCATCCAGACCATTTCCCCCTGACTAATGCGTCTAACCTACACATTCCTGAAAACTATGGTCAATTTAGTGTGGCCATTTCACCTAAGCTGCACATCTTTGGGCTTTGCGAGGGAATTGGAACACATGGAGGAAATGTACACATGGACGAACACATGGAGGAAAAATACCCAGCCCTCCTATCATCCTATATGTTTTAAGGACACAGAGAGAATGTACAAATGCCACACAGACAATCACCCAAGGCTGGAATCAAATCCAGGTCCCTAGCGCTGTGAAGCAGCAGTGCTAACAACTGAGACACCATGCCACCCATCTACCACACAGAGTTAAACTATATTAAGTCTGGTAACAGGAATTTTAATAGCAGCTATGCACACCAATATGATATCTTAGAATTACATTGACAATCTGAGTCATAGATTGCAATAAGCAACTTGGTCAGATATGTTTACGACACATATTTGTAGCAGGTGGGTCCTGAATCCAGGTCTCCTGACCCAGAGGTAGGGGCACTTCCACAAGGGTCCTTCAAGACTGGATTATTAAGTTACTATTACATCATATGCAGAGCTGACTGGCCATCTAACTAACTGTCTAATCATCAAGTAATTGTACAGATGCTAAAGTGAAGAAATTTTGAAAACATAAAAACATAGGAAATAGGAGGAGAATTAGGCCATTCAGCCCTTCAGGCCTGCTTCACTACTCAATATGATCATGGTTGTTCAATCCTGTTTCCACTTTTTCCCATACGTTTTGATACCTTTAGCCCTATAAAGTTTGTTTAATTTCTTCCTGAAAACAGTCAATGTTTTGGACTCAACCAAATTTTAAGAAAATGTAGTCTCCAACATGTAGATCACAATTAGATGATAAATTGCAGAGTTTCTGTCAGCTGATTGCACAGCCTGCCTGTGTTCCCTACAGCCATGTCGCTAAGAGCATTCGAAGAGCATAGAATTCCCAGAAACTCCTTTAGTTGACTGCTTCAGACAATTTGATGGATTCTGGCTTTGTCACATTGTTACATGATATTTCATTTAATTTATTAATTTTAAAATGAGATAGATAATTTTTTGTTAAACAAATGTATGAAGGGATATGTGCAAAGGCAAGAATGTGGTGTGAGGCCACAGATCAGCCATGATCAGAGAATGTATGTTGTGGACCAAATCATTGTGGTTGTTTCAAAATCCACTCTTTCAAGTGGACACCAGTGGGCTGATTACCAAATTCCATGAGGTCTTTAATTTCCAAAGCATTGGAGTTAAAATGGAGATAATTACAATGCAAAATTATCTTGAGCTGCAAATGAGATCAAGAGGCAGTCATTTTTGAGGACTTGTTATTAGAAAAATACCCAGCCCTCCTATCATCCTATATGTTTTAAGGAGAAAACTTCCTTTAACTCCATATATATCTGTGAGGTAGTGTTCTCCCAAATGAAGAAAATCAAGTCCAGCTATTGCACTCATTGCACAGATACTGATTTGATAGGACTATGACAACGATAGGCCCAAACTGCAACCCAGAATTCAAGGCAGTGGCAGATAATTTGCGGTCATCAGAAACACATTGAAACTTGGTAAATAGAGGGAAAAATGAAAAGTTATCTATATTTGGTTTCAGATTGAAATAACACTAAAAACCAAAAATGTTCATTGTACACTTTCCTCTGGAAAGATCCTGGGTTGCACTTAAATTCAAAAAGCAACCTTGTGCTTAAACAGGTTGGAAACTACAATACTAGGATGTCACATGGTGTGGTGTCATCGAGCTGGCTTAAGGTTTTTTCTGAGATCTGATCAATAACACAGTAAAAATACTATGGAACTGTAAATAATGCCTTGCATTTTTATCAAAAACAAAATGCTTTTCAGCTGACAAACATCACTAAGAGTACACAACAAATTCTAAAAACTGTAATTGAGTGAATGTGAATCAACAGGGAATATGCTGTGGCATTAATGTCTCCACAGGAAGCCCAAGTAGAAGAGAATAAAAGAAATTAGATATTGAAGATATATCAAATTTAATAGATAAATTGTTACTATCCCCCTTAGAGACTGAATACTTTTAAAAGAAAGGAATCCTTACAAAGTAAATGAAAACTAAACTACTGGGCAAGATTTCACTTTTTAAAAATGTACTGTAACAAACCAGCTAAAAACAACATAATTCAAACATCAATTAACAGGTGAAGGATATTTCAAATTAAACAAATTTTAATTTAAGTAGTCTCTGCATCAAAGATGTGTTCTCATGTAGATACAAGCACTTTCATTACTTTCCACACAAGTGCAGGACCATGTATAGCCACACAGTTTTTCCAACTCAGATTCCATTTTACACGATACTCATTCCTGACTGAATCATTTTGGCCCTGAAGTCACATTTGCCAGCAACGATATTCCATCAAAGTTTCCCAGGTTTAGTTTGATGTAGCACAGTGGCTCAGTGGTTAGCACTGCTACCTCACACTACTAGGGACCCGAGTTCAATCCCACCCTCAGGCAACAATCTGTGTGGAGGTTGCATTCTCCTTATGTCTTACGGGCTTCCTCTTGATGTTCTGGTTTCCTCCCACAATCTAAAGATATGCAGGTTAAGTGGATTGGCCATGGGAAACACAAGGATAGGGTTGTGTGGTGGGTCTGGGTGGAATGCTCTTTGGAGAGTTGGCGTGTACTCAATGGGTTGAATAACCTGCTTCCATACTGTATGGATTCTATGGTTATCACTGACAAGGGGCACAATCTGCAAATACACTTTCACATTGGCCATAAGAATCCTAATGGCATAGAATTCCCAGAAACTCATTTTGTTGACTGCTTCAGACAATTTGATGGATTCTGGCAACTCCTAAATATAGGAATGATCTTATTTAATCCACAGTCCTTTGACATTCCTGTCTTCTACCTGAATACACATACAATAACATAATGGCTGCTTGTTTCTCAGAGTGCTCCTTCAAAACCAGGAACTGTTACAACTGAAAGCTTTTCCATTCAGATACAGGTTTGCTTGTTTTCCCTTATATGAGTTCTTAGGTTATTCAGAACTGCCAAATGTGAAATACAGAGTGATCCAACCCCACTGCAGTTAGCTTTCCGTTCTCCTTTTGTTTCCTAGTTGTTCATCTCTATGGTGCCTTCCGGTCTTATCATCATTTTATGGAATCTAATGATATCATAGTATGGAAACTAATTAACCACCTTTGAGAATGTCCCCCAGCCCACTGTGGTCTAAAAGGACATAGCTCAAAATACACAGACTTTTCCAGTACATGTGTCATCAAATAAATGCAGTTTCAGGTATCTTTTGTTTATAGATCATTCCGAATGTATGGGCATCATTGGCAAGCCCAGCATATTTTGCCTTTAAACATCCTTATGAAACTTCTTTGGGAAGGTATTGGCAAACTTACATGAATGACTGAGTTTAAAACATGTTTTCACTTTCATTGTTTAATGCAACTTATCTGAAATTCCTTCCAAAATCTATTATTACGATAATATACACTATTACTCAATGCTGTTCAATGTCAAAATAATTAAAAATAAATAGAGCAAGGCAGTGACTACATGCTAGATTACCTCACCATTTGTGTATCCATATGAATGATTGCTAGAGGTATGGATTTCAGAGGTGACAACATATTAAAGAACATTGAAATAAAAAAACAAGTAATATTACAGATAAGGAGACAGGGGTCAACAGTATATTTTAGAGGAGGATGTTGGTGACAGTTTCATTAGATTCCCTACAGTGTGGAAACAGGCCGTTTGGCCCAACAAGTCCATACTGACCCTCCAAAGAGTAATCCACCCATACATTTGCCCCTTCACCTAGCACTATGGGCAACTTAGCATGGCCAATTCACCTAACCTGCACATTTTTGAACTGTGGGAAGAAACCCACGCAGACACAGGTAGAATGTGCAAACTCCACACAGATAGTTGCCTGAAGCGGGAATTGAACCTAGATCTCTGGTGCTATGAGGCAGCAGTGCTAACCACTGTGCCACCATGCCGCCCACAAGCTATGCAGGGGAAATAGGCAGTATCCAAAGAAAGCATATTATCGACAAGGTCAGTGAATATAGAGACCAGATAGGGGAGTTAATCACCAATACGACATTAAAGGAGTTTGAGGTAGAGCTCACAAACTTGAAGTGGGCTCTTGGGTGGGCTGGTGGGGAAAATGGGAGGGGAAGGTTTGATTTGGTGAACACAAGAGGCAGTTGAATTGTCAGCCTCTCTTCCTAAAAGCTTTTATTCTTCTTGGGATCCAGGCAGCACTATGATTTTTTTTTAAATTCATACATAGGTTGTGGGTGTCACTGACTAGTCCAGCAATTATTATGCATCTCTAATTTTCCAGAGGGCAGTTAAGTTACTTACATTTCTGGGGCCTGGAGTCATATATTGGACGGTTAAGGACATAAGGTTTCCTTCCCTCAAGAACATCAGTGAACCAGCTGGGTCCTTAAAACGCTCAACAGTGATTATATTGTTGCCATTCTTTATTCAAAATTTCATTGAGTCCAAATGTTGCCATGCTGAGACTTGATTTGATTTGATTTGATTTATTGTAGTCACACTTACCCAAGCACAGTGAAAGCCTTTGTTTTGTGACGAGGCAGATCATAGCAAACAAGGACATATAGACTATAGGATGCTTCGACAGAGTGAGGCATTCAAGGCTATGGCTGCACAGGAGTTGCACAAAGCAAGATCAATGTTATCTGAAGTTAGAGTGGTCCATTCTTCTGTCTAATAATGGCAGGCAAGAAGCAGCTCTTTAACCTCTTGGTGCATGTGTCCAAGCTTCTGTGTCTTCTGCCTGAAGGAAAATGTTGGACAAGAGCATTATCAGGGTGGTTAATTCTGTTGGCAGCCTTACTGCGGCAACGAAAAATGTAACTGGAGTCCATGGATGGAAGGTTGGCTTCCATGATGGTCTGGGCTGTGCACACAACTTTCTGTTGTTTCTTACGGTCCTGGGCAGAGCAGTTGCTGTACCAGGCTGTCATGCGCCTGATTAGAATGCTTTCTTTGGTGCATATGTAAAAGTTGGTGGGGCTCCTTATGGACTTGCCAAATTTCCTAGGCCGCATAAGGAAGAAGAGGTGCTGGTGTGCCATCTTGCCCCTGGAGGCTAAGGTTAGATTATTGATTATCATCACTTGACACTCTCGACC
The DNA here is from genome assembly GCF_037043375.1 of Chiloscyllium plagiosum. Taxonomy (NCBI): domain Eukaryota; kingdom Metazoa; phylum Chordata; class Chondrichthyes; order Orectolobiformes; family Hemiscylliidae; genus Chiloscyllium; species Chiloscyllium plagiosum. The sequence continues at coordinate 81,590,581 of NW_028270145.1, read as the reverse complement.
CTCTCCACCTCCGCTCCATTGATGTAGATAGGGGCGTGTCCTCCTCCATTCTTCCTGAATAAATGATCAGTTCTTTTCTTTTGCCAACATTGAGAGGGAGGTTGTTATAATTGCACTATGACACCAAGCGCTCTATCTCCTTTCTGTGTTCTGATTTATCGCTGCTTGATATCAGTCCTACCATGGTGATGTCGTCTGCAAACTTGAGACCTAGAGTTTATAATTAGATTAGATTAGATTAGATTAGATTAGATTCCCTACAGTGTGGAAACAGGCCCTTCGGCTTAACAAGTCTACACCGACCCTCTGAAGAGTAACCCACCCAGACCCATTTCCCTCTGACTAATGCACCTAAAACTATGGGCAATTGAGCATGGCCAATTCACCTGACCTGCACGTCTTTGGACTGTGGGAGGAAACCAGAGCACCTGAAGGAAACCCACGCAGACACGGGGAGAATGTGCAAACTCCACACAGACAGTCTGCCTGAGGCTGGAATCAACCTGGGACCCTGGTACTGTGAGGCAGCAGTGCTAACCACTGAGCTCTGTGCCACGTTTATATGGGCCATGATCACTTTCTCAAAGCAGTTCATGAGTTTGGAGGCCAGAGCCACTGGGTGGTAGTCATTAAGGCATGTTGCATGTGTTTTCTTTGGTACTGGGATGTTATTGGGTTTCTTGGAGCAGCTAAGGACTTTGGATTGTAGCAAGGAGAGGCTGAAGATATCGGCGATTACCTCTGCCAGCTGGTCTGCATAAGATCTAAGTGCATGGCCTGGGACTCCGTCTGAATCTGTCATTTTCCTCAGGTTTACTTTTCGGAATACATCAGCAGCAGTGACAGAGGGAACAGGTTCTCTGGGGCTGTTGGGACAGGTGACACAGTGCCATTAGCATTCTGCTCAAACCGATCATAGAAAGCATTGAGCGTGTCAGAGAAGGATATATTTTTGTTTGCTATCTTGCTTTGCTTCATTTTGTCTCCCAGTATGTTGCGTAGACCTTGCCACAGGTGGCAGGTGTCCGTATGTTTGATTTGGGCTTTTAACTTGATACGATACTCCCTCCTGGCGTCTCTGATGACTTTGCAGAGGTCATTTGAACCCACATCCCCAGAACATTAACCTGAGTTTATGATTCAGTGGCATTGCCACAATGCCACTTCCTCCCTAGATCAAAGCTATTGTTCATACTGTGTAGGTCTTAACTGTAAACCTTAATAAGTTTTCCTACCATGTGAATTAATGACAGCTAAGCCAAATGTTATTTTTTAAATCTCGCATCTATGCATTCAAATTTCCCAGCAGACATTATTGGATGGTAATCTGAGAAAGCCTGGTGGCTTTATTTGCCTCTTCCTAGTCAGTAGCTGTATCATAATTGGAGCACTCAACTGGTTTCCAACTGAGAAGAGATAAAGATTCCTTACAAAGCAATTATTTTTGTATCATTTGCAAAATTCAGCAGTCATATGATAAACATATACCCATTGAATGAAGGGAAAAAAATCAATTTATTAATCATGCTAAGAAAGTGTTGCTTCATTCTGTAGTGGATCAGCCCTGACCTACCCATGACTGTGTAATGAAAAGTGTGGTCTGCATTATAAACCACAAGAGGAAATATTTCTCTTGGCATCAGTTCAAACTTTACCAAACTAACGGAATTTAGAAATGTCAGAAACAGAGATCACACTGAGCCCTTCCGATTTCAAAGGCTTGCTGCCTTATTGAATATCTGATTAAAGCAGCTGACATAGAATTGAATCCAACAATATACAATACCATTTCATTTGGAAGCCCTTGGAATGTAGAATAATATAAAAGTTTGACCTGCATCTATCTGCATAACATCCACGTCTTGATCAAAGAATCATACAGACCAGAAGAGGCCTTTCAGTCCATTGGGTCAGTACTGTCAAAAATACCCTATTATCTACACTAGTCCCATAGCTTTGAACGTTATGATACTTTAAGTGCTCATCCAAGTACATTTTAAACATGGTGGGGTTATGCCTCAAATCCCTTCTAACCTCCTGCCTTTCACTTTATGAGTATGTTCCTTGTTGTTGACCTTTCAACTAAGGGAACAGTTGTTTTTTACGTACCCTGTCCATACTCCTCACAATCATATACGGCTCAATCAGGGTCCCCTTCAAGCCTCTCTGTTTCAGAGAAAACCAACTTGATCTTCTCCATTCTCTCTTCATATCTGAAATGCTCCATCCCAGAAAACACCCTGGTGAGTCTCCTCTGCATCCTCTCTAGTGCAATAATATCCTTTCTCTGGGGTGGTGAGCAGAACTGCACATAGTACTCCACCTGTGGAGTACAGCTCCATTTTATACAGCTCCAAGATAACCTCCCTGCTCTTATAATACAGTTATAACACATTCTTATCACCTTTGAAAAGAAAACCAAAGGCATTTTTGCTAAATTCTTTTATTGGGATGCATTCTGAAGTGAATGGGAAACCCACTTGCAGATGTTGGATCAGACAGTTAAATAGGAGAAAGTGAGGACTGCAGATGCTGGAGATCAGAGCTTAAAAATGTGTTGCTGGAAAAGCGCAGCAGGTCAGGCAGCATCAAAGGAAGGGCTTATGCCCGAAACGTCGATTCTCCTGTTCCTTTGATGCTGCCTGACCTGCTATGCTTTTCCAGCAACACATTTTTAAGCTCAGACAGTTAAATAATCAGTTAATGAGAATTCATGTTTTAAAAACTGGCACATAGGTTTCTAAAACTGGGCAGAATCTGCCAAGGTTTGCAAGGCAAGAGCACAGAGTTAAGCCATTGAACAATGAAATGCCCAGGCAGGAAAGTCATCAAACATTGAAACTGCTTATCTGTCGCACTCTCTATGTGAAAGGCTTATAATTACAGCAACTGTCCTGAGAATCTAGGTTCACTATTTCACAGTTGATTTAAATGTTATTGCACCAACCTTAAGCTTTACTCAGCTTGATCTGAATTCCTGATGAAGGACTTTTGCCCGAAACATGGATCTTCCTGCTCCTTGGATTCTGCCTGACTTGTTGTGCTTTTCCAGCACCACACTGAATTTGCCATTGTCAGCCCTAATTGTAGCATACAGACTACTTCTGCAGCTATAACATGGATCTGAAATAAGGAACAACCACGCCAATATCACCAGCAGCAGGAGGATAGCAAGATCATCAAAATGTACAACAGATGAAGCAGCAACAACAGCAACAGAAATTGCCGCCTCTGCAACCAAGGAAGAATGAGGCGGATACAGAAATGAAGCTAACAATATCCCCAATACAAGGTGTACAGCTGGGAGGTGAAGATCCTTCATCACAAAGCATAAGCCATTCCTCAGAACAGGGTGAGCAGTTTTAGGACCCCAATCTAAGGGAAAATATACTGGAAAGAGAGGCGGTCCAGAGAAGGATCACTCAGCAGATCCTGGGAATAAAGGGATTTTCTGATGAGGAGATGTAGAATAGGTTGAATAGTTAGGATACTCATTGGAATTTAGAAGAATGAGAAGGAATCTTATTGAAATCTATAAGATTTTTAGAAGCGTTCTCAGGGCAGATGTAGAAAGTATGTTTCTCCTTTTGGGCACCGGAGGACATAATCTCTGAATACGTTAACCCAAGAGTTGAGGAAAAAGTTCTCCTTTCAGGGGGTAGTGAATCTATGGAATTCTTTACCTTAGAGGGGCCATTAAGCAGGTTCAAGGCTGAGATAGAGGGATTTTTAATCAATAAGAAATTGAGGGTTATGGGAAATAAAAAAGTGGGGTTAATGATTATCAGATCAGCTGTGGAGTCACTGAATGTCAAAGTAAACTCAATGGAGTAAGTGGCCCACTTCTGCCCTGAAACTTTATGGTCTAATACCTTGCGAAACTGAAATTTTTGTGGCATTTTTAGCCTTTTAGATCCAACTGTTCTTCCGAAAAGACCAAGTCAATATGTATTGTCTGACTTGAATTTCCTTACCTCAGACTTCATCCAGGAAGCTGCTGGTGACATCAACAGAATCTCACAATCAGCTACCTATAAGTAAATTTTAGGGGTGACCAACAGCTGAATATTCTGATAAAACCAAGCTTGTTTGTGACAGGACTGAAATTAACACATATTTCACTGAAATGTATGAATGTATAAACCATGAGAACTCCCTTGGTAGCATGCACACACCAGAAGGATTTGTTTCTGGTGATTACTGACCAGTGTAGGTGCAGGGAGTGAAACCCCTTTCTGTTATACATGCTGCTGGCTGTTCCCAGAAAGCTCTAAGTGCCATGTTTGTGTAGTCAATTAACCCTTAGACTTGTAGAAATTCAGCAATTCCAGCAAATCTAACAACCCTGGCAGTCCCACCCTCTGGGTGTGTTGTGAATTTAACAGAGTGATTTGCTTTTCTGGACAGGGTGTTGGTCAATTTCCTAATGGATTTGTGAAGATTGACTACAATGTTCCATAAAAAAAAGCCCTGGAGAAAACCACCAGCAAAACAGGTTCAACACCATGATCACTTCCAATATTACTAGCATTGGTTTTCCTTCCAATGTATGTGAAAACAAGCCTGTTGTGGTTCTGTTCGCCGAGCTGGGAATTTGTGTTGCAGACGTTTCGTCTCCTGTCTAGGTGACATCCTCAGTGCTTGGGAGCCTCCTGTGAAGCGCTTCTGTGATGTTTCCTTCGGCATTTATAGTGATTTGTACCTGCCGCTTCCGGTTGTCAGTTCCAGCTGTCTGCTGCAGTGGCCGGTATATTGGGTCCAGGTCGATGTGTTTATTGATTGACTTTGTGGATGAGTGCCATGTCTCTAGGAATTCCCTGGCTGTTCTCTGTTTGGCTTGTCCTATAATGGTAGTGTTGTCCCAGTCGAACTCATGTTGCTTGTCATCTGCGTGTGTGGCTACTAAGGATAGCTGGTCATGCCGTTTCATCGCTAGTTGATGTTCATGGATGCGGACCGTTAGCTGTCTTCCTGTTTGTCCTATGTAGCATTTTGTGCAGTCCTTGCATGGGATTTTGTACACTACATTGGTTTTGCTCATGCTGGGTATCGGGTCCTTCGTCCTGGTGAGTTGTTGTCTGAGCGTGGCTGTTGGTTTGTGTGCTGTTATGAGTCCTAGTGGTCGCAGTAGTTTGGCTGTCAGTTCAGAAATGTTTTTGATGTATGGTAGTGTGGCTAGTCCTTTGGGTTGTGGCATGTCCTCATTCCGTTGTCTTTTCCTTAGGCATCTGTTGATGAAATTGCGGGGGTATCCGTTTTTGGCGAATATATTGTAGAGGTGTTCTTCTTCCTCTTTTTGCAGTTCTGGTGTACTGCAGTGTGTTGTGGCCCTTTTGAACAGTGTCTTGATGCAACTTCTTTTGTGTGTGTTGGGGTGGTTGCTTTCGTAGTTTAGGACAGTGTGTTGTGAGTGTGTGTGGCTTTCCTGTATACCTTTGTGGTGAAATCTCCATTAGATGTTCTCTGTACCATCACATCTAGGAATGAGAGTTGGTTGTCCTTTTCTTTCTCTCTAGTGAATCGGATTCCTGTGAGTGTGACGTTGATGATCCGGTGTGTGTTCTCTATTTCTGTGTTTTTAATGATTACAAAGGTATCATCTACATATCTGACCCAGAGTTTGGGTTGAATTTGCGGTAAGACTGTTTGTTCTAATCTTTGCATTACCACTTCTGCTATGAATCCAGAGATGGGTGAGCCCATGGGTGTGCCGTTGATTTGTTCATATATTTGGTTGTTGAATGTGAAGTGTGTTGTGAGGCACAGGTCCAGTAGTTTGAGTATGCAGTCTTTGTTGATAGGTTTCCCGTCTTGTTGTCTGTTCTGTATGTCCAGCAGATTGGCTATTGTTTCTCTGGCTAGGGTTTTGTCGATAGAGGTGAACAGTGCCGTTACATTCAATGAGACCATAGTTTCTTCCTTGTCTATGTGTATATTTATGATGATGTCCTACATCATCAAAACACTACATAGGACAAACAGGAAGACAGCTAATGGTCCGCATCCATGAACACCAACTAGCCACGAAACGACATGACCATCTATCCTTAGTAGCCACACACTCAGATGACAAGCAACATGAGTTCGACTGGGACAACACTACTATTATAGGACAAGCCAAACAGAGAACAGCCAGGGAATTCCAAGAGGCATGGCACTTATCCACAGATTCAATCAATAAGCACAACGACCTGGACCCAATATACCGGCCACTGCAGCGGACAGCTGGAACTGACAACCGGAAGCGGCAGGTACAAATCACTATAAATGCCGGAGGAAACATCACAGAAGCGTTTCACAGGAGGCTCCCAAGCACTGAGGATGTCACCTAGACAGGGGACAAAATGTCTGCAACACAAATTCCCAGCTCGGCGAACAGAACCACAACATCGAGCACCCAAGCTCCAAATCTTCTCCCAAACTTTGGAAACAATCCTTTCTGGAGGATCTGCTTCTTGTAAGCAAAGGTAACCTGTGATATCCCGAGCCACCTCTGATGCTGTCTGTCAAGTGGCTGATGATATCTCCACTGCCTGAGATAGATTTGATTGTGCATCCATGCTCAATAGCACCCCAGAACATAGGCTGCTACTTTCTGCTGCTTTTCAGGCTGCTGATCTATCTAGATCATCTACTCCCACAGATATAACTGCATATACAATGTGACCAAGGTGCATTCAGACTAGCTTCTAACATTCATAAATTGCCAATTAGAAAGGATTCCACTCCATCAATGTTCAGCCCACTTGTGACACTGGAAAGCTATCATGCACATCTATAAGAACACCTGAAACCTGCCATAATTCATGCAAACTGCAATAGCCACATCTCCCAAAAGCGAATGAGCATGAGATTATCCACATTGAATGAGAAAACAGAAAGGCAGCGTACATTGGTGTCTTCATTCATGAGTCACAAAAAACCAGCATGATAGAACTTGGTAGATATTTTTGGGCATTAATGAGATCAAGGAACCAGAGGATCATGGGTAAAAAATGGCACAGAAGTAGATGATCAATTCTGGTCTGTTTGAAGTGTGGCATCTGCTTGATAGATTGATTATATAAGTTCTGAGAGTAAGTTTTGGGATCATCACAGGACCAAATGTATTATGAGAACACATCTAAGTAGAGAATTAACTTGTCAGATGAAACTCTGATCAATGTGTCATACAAATAAATGATTTATTATGAGGATGATAATGTTGAGGAAGCATTAGCACCAGAATCAGAGGTTAGGTATTTTTAATCAACTCTTGCAAGGGTATTATGACACAGCTTTGGAGCAGGTGGGACTTAAACCCAGCTCAGAGGTAGGGTCACTACCACAGCACACAACAGCCCTAACCCAAATCAGAGGCCATTAGTCAGATGGAAATGGGAATTAGATACTTAAGTCAGTAGGGAATTAGAAAATTATAGCCACAGTAACAAGAAAGAAAATGAAAAAAATGATTAAAATAATAGCATTTGAGGTAATTTACTTTTGAAGTATGACACAACAACAACTCAATAAAATTCAATGTGAGGCAACTGTGTCCACTTTTGGTTATTTAGAGGACACTTATGATGTAAAAAAGCATAGATTGTTATCAGTAAACTAGAACAAGTAAATCTTGAGTGGAATAAAGAATACTGTAGCAAATTAATTCTCAGTTATAAGTAGTAGCAGGACACACACATCTCACTCTGCTATGCTGTTTGGTTACCCATTACTTAAGGATAAGGACAAATGGTAGAAGCTCTACTCAAGGGCAACTAGGGATAGACAATGCATGTTGGCCAATGCCCATATCCCACAAATAAATAAAAAAAGTAGAGGAATTGTTTTGTACTTCAAACATAAAAGATCCATAAAAACAATTTGACATGAGAAGTGATTTTATTTATTTTGACGAGATAGTCTCCCTCAGAACTGTAATTTAACAAATAATATTTATTTTTAAAACACAATTGAATTCAATTGTTGCATTGTTCATGGAAAAATCTATTCCAGGTAAAATTATTATTACAATCGTGTTTTGATGCTTTATGCTCTCAATTCAATACCTACTCATGTGGGTACCTACCCATAAACAAACGCATAGATCGAGATGCCATCTATCAACCCCTCAGAAAATGAACAGGAAATGACATCACCACAAACCCCAGGAACCCCATCCAGGAGAAAGATATAAATAGAAAGCAGGGGACAACAGCTTCGCTTCACTTGGAGGTCGCCAGTGATGATGTTACCTAGCCAGGTAATGAAACGTCTGGATATCAAACCTACAGCTCAGCGAGCAAACCCACACCCTAAACTCATGTGGGTATTTTGAAAAAAAAGCTAAAAATGCACTGGAGCCAACTCTTTCTTTAATAAATGCTCTACAACAAGAAAAGTAAAATGTTGTCACCATATCAAATATGTCTGAATCTGCTGTACAGATGGATGGGGAATTCATTTTTAAAGACAGTGCTGGTAAGAAGGAACTCTTCAAAATATTATACTATATTTTAAGTATTAAAGGAATATGGAACTATACTTATTTTATCAGCATTATAGATCTTGTTGTTGAGTGGTTTTCCACTTCAATAGCCTTGATTGTATTGAAGTTTGGTCTTTATTGGTGCTGATAGGGCATGTTAGCAAGCCTGGAGAATTTGCAAGAGATTTGAGCATGTAATGGGGAAAAATTATAATTTACAAAGCCGCACTCATTTTAAGACAGGGTGTCCTTATAAATTCTGATGTATAACCTACAATATTACAAATTATTCTCTTAACAGAAAGTTTACTAAGGTGCCAGTACCATGTCTGTCCGTGTTACAGGGCCCCATTTTAGCAGGGGTGAGTTTTGTGCAGAGGAGAAAGTGAGGACAGTAGATGCTGGAGAGCAGAGTCAAAGTGTGTGGTGCTGGAAAAGCATAGCTGTTCAGGTAGCATCCGAGGAGTAGGAGAATCAATGTTTCAAGCATAAGCTCTTCATCAGGAAGCTGATAAAGAGCTTGTGCTCGAATGTTCCCTGACCAGTGGTGCTTTTCCAGCACCCACACTCTTCAACTGAGTTTTGTGTATGTTTGGAGGAAGGGCAAATAATGAGGTTCCATTTCCTGATTTGCATTTTCCAGTCAGCTACTACAAGGATGACTTGAGAGTTGTCCTTTGACAAGCCTCTAACTTTCCTGGAGGTCTTAATAGTCTTGCACAGCACCATTGGCAGCATTTATTTTGGATGTGAATAGAGGAGGTATGTTTAGTAAGGTTGCAGATGACACCAAAATTGGAGGTGTAGTGGACAGCAATGAAGATTTCCTCAGAGTACAATGGGATCTTGATCAGATAGGCTGAAGTGTCGAGAAGTGGCAGATGGCGTTTAATTTAGATAAATGTGAGGTTCTGCATTTTAGAAAGGCAAATCAGGGCAGGACTGATACACTTAATAGTAAGGTCCTGGGGAGTGTTGCTGAACAAAGAGATCTTAGGGTGCAGGTTCCATGTTCCTTGAAAATGGAATCCCAGGTAGACAGAATAGTGAGGAAGGTAATTGGTGTGCTAGCCTTTATTGGTCAGTGGATTGAGTATAAGAGTTGGGACGTCATATTGCAGCCGTACAGGATATTGGTTAAGCCAGTAATGGCATACTCCAATCAGTTCTGGTCTCCCTGATATAGGTGGGATGTTGTGAAACTTGAAAGGGTTCAGAAAAGATTTACAAAAATGTTTCCAAGGTTGGAGGGTTTGAGCTATAGGGAAAGGCTGAATAGGCTGAGGCTATCTTCTTTGGAGCGTCAGAGGCTGAGGGGTGATCATATATAGGAGTTTATGAAATCCTGAGGGGCATGGATAGGGTGAAGAGCCAAGGTGTTTTTCTCAGGGTAAGACAATCCAAAACTAGAAGGCATAGGTTTAAGGTGATAGGGGGAGAGATTTGGAAGGGACATAAGAAGCAACTTTTTCATGTTAGTATGCCCATGGAATGAGCTGCCAGAGTAAGTGGTGGAGGCTGGCACAATTACAATGTTTAAAAGGCATCTGGATGGGTGTATGAATAATAAGGGTTTAGAAGGATATGTGCCTAATGCTGCAAATGGGATTCAGGATTAATTTCAGGTACTTGGTTGGCATGGATAAGTTGGACCGAAGGGTCTGTTTGTTGCTGTACAGCTCTATGACACTATGACTCTGTGAAATGGATCTGCACAGGTCACCCAGAATATCAGTACCTGCAGCTTTTCGATGAACCTTTACAGCAGCAAAGTTGAGCGCTCCTTTTTGCTCTTCCAGCGGTCTGAACACGATCCAAACAAAAGCTTTGTTGCTGCTTTCTTAGCATGTAGAATGGCTACCTACCCTCCTGGATCTTTGAAATTCTCTGTCCCAGAAAGTTGTGATAGCTCAATCCTTGAGCTGGTTCAACAGGCAAATCCATTGCTTTCTAGAGAAAAATGACATTGAAGAACATGGAAATCATGTAGAAAACAAAAAGCAGTCAGGAAATGACCAGTCCAGATCTAGAATGGCTGAACAAACTTGATAGGCTGAATGGTTAACCCCAGTTCTATATTCTGTCAAACAACTTATCAAATAATAACAGGAGGTCCCTCTTCCAAATTTCAAATCTCATTCATCTGTTTTCATTTTCATACCATATATGGTAGATTCACTTCTCACATACTGTCACTTTCATACACCAATGACTTCCACCATTTCTTATTTACTTCACCCTTCACACACACCTGCCTTCAGATTCAGCACCTCATCATCATCATTCCATATTTCTTCTTCTATTCCTTCAATATACCTGTGCATGCTCCAATTAACTATTCAACAGTGACTTGCTATTTCTTCCTCTAAGACAAAACTCTGTATATACCAGTCTGGGTAAAGAAACCTCCAGAATCATTACACTCACAAAACAGAGCAAGAAACCTTGGATATCATTGCCCTAGATTTGATTATGAAGCAGAAGAGCCTGAAGATGTACCCAAATAGTGTAAACATTAAAAAAAATGAAATAATAAATAAAAGATAGTAAAATAAGCAAGGAAAATAAGAAGCAATAGGTCACATCCATATCTAATATGCAATATCGAACTTCACAAAATAATATATAATTGTAAAAATATAGATAAATATACTTTTTAAATCTGGTAGCTACTGTAAAAATGTAATATCTTGCTTCAGTATCATTTATAATCCAAAAATTGCAATTTGACAAAGGAAACTTCATTAAGCACAACATGAGAGGTTGATAACTGCATGGTTTTTATGTTGTTTCTGTGCAACATCAAATACATAAAAGATATTAACATTTATAATTAGCTGCAAGAATTAAAACAACAATTTTTAAATACCACTTGCAATATTTGGCATTTGGTTATGGGGCTTCCTATTCATTTCGTGGCTTAGATGTTAAGGACGAGATTTTCTGTGTGTTGGCGACAAATAGTACGGAATCATAATTAATAATTAAGTGGAGACACATTTGGATCTTGAAAATGTATATTAATGCTAATTTTATTCAAACACATTTCAGCAAAGTATGATGGACAAGCATTTATTTTCAGTCAAACCTCAATTGCTTTTGTCTTAGGGCATTGTTGTGGAGTGTTCACCTCAATTTTCATCACAATGTGTGCAGTTTACAAATTTACTCTTCTCCTTCTGCATATAATTCAGCTAACTAATTCACTGATAATGAAGTTTTGCAACATTTCAATGCTTATTAATGCAGCATTTTAAAATTAAACAGAAATATTGTAGGGATCAGCATGTGCTTTTCATGAAGAGAATACTGTGCTCAGAAAGGTGAAAAATATTTAGAATTAGGGATTGTCAGGCAAAATGTACGAGGTAAAAACAATGACTGCAGATGCTGGAAGCCAGATTCTGGATTAGTGGTGCTGGAAGAGCACAGCAGTTCAGGCAGCATCCAAGGAGCAGCGAAATCGACGTTTCGGGCAAAAGCCCTTCATCAGGAATAAAGGCAGTGAGCCTGAAGCGTGGAGAGATAAGCTAGAGGAGGTTGGGGGTGGGGAGAAAGTAGCATAGAGTACAATGGGTGAGTGGGGGAGGGGATGAAGGTGATACGTCAGGGAGGAGAGGATGGAGTGGATAGGTGGAAAAGGAGATAGGCAGGTAGGACAAGTCTGGACAAGTCATGGAGGCAGTGCTGAGCTGGAAGTTTGGAACTAGGGTGAGGTGGAGGAAGGGGAAATGAGGAAGCTGTTGAAGTCCACATTGATGCCCTGGGGTTGAAGTGTTCTGAGGCGGAAGATGAGGCGTTCTTCCTCCAGGCATCTGGTGGTGAGGGTGCGGTGGTGAAGGAGGCCCAGGACCTCCATGTCCTCGGCAGAGTGGGAGGGGGAGTTGAAATGTTGGGCCACGGGGTGGTGTGGTTGATTGGTGCGGGTGTCCCGGAGATGTTCCCTAAAGCGCTTTGCTAGGAGGCGCCCAGTCTCCCCAATGGAGAGGAGACCACATTGGGAGCAACGGATACAATAAATGATATTAGTGGATGTGCAAGTAAAACTTTGATGGATGTGGAAGGCTACTTCAGGGCCTTGGATAGAGGTGAGGGAGGAGGTGTGGGTGCAGGTTTTACAGTTCCTGCGGTGGCACGGGAAAGTGCCAGGATGTGAGGGTGGTTCGTAGGGGGGCGTGGCTCCCAGTGGCTCAACATTTCAACTCCCCCTCCCACTCTGCCGAGGACATGGAGGTGCTGGGCCTCCTCCACCGCCGCTCCCTCACCACCAGACGCCTGGAGGAAGAACGCCTCATCTTCCGCCTCGGAACACTTCAACCCCAGCGCATCAATGTGGACTTCAACAGTTTCCTCATTTCCCCTTCCCCCACCTCACCCTAGTTCCAAACTTCCAGCTCAGCACTGACCCCATGACTTGTCCTACCTGCCTATCTTCTTCTCCACCTATCCACTCCACCCTCCTCCCTGACCTATCACCTTCATCCCCTCCCCCACTCACCTATTGTACTCTATGCTACTTTCTCCCCACCCCCACCCTCCTCTAGCTTATATCTCCATGCTTCAGGCTCTCTGCCTTTATTCCTGATGAAGGGCTTTTGCCCAAAACATCGATTTTCCTGCTCCTCGGATGCTGCCTGAACTACTGTGCTCTTCCAGCACCACTAATCCAGAATCTGGTTTCCAGCATCTGCAGTCATTGTTTTTACCTAGATTTAGTTGGAAGCACTAGCTTTCGGAGCTCTGCTCCTTCACCAGGTGATTGTGCAGTATAAGTGAGAATTCAGAATGTAACTTTTAAAAAAGTTTTGTGATTTACATATGAAAGAATTGAAACTGACATGGTCATTCTAGCAGATGAGAGACTCAACAAGCAATCCAGGTCTTCTTCAATATATAATTTCAGTTACATCACACTGTAACCTTTTTCTATAAATTCTGTTTCTTACAATCTTATACTCTACAACCACCTGATGAAGGAGCAGCACTCCGAAAGCTAGTGCTTCCAATTAAACCTATTGGATTATAATCTGGTATTGTGTGATTTTTAACTAATGATGTTAGTAACAGTGTGGTTTATCATTACTATTCATTAATAATTCACAAATGATTCCAATTGTTTATTTTGATGATCTGCCTTGAAACTACCTCAAGGGTCATAATGGTATGCCTCATTGGCTGTTTATTTTATGGTAGTTTACCTTCTTTGTCTAATACCATGCTCCCATGCATTCTGGAAACTGTACCCTAGTATTTATTTATAAGCACAGCTCTAGGCATTTTCATAGATCGCTACCTTAATCAAGCTAATGTTACCCCTGAATATCTTCCTGAACTTTAATCTGGCTCAGCTATAACAAGCAGTTATGGCCTTTGAGCTTCCAAACCTGACTCTCCAATATAGTGAAGTATTAGTAGCACATGGCCTCTTCTAAGCCCAGTATAGTTTGCTGCCTACTAAATCCTGAAACCCCTTTCTTAGTTCTGACTGCACCAAGCTGTTATTTCTCACTGAATTCCAACTACACTATTAATTATGCCTTATGATTTCCAGAATGTCTCCTTGAGTTATGACTGCACCAAACTAGTGACTCTAATACATCTCATTGATTGTTTGACAGCATTTTTTCTGCATAGAACCTGCCTCAAGCTTGCTCAGTCTGCTCTCAATGCTTTGTGATCTGAGAATTGCTCTTTAGCGACCCATGAACTTTGTGTGATCTACTGAAAATCTTGCAACAGGTCCTGTCCCAATTGCTAGGGAGAATTGATTGTAACTCATATTTTGGAACATTCAAATGTAGTAACCCCTTGAAACTGTGTTTCCTGAATGTCACAATGTTGCAAACAGATTGCTGGCTCCTATAGCACAATTACACACACCAGATAAAAAAAAACACAACTTTGAGTAAAATGACGCAATCCAGCGTGGGAACAAATATTAAGAAGAATGGACCAGGGAATCTGCATTCCTCATTCTTTTTCCTGATTTCACTTTGTACCTCGTGACAATATCTCCTCTGTTAACAGAACAACTGAATGTACCCTCTAGTTTTAACAATGGATAGCCAGGTCAAATTGCACAAAGTACAAATCTTATAAGAATGAAATATACTTCAAACATAAAATGCATCATTGTATGTTTAATAATTAAACAATAATTTTGATATTATGTAATTTTAGAACTTGACCGCCTCTGGCACAGGTTCAATGACCTTAACCGTGCTGTCACCATTGAAACAGAATGAAACAATGTCTGAATTACTTGCTTGCTTCTAAGGTGTGAACTTTAACTGAAAGCCACTAATACAATTGCAAGGTAATCAAAATTCATAACAGCACCCTAGGAATTGGAAGTCAAACCAATTTTTCTTCAACTTTTCATCTGTTATATGCAACTTGCTGGTGCACTGCCTGGTCCTTTTAAGATTGTGGTTGGCCATGCATGCAGTTTTAAGGGACCATGAATTCTACACAGGCTGTTTGTTGCACTGCACAATACATTCTGGTTTGCTACATGACCAAACATCCCTGAAGCTTATGGGGAAGATTGCCTTAGGCATCATTTTTAAAACAAACAGTGTACACTGGTCTTCAAAATGGAGCTTCAGCACACCTTGTACTTGTATTTCCCAGTATTACTGTTTATCCCTCTGAGTGGGAAGGGGAATTCAATGGGTTGGAGGCTGGGATTGATACATGGGCATTGATTGTCAACCAGAAGGAAATCATAGATGAAAGGTGAAATTGCTGACTGAGAGGCATGACACAAGAAGTGGCTTTGGTTAAAGAGGTTAGAGGTGTTTGAAGGGAGAAGCACCGACAGCCAACATTATTTTAATGTGATGTCAGGAGTAGCATTTAAGGCCTGTTAAGCCAAACTGTTTTATTCTGAGTTGACGTAGTCTCAGGTCAAATTGCAATGGAAGTCTCAAACACAAGGAAAGCAGTAGGAGCCTCTTGGTTTTCTTGGCTTCACCAATTTGGCAGGCGTTGCAAGTAAATGAACATGCTCTTTATGGTTAGGAAACAAGGAGGTCCAGGGAAGGTGAAATCCAATTCTATTGTTAAATAATATTAATTATTTGATTTTCAAAGATTACTTTCTATTTTTCAAATAAATTAAATTTTAAACATTTAAAAATATTTCAAATCATTATTTGACTTTTTGATAATATCAGATCATGAGAATTTTGCTGATAATTTTTCCATTATCCTGTCAATATTATATATTTTTATTAAAATTCAGTTAACAACAATCCAATAGAGACAGAAATTTCTGTTTGTCTTATGCATTCAAAGACTGCAAATCAAGTATGTGCAGTAGATTTTAACCCACTTTACCAGTATCACGACAGCACAATAAAACATAACACTCCAGATATACCACGATTTATGATGAATTTAAATTTCAGATATTACCATCAATTTACTTGATAACGTTTATCATGAATTTACAGACATAGAAAAGGAAAAAGATTTGTATTTGAAGCTGAATCATGACCTATAACTCTCAATCTGCAATAGCGATTTTCATTCACTGGTGATGTTGAATTATAGTTTTCCACCTAAATTTAAATCAGGTAATTTGTTGTGTTATTAGAAAGATGAGTTTCAATGAAGTTTGCTTTGGATGTTTAGGAAACTGGGAGGCCCAGGGAGGGTGAAATGCAATTCTATTGTTAAATGATATTATTTCAGATCGTTACTTATCCAGTTAAAATGATAAGATTACAGCATTTGGAATCTTAAATTCTTTTTGCCGTAATACATTTTTATCCAAGCCTTTTTATCCATGAGATATTATTGCTGACTGAAATTAGAAAAGAAAGAAACTACACTATCAGAAGTCATTTTTTAAAAACATACACATACAAAGACTTCAGTAACAAGTACAAAATGTTCGCAATGCAATATGTTTGTAAGTGTTTAAAAATCGTCTTTTGATGACATCAGATCATGAGATTTTTGCTGCTGGGAGGAATATGCTAGCAATAAGCTCAGTCTAATTTAGTTTGCATAATATTTGATACTACAATGGTATTTACATAGTGAAATGTTTGATTTGTTTGATCTTAATTTTCTACACTTGTACTCCCTTGACCGACGACCCAGTTTATAATCTAACATTGTTGCAGCCAACCTCTTATTCCCATCTTTTACAAGCTTCTCAAAAACCAAATCTTGACTGTCCGTAAGTTGCTTGCAACAAGTTTCCATTGCCCATCACATCTCCTCACTTGCATTGGCTTTACATTCCTAAAAACCTAAAATTTGAAGAGTGCACTCAGATTCCTTAAAGATTCGTTAAAGATCTCAGTGTCCTAAACATTGTAATATTGACTGGCCATTTTTGTATTCCAGAACACCACCCCCATCTTACCTCACCACCACCCCCATCTTACCTCACCACCGGTAGCTACAACTTCAATAACTAAGGTTCCATGCACTGAAAGTTCCTCTTTAAATCTACCCCACCCCCAACCTCATTCTTCTCCTTCATGATCCATCATAAAACTAGAGCTTTTTGTCAGTCTTTTAATAGCTTTCTGTCTTTCACCTACTATTGGGGAATAAATCACCGAATTAGTAATCTAATGGCCCAGATTAATGTTCTAATGATATTGGTTCAAATCGCACCATAGACATTTGTGGAATTTGCATTACATTAATATAATCTGGAATTGAAAGACTGTTTTAGTAGTCATGATGATGAAATCACTACCAATTAATCATAAAAAATAACTTATTCACAAATTTCCCTAAGGAAAGGAAATCTGCTTTCATCTGTTCTGGTTTACAACTAATGACACATTTATAGCAACGTGGTTTCTTCTGAACTGCCCTTTGACATCAGCTTAAGGGCAATTATGGATGATAGTATTAACCTTGTCAGCAATGCCCATAAGAGAATGTTTAAAATCTCATTCATTTCATGAGCACTTACACATCTTCTCAGATCCACATTTGGAAGAAATACACAACGAGTTGGACCTCTGTAAGTGGTGAGTAAGGAATAGTTGTCATTTTTTAAAATAGGTCTTCCATAATGTAATCTGTGTCCAATATAAATTTTGACAATAGAATGAGCTAAGATACGCATGAGATTGTACATATTCATAGGAACACTGGAGAGATCATTTACTACTTGGAAGATGCAAGTGTAGGTGGGATGTTAGAAGTTGAGTACAAATAGACCAATCACTAAAAGGATTACCAAAGCAAGGCCATAAAAATCAAAAGCAAACCAAGCAATAGCCTTTAGTTCTAAAGGGATAGAATTGAACAGTATGGAAATTATACTCAAGTTGATTTGAACCTTGATTAGATCACACCAGCATAAACTGTTTGGCTCAATTGGTTTGTCACCATGCCATAATTCCTCCAAACTGCAATCATATGGATAATTAACATATATCTTTCTGAATACATTTTATTTTTTTTGGGTCACACAGGTGTATGATCATACCATAGACAAACACAAATTCGGCAGGCTGCTTGTTCACTGGGGACATTGAAGCTAAGTCTAACCTGTCCATACTAACCACTCATCCGAGATGGACACTTTCCAACAGAAACTAAGTTCATCATTAATGATATATCTATCAGTTTCCAATCCTCACGCACAGGGATGCATAAACACAACCAACCTCTTCCCCATTACCCACTCTATCAAAAAAATTCAATACTTCTCAGATCAAGTTGAAGGATTTCAAATAGGAGCTTTGTAAGTTAAATCTCACCACACGGTGGTAATGCCTTTTGATGCTTGAATATTCTGTGCCACCAAAATACACCTTTGTAATTATGAACTAAGTACAATGGACTACTTGCTGGGTGGTTGTTGAAGATAAGTTATATAAAATAACATTGCAGTATTCAATTGCTTGATTATGTATCTGTTAATTCTTCTCTGTTTTAAAAGCACTTTTTAGTAAATCTCCTGTTTAGTTGGGAACTAAAATATCATCTCCATATACCTGTGAGGTATAAAGCGCAACAACTGGTGATAAAACAGAGATGAAAATAAATTTACCAGTTCAGAGCTTTTCTTTCTTTTTTGATTTGTCTTAATTATGCTGTGTCTCAGTACTAAGTAAAAAGCACCATTCTGTAATTTCTGAAGAGTGTTTGAAAAGGTACACGTAAGACTACTTAATAAGATAAGAGCATGTGGTATTGAAGGAATAGACTTGAACAGTGTAGAAATTTTAGTAAAGCTGATTAGTTGGGAGAAAGTTGGGATAAAGGGGACATTTTCAGGATGGCAATCTGTAAATGCAGAGTGTCAAAAGGATCAATGATGGGACCACAATTATTAACAATATATACTAATGACTTGGATTAGGCAAGTGACTTCTCTTTTTTGTGTTTGTGGATGATGCAAAAGTAGATTTGAAGGCAAGTGGTGAGGGTGACCAGTTGAACTGAACCATGTTTTTTTTTGGTTAAGTATGAGTCGTTGAGATCTTTTAAGGAGTCATAGAGTCATACAGTCATAGGGATGTACAGCACGGAAACAGACTCTGTGGTCCAACTCGTCCAAGCCCACCAGATATCCTAACCTAATTTAGTCCCATTTGCCAGCACTTGGCCCATATCCCTCTGAACCCTTCTTATTCTTCTATTTGCCTTTTAAATGCTGTAATTGTACCAGCCTCTGGCACTTCCTCTGGCAGCTCATTCCAGAAACACACACCACCCTTTGCGTGAAAACATTACGCCTTAGGCCCCTTTTATATCTTTCTTCCTCTCACCCTAAACCTATGCCCTCTCATCCTGGATTCCCCCACCACAGGGAAAAAAACATTGCCTATTTATCCTAATCATGCCCCTCATAATTTTATAAAACTCTATCAGGTCACCTCTCAGCCTCCAATGTTCCAGGGAAAACAGCCCCAGCCTATTCAACCTCTCCCTTTAGCTCAGATCCACCAACTCTGGCACCATCCTTGCAAATCTTTTCTGAACTCTTCCAAGTTTCACAACATCCTTTCGATAGGAAGGAGACCAGGATAGCACACAATATTCCAAAAGTGGCCTAACCAATGTCCTGTACAGCCACAACATGACCTCCCAACTTGTATACTCAATGCTCTGACCAATAAAAGCTAGCATACCAAACACCTTTGTCACTATCCTGTCTACCTGCGACTCTATTCTCAAGGAATTATGAATTTGTATCCAACGTTGCCAGAGTGGGAATAACAATAAAGTTCCAAGTCAGGATGATGTGTGGCTTGGAGACACACTTGCAGGTATTGGTGTTCCCTACATCTGATCCCTTTGTCTTTATAGGTAGCAGAGGTCACATGTTTGGCAGGTACTGTCCAAGGAGACCTGGTGAGTTATCTCTCCAGATGCTTTGAATTTCATACACGTGACTAACTGCTTTTGTCTATTCTTTTTGCTTTCATTGAATGTATTTATACCCATATTTCAATGACTATTAGATGAGAAGCAATCGGGCAACAATAGACTATTTGGTTGCTCAAACCACTCAAAAAAAATCATGGCTGATCTGATCATGGTGGTAATGCTATTTTCCAACCTTGAGAAAGGTAGGCTTATGCTGTAGGAGAAAGGTGTGATGGGAGAAACAACAGCTGCTGGCAGGCTGTTAGAACATGAGCCTCATTTAACACACAGGGATTATATTTTTCAAGTTTAATTATGCACATCAGTTATAGATACCAACTTCCCAAAAAATTGCAATGCATCTTCATTAGCACCTCATATGTTGCCTCAATCAAGTCTTGTAAAGATTACAGATTTCAAATTGTTGCCAGCAATGTTACCATTCAACCACTTACTGAGCTGAAATCAAATTACTATCCACTATTTTGCCAGATGTTAATCCATTTGCCTTCATTAATATAACAGAGAATCCTGATACAAACTCCTTAAATACTCAGAGTACCACATTGCTAATGGTAACTTCTGTCCTCAATTAATTGAAGATTTCGAAGATAGAGTGCACCAAGAGTGTATCACTGTGGATTTCAACACCAGCCAAATCTGTGAGCTTATGAGGGGGAGATTTTTAATTTAATGTCATCGCATTTTAACGAGTTAAACGTTATGTTGGAGGGAAGTTTGGAAGTCAGGTAAGAGGGGCATTGGAGAAGTTTAAACTAGTTGTTTAAAAAATACCCCATTTAAAGTAGACTAGCAATTATTGCTAATAAGATTGCTATTGCAAAGAAAATGATCTATCTCCTCATTACTTTGGAATTATTCTTGATAAATGGATACAGTGGCAAAAATTGGCAAATACCAACAGTACAAGAAGGTCTTCAGTAAGTTGATGAAGGAGAATTTGTGGATATGGAACCCAAAAAAATGGGAAATAAAACAGGAAATACCTCCAAATCCGATTGGCTTCTGTGCAAGAGCTTCTAAAATAAACTGGTGGGCAATGGCAGATTTTACTTATCATTTTCCAAAGCTCTCTAGATTCAGGGATTACGCTATTCAGCTGGAAAATTACAGAAGTCACTGCATTATTTGTGAAAGAAAGGAAGTATCAAAAAACTGTCTGCATCTACTTTTGAAAGATTCACGAAAATCTATCATCAGAAATGGAGGTTATTTGTTTTTACTTGTTCACAGGATTGCCTATTCTTAAATGCTATGAAGAAGGTGCTGGTAAGTTGCCTCTTTGAACCACTACAGTCTAGCTACATGTGGATACATCTCCAGTGAAATGAAAGAGGGCTCCAGGATTTTGATTCAGTGACAATAAAGTAACGATGAGATAGTTCCAAGTCAAGATGGAATGTGGCTTGAAGGACAACTTGCACATGGTCCTGTCTTCACGCATCTATTATCCTTCTCCTAGGTGACTGCAGTTGCAGGCTGGAAGGCTGCTGTCAAAGGAGCAGAATGAATCTCTGCAGTATGTCTACTTCCATTGTCTGTCAGAGGTGAAAGAAGTGAATGTTGAAGTGGATGAGGATGGATGGGGTGGATGGGATGTCAATCAAGTGGGCTGCTTTGTCCCAGATGATGTCAAACTTCTTGAGAGTTGCTGAAACTGCACTCATCGAGGCAAGTGGAGAATATTTAATTACTCTCCTGACTTGTGACTTGTAGATGGTAGACAAGATTTGAGGAATCAAGTGAGTTACTCAGACCCAGAAGTCTGACAAACAAACAAGAAAAAATATTAGGCCAACTGGCTTTTTGAGCCCGCTCTGCCATTCAAAAACATCATGACTGATCTGATTTTGAGCTCAATTCCTCACATTCCTGACAACCAAGAATTTCTTTACCTCTACTTTAAAAATGTTTAAAGATTCTGCATCCACTGCCTTTTGAGGAAGGGAATTCCAAAGGCTCTCGATCATAAGAACACAAGAACATAAGAACTAGGAGCAGGAGTAGGCCATCTGGCCCTTCGAGCCTGCTCCACCATTCTATATGATCATGGCTGATCTTTTCATGGCCTCAGCTCCACTTACTCGCCCTCTCACCATAACCCTTACTTCCTTCACTGTTGAAAAAAAATCCATCTTAGCCTGAAAAACGTTCAATGAAGCAGCCTCAACTGCTTCACTGGACAGGGATTTCCAAAGATTCACAACTGTCTGGGTGAAGAAGTTCCTTCTCAATTCGGTCCTAAATCTAATTTACCTAATTTTGAGGCAATGCCCTCTTTTTCTAGTTCCATCCGCCAGTGGAATCAACCTCCTTGCTTCTATCTTATTTATTCCCTTCATAATTTTGTATGATTCTATAAGATTTCCTCCTTATTAGGAAGTTTTGAGAACATTATTTCAATGAGCCACCACACACAGCAGCATAGGGGAGCTACAAAGAACAGAGGAAAATCACCTATACAGTACATTCAAAAAGAACAAGTATCCAATGAATACAGTCTACTAATTTCTCAGCAACAAACCCAAACAAGCAGACAAAACACATCCAGAAACCTTAGCCACTCTCCCCTACATCAAAGGCATCTCGGAAATGACCGCCAGACTACTCAGACCTCTTGGTATCATGGTAGCCCGCAAACCCACCAACACACTAAAACAGCAGCTAATGGACTTGAAAGACCCTATACAAACAATGAGCAAAACTAATGTCATTTACAAATATCTTGCAAAAACTGTAACAAATACTACATTGAAGATGCAGGCAGAAAAATAGCCCCCAGGATACATGAACATCAACTAGCCACAAATAGACATGACCCACTCTCACTAATATCCTTACATACAGATGAGGAAGGACTCCACTTTGACTGGGACAACATATCCATCCGAGGACAAGCCAAACAGAGACATGCACAAGAATTCTCAGAAGCATGGCATTCTAACCGGAACTCTATCAACAAACGCATTAACTTGGATCCCATTTACCACCCCCTGAGAAAAAGAACAGGAAATTACATCACAACTCAAGGAATCCCAAACACATAAATAGAAAGTGGGCCATACCACCAGTGCTTCATCTGGAGGCTCACTGATGATGTTACCTAGTGTGGTGATGAAACATCTGAAAATGAACCTTCCAGCTCAGTGAGCAAACCTACATCCAGATCCCCCCCACACATGCTACTGCGGTGAGGAATTGGGAGAGAAAGTAGTTGAACACGTGGCTACAGGGATGGTGCTGGAGGGAGGGTTTCGGGGTTTTGGATAATTGGAGCTCTTTCTGGTGTAGGTGGGACCTCTACAAGCAGGATGGTCTTCATCTAAACAAGAGGGGTACCAATATCCTGGGTGGGAAATTCGCTAAAGTTATTGAGGTGCATTTAAACTAATACAGCAGGGGGATGGGAACCAAAATTGTAGGACAGGTACAGAAGAGGATGAGAGTAGGGAGTTCCAAAATCAAGTATCTGACACTGACAAGTGAGAACCTGGATTGAAATGTGTGTACTTCAACGCGAGGAACATCCAAAATAAAGTGGGTGAACTGGCAGCGTGGGTTGGTACCTGGGACTTCGATGTTGTGGCCATTACAGAGACATGGATAGGGCAGGGACAGGAATGGTTGTTGCAGGTTCCGGCATTCAGATGTTTCGGTAAGAACAGAGAAGATGGTCAAAGAGGGGCAGGTGTGGCATTGTTGATCAGGGCTGAAAATGTGTTGCTGGAAAAGCGCAGCAGGTCAGGCAGCATCCAAGGAGCAGGAGAATCGATGTTTCGGGCATGAGCCTTCTTCATTGTTGATCCGGGACAATATTACAGTTGTGGAAAGGATGTTTGGGGACGCGTTAACTAAGGTAGTATGGGTTGAGGTTAGAAACAGGAATGGAGAAGTCACCATGCTGGGAGTTTTCTATAGGCCTCCGAATAGTCCCAGAAATGTAGAGGAAAGGATAGCAAAGATGATTCTCGATAGGAGTGAGACAGGCAGGGTAGTTGTCATGGAAAGACCTAAAAAGAGATCTCAGAAGAGCCAGCAGGAGACATGAGAAGTTGTTGGCAGATAGGATCAGGGTTAACCCTAAGGCTTTCCATAGGTATGTCAGGAATAAAAGAATGACGAGAGTTAAATTAGGGCCAGTCAAGGATAATAGTGGGAAGTTGTGTGTGGAGTCAGAGGAGGTAGGGGAAGCACTAAATAAATATTTTTCGACAGTGTTCACTATAGAAAATGAAAATGTTGGCGAGGAAGATACAGAGGTACTGGCATCTAGACTAGAAGAGATTGAGGTTCACAAGGAAGAGGTATTAGAAATACTGCGGAGTGTGAAAATAGAAAAGACCCTGGACTGGATGGGATATATCCTAGGATCCTCTGGGAAGCAAGGGAAGAGATTGCCGAGCCTTTGGCACTGATCTTCAAATCAACATTGTCTACAGGAATAGTGCCTGAGGACTGGAGGATAGCAAATGTGGTTCCCTTGTTCAAATAGGGTAGTAGCGACAACCCTGGTAATTACAGATCAGTGAGTCTCACTTTAGATGTTGGTAAAGTGTTGGAAAAGGTTATAAGAGATAGGATTTATAACCATCTAGAAAAGAGTAATCTGATCAGGGACAGTCAGCACGGTTTTGTGAAGGATAGGTCGTGCCTAACGAATCTTATTGAGTTTTTTGACAAAATGACCAAACAGGTATATGAGAGTAAACTGGTTGATGTGGTGTATATGGATTTCAGCAAGGCGTTCGATAAGGTTTCCAACAGTAGGCTATTATACAAAATGCAGAGGAATGGGATTGTGGGAGACATAGTAGTTTGGATCAGTAATTGGCTTGCTGAAAGAAAACAGAGGGTTGTAGTTGATGGAACATGTTCATCTTGGTGTCCAGTTACTAGCGGCATACCGCAAGGGTTGGTGTTGGGTCCACTGCTGTTTTCGTCATTTTTATAAATGACCTGGATGAGGGCTTAGAAGGGTGGGTTAGTAAATTTGCGGATGACACAAAGGTCGGTGGAGTTGTGGATAGTGACAAAGGATGTAGTAGGTTGCAGAGAGACATAGATTGGATGCAGAGCTGGGCTGAGAGGTGGCAAATGGAGTTTAATGTGGACAAGTGTGAGGTGATACACTTTGGCTGGAGTAATCGGAATGCAAAGCACTGAGCTAATGGTAAGATTCTTGGTAGTGCAGATGAGCAGAGAGATCTCGGTGTCCATGTATACAGATCCCTGAAAGTTGCCACCCAGGTTGACAGGGTTGTTAAGAAGGCATACAGTGTTTTGGCCTTTATTAATAGAGGGTTGAGTTCTGGAACCAGGAGGTTATGCTGCAGCTGTACAAAGCTCTGGTACGGCCACACTTGGAGTATTGTGTACAGTTCTAGTCACCACATTATAAGAAAGATGTAGAAGCTTTGGAAAGGGTGCAGAGGAGATTTACTAGGATGTTGCCTGGTATGGAAGGAATGTATTACGAGGAAAGGCTGAGGGCTTTGAGGCTGTTCTCATTAGAGAGAAGAAGGTTGAGAGGTGACTTAATAGAGACATATAAGATAATCAGAGGATTAGATAGGGTGGACAGGGAGAGCCTTTTTCCAAGTATGGGATGGCAAACATGAGGGAATACAACTTTAAAGTGAGGGGAGAAAGGTATAAGACAGATGTCAGAGGTAGTTTCTTTACTCAGAGACTAGTAAGGGTATGGAATGCTTTGCCTGCAATGGTAGTAGATTCACCAATTTTAAGTGCATTTAAGTCATCATTGGACAGGCATATGGACGTACATGGAATAGTGTAGGTGGGATGGGCTTCAGATTAGTATGACAGGACGGCGCAACATCGAGGGCCGAAGGGCCGGTACTGCGCTGTAATGTTCTATGTTTTATGTTCGTTGAAAGTCCAATGAGTATAATCCCAGTCTACTCAGTCTCTCCTCATAATCCAAACCTCTCAACTCCAGAAACAACCTAATGAACCTTCTCTGCACCCCCTCTCGTGCCAGTACATCATTTCTCAAGTAAAGAGACCAACCTCCCTGCCTTTAAACTCAATCTCTTTAACAATCGTAAGAATTAAAGATTTTTTTCCTCATCTCTGTCCTGAATGTGCTCTAAATTCCTCCACAAGAGGAAATATCCTTTCCAAATCCATCCAGTCAAGTCTCCTCAGGATTGTATGTTTTTCAATTATGTTACCTCTGTCTCTTCTAAACTCTAGACTCAATGTTTTCAACTGGTGTGCTGCAACAAGGTGAGAAGTGAAATTTTCACAGTAATGTTTCCAATCTCCTCCAGAGCTTTGTTGTCTATTATTGAAGGCAACATCTAGCGACATTTGTTAATGTGCATGTGCAGATGAAGGGAAATCTGCTCAGTTACGCAGCCTGTCTGCTTTGAAACTGAAAAGATCAAGAACCACTCTGCTGAAGCATAACAGACCTAGCCTGTCTAGTTTTTTTTTTGCCATCGGGCAATCTACTCTTCCCAGGTATTAATCTAGTAAACCTCTGAATTGCTTCTAATGCATTAGCATCCTGCTGTACTTACGGCGACCAGTGTTATACAGGCTACTCTAGACGCGCTCTCACTAAACTGAACTAACTGAAGTATATTCTCTCCACTCTTGCATTCATAACAAATCAACATTCTAGTAGCTATCCTGATTACTGGCTGTATCTGTGCACTAATCTTTTGCGATGCAATCACTGGGTTACCAGTAGTTCTCTGCATCTCAGAGATTTGCAATCCCTCATCATTTGCCAAAATGGACAATTTGCCAATCACTTAAAACTATCTACAACCCTTCATTAACTCTGTATGTTCTCTTCACAATTCTTTTTCCTACCTATCTTTGTAGCATCTGCAAGGTTAGCTACCATACCTTTGCTTACTTCATCAAAATCATTGACATCAGTTGTAAAGAGTTTAGGCACCAGAATTGTCCCCTGTGACAAACTACTTTTGACATCCTGCTCGCCTGAAAATGGCCTAACTATTGCACTCTCTGCTTGCTGTTATCCAGCCAAACTTCTATCCATGCTAATATGTTACTCCATGCGTCATGAGCTTTTAACATCTGTAATGAACTTTGATCCTTATCAAATAACTTCTGCAAACCTAAATACAGTACGTCCACTGATTCCCCTTTATTTATTTATTTGAAGAACGCCAGTAAATTAGTTAAACATGATTTTCCTTTGACAAAATCAGGCTCTGCCTGATTACCTTAAACTTAGCCAAGTGTTCTGTTATAATGATTTTAATAATAGCTTCTATCTTTTCCTTCTGACAGATGTTAAGCTAACTGAGCAAATATGATGTATTTACTTTACACACTCCTGATGGACTCTCCCTGACTGTGCTTTGACATTCTCATCAAAATCAAATCTAGTGTGTTTGCACCAGCAGTGAATGGGGCAATATGTCATCCATAGTGAGGGTATCAGAGAGTTGATTGTTTTTCTGGTGCCATGTAATTAAAGGATCAGTTGCAATTAGAAAATATGAATTTTGTTTTTCACTATGAAACAGTGCAGAATACTGCCTCATCATAATGTTATGGAAATACCAAATGCATGTTTAGTTCTAAACCATTTCAATAAACAAATAATATCCTAAGTAGGACCATGACATTTGCTTATTTTTCCCATTTCGCAATACTAAATAATGCATTGAAACTTCTATCTTTGATTAGATTACCTACAGTGTGGAAACAGGCCCTTCGGTCCAACAAGTCCACACCAACTCTCCGAATAGCAACCCACCTCCCTCTGACTAATGCACCTAACAGTATGTGCAATTTAGCACAGCCAATCCACCTAACCTGCACATCTTTGGATTGTGGGAGGAAATCCACACAGACACGGGGAGAATTGTGCAAACTCCACACAGACAGTTGCCCGAGGCTAGAATTGAACCTGGGACTCTGGTGTTGTAAGGCAGCAGTGCTAACCATTGAGCCACCGTGCCACTGTCTCTTAAATGGCGATAGTCATTTTTCATAAGAGATAACCATCTGGAAAATATAAAGAGAATGTAACAAAACCTATATGGACGTATAATCTAGAGTCTGCAGAGGAAAGTATTTTTTGTTTTGTAAATTCCTGATGTAAAGTAATCCCTGGTAAAGTAATGTCAGCAAAATTTTTAATCCAAATTCACTGTCATGTCAAATTCCAATAAATAGCAAACACAAGGAGTTCAAATAAACACAAGTTTTACTATGTGTTAAATTAAATTTAGGTGAGTTCTGAAATATCTCAGATGTTTTATTAAAGAAATGAAATTCTTTTCATTTATATAACCTCTTTTATGACCGCAAATTGAGAAGTACATGCTACCAGTGGCTATTAAATGTATACAGTCAACCATAAAAGTCAAGGTAGTATTGAAATTCAGTGTGCGCATAACCATCCAGGTAGGAATAGGCAACATATCCAACAGGCCATTGCAATGGTGTAACAACACTTGTGAATCTCCCCAACTTGGGGATAGTCGTCCACTACCATGTGTGCCCAATTACTGCCACATCCTTGATGTCATTGGCTTGGAATAACTTACCTTTATGATCCACCATTCTTCATCATTGCATCAGTGGAGATGTCCCATAACTACATCCCTTGGCTAACATGCTAAAATAAAATCCGCCAACCAAAGCTTCACCGTTAACATCTTTAGACATTGAATTTTACAAACAAAACGGAGCTATATAACCTTGTGCATTTTCTTAGTGCCCTCTTCCTAATGCATTTGCCTGTAGTAGTGCTCTTATGCAGTACAACCATTATGCCGACAATGTGACAAGTGGAAGGCTGCTAACATTCAGGGAAACAGTTGATAATGCTGCAGGATAATCTCAAATAGCTGTAAACTTTGTGAACTCCTTTGAAGACTGAACAGCATGAACCAGGAGATGAATAGCAATATTGAAACTAGATTGCTGAGAGGTAAAAACAAGCAATCAGCTTGAGCACAAACTGCAACATTCAAAGAGAGAACAATAGGTTCATGCACCACTGTTAACTGTTACTCCTACCAAGCAATGCCTCAGCAATCCTAGCAATTTACCAAGAGTCAAATTGTTCAAGTTATATTGATTTGGTTGCTCAGAACATTGAAGACAGCAGTCTAAGCTTGCATGCTGTTGAGTGGCCTCGACCTGTCAATGAACTTGGTACCTCGCTCTGCATAGTCATCAATGGTCTGGATTGGAAGTATTAATCTCTAAACTCATCCTCCAGGCTGTAAGCGTATACTTTTGCCTGGCCTGGCTCCAGCCTACCAGTTTCTGGATTAGTGGTGTCCACGCCTGCCTACAACCCACCCTCCCATTCTGGCACTTTCCCCTGCCACCGCAGGAACTATAAAACCTGCGCCCACATGTCCTCCCTCACCTCTATCCAAGGCTCTAAAGGAGCCTTCCACATCCATCAAAGTTTCACTTGCACATCCACTAATATCATTTATTGTATCCGTTGCTCCCGATGCAGTCTCCTCTACATTGGGGAGACTGGGCGCCTCCTAGCTTTAGGGAACATCTCCGGGACACCCGCACCAATCATCCACCCCGCCCTGTGGCCCAACATTTCAACTCCCCCCCCACTCTGCCGAGGACATGGAGGTCCTGGGTCTCCTTCACCGCCGCTCCCTCACCACCAGACGCCTGGAAGAAGAACGCCTCATCTTCCGCCTCGGAAAACTTCAACCTCAGGGCATCAATGTGGACTTCAACAGTTTCCTCATTTCCCCTTCCCCCACTTCACCCTCGTTCCAAACTTCCAGCTCAGCACTGTCCCCATGACTTGTCCGGACTTATCCTACCTGCCTATCTCCTTTTCCACCTATCCAATCCACCTTCTCCTCCCTGACCTATCACCTTCATCCCCTCCCCCAGTCACCCATTGTACTCTATGCTACTTTCTCCCCACCCCCACCCTCCTCTAGCTTCTATCTCTACACCTCGGGGTCACTGCCTTGATTCCTGATGAAGGCCTTTTGCCCGAAACGTCGATTTCGCTGCTCCTTGGATACTGCATGAACTGCTGTGTTCTTCCAACACCACTAATCCAGAATCTGGTTTCCAGCATCTGCAGTCATTGTTTTTACCTCCAGCCTACCAGTGACTGGTATATTGTGCAGATCACAACACTGTACTCACCTCCAAGGTTTGCACAATGCTTATTATATGAGCAGATAATACCTGTTTCGTCCTTGGTCATCTGGTGCAACTTTCTCTTCCACATAGTATTTCTGTGGTTAGTAGTTCTTGTGCAGCTAAAAGCCTAAAAAAAGTGAATTGGGATGTGACTGACAGTGGAGTAAAGCAAGAAATTTTTCTGCAGCTTGCACTTTATTCCATCCTTCTTCTTTATAAGGTCCCAGACTAAATGAGTGCCAATTATTGCCAAAATAGCAAAACGTAGTGCAGTTACTGGAGATCTGAAAGAAAACTAGAAAAAGCTGGAGAAACTCAGTGGGTCCGGCAGTATCTATTCATAGAGCAACAGTTGATGTCTCAAGTGCAATGTGAGTTTTCTCCAGAATCCAATTGACTAATCAACTCTGTTGGGGTGGCACAGTGGCTAGCACTGCTGCCTCACAGTTCTAGGGTCCCAGGTTCAATCCCAGGCTTGGGTGACTGTGTATGTGGAGTTTGCATGTTCTCCCTGTGTCTGTGTGGGTTTCCTTCCACAGTCCAAAGATGTAAAGTTAGGTGAATTTGCCATGTTAAGATGCCCATAGTGTTAGGGAAATGGGTCTGGGTGTGTTACTGTTCGGAGGATTGGTGAGGACTCCTTGGGCCGAAGGGCCTGTTTCCACACTGTAGGGAATCTAATCTAAATGGTCTGATCCTAATTGGTTCCAATCTGTTTCTAAAGCTTCCACGGCTACAACCCATGTTTACATTGATAACTTTAACATAATAAAATATCCCAAAGTGTTTAAGAAAGGGGTTAGAAAATAAAATTTGGCACTGCCCCATAAAGAGATATTAGGGCAAATGACCAAAAATGAAGTAAGCTTTCAAGGACTGCCTTAAAGAAAGAAAATGAGGTACATAGGCATTTTGGTTTTGGGAACAACTTCCAGAAAGCACAGCCATCAGTGATGGAATAATTAAAATTGGGTATCCTCAGAAGGTCAAAATTAGAGTGGTTCTGCTATATCAGAGGCTTACTGGATGAGAAGTGATCACTTCTTGGGGCAAGACCAAGAAGATATTTGAAAACAAAGATGAGAATTTTAAAATCAAAGTGGTGCGTAATAAGAAGTGAGAATACAGAGGATGGGAGAATGATCTTGCTGTGAATTAGAGCAGGAGCACCTGAGCTTTGGATGACATTATGTCGATGGAGAATAGTATGTGGGAAGCCAAGCAGGAGTACATTGGAACAGTTACGCTTGTAGCTAACAAAGCCAAGGATGACGACTTCAGCCACAGGGGAGGTGAGGCAGGGCAATGTTACAGAGGTGTTTGAGCTCTGATGAAGAGTTACCTAGTCTCAAAATATTAGCTTGCTCTGTCTCCACAGATGCTGCCTGACTTGCTGTGATTTTCAGCATCTGTTTTCATTATAGAGATGAAAATTGGCTTTCACAGTGACAGCATGGAAACGTGGTCGAAAACTAATCTTAAGGTCAAGTACCACAACTAGTTTGCAAACAGTCTGGTTTATTCACTGAAGGCTGCATCTTACATTTTTATTGGCTGTCAATTTTTGTCCAGTTTCATGGAATTTCTCTTCAAGAGACCTAGCAAGTTTTCTTGTTACATTTTATCAAACGTACCTATTTAACCGTCCACCTTGCTCATATTTCTATTACTTGCTTTCTCAGAACGGACATTCCACCCATCAAATATCCCCTGATAGACCAGTATCCCATCCATCCATGCCATCTTTAAAAGGGCATTGTGCACCCAGATAAGCACGAGCATGCCAGTGCATTCCAGTGTTACCCTGCTCAATGATGGGCAGGCATTCTGAAGATGCCATGCAAGGTGTAACAGATGCCCCGGTTCTGCAACAGAGATAGTCCACTACTTTTCGTCATTTATATAAATGATTTGGATGTGAGCATAAGAGGTATAGCTAGTAAGTTTGCAGATGACATCAAAATTGGAGGTGCAGTGGACAGTGAAGAAGATTACCTCAGATTACAATGGGATTTTGATCAGATGAGTGAATGGGCTGAGAAGTGGAAGATGGAGTTTAATTTAGATAAATATGAGGTGCTGCATTTTGGGAAAGCAAATCTTGGCATGACTTATAAACTTAATGGCAAGTCCTAGGGAGTGTTGCTGAACAAGAGAGGCCTTGGGGTGCAGGTTCATAGCTCCTTGAAAGTAGAGTCGCAGGTAGATAGGATAGTGAAAAGGCATTTGGTATGCTTTTCTTTACTGGTCAGATTATTGAGTACAGGGGTTGGGAGGTCATGTTGCAGCTGTTAGGTCACTTTTAGAATATTTTGTGCAATTCGGGTCGCCTTCTGATCAGAAGGATGTTATGAAACTTGAAAGAGTTCAGAACCTTTAGGGGTTCTGAGAATTTTATAAAATTATGAGGGACATGGATAGGATAAATAGACGAAGACTCTTCCCTGTGGTGGGGGAGTCCAGAATGAGAGGGCATAGGTTTAGGATGAGAGGGGAAAGATATAAAAGAGACCTACGGGGCAACTTTTCTATGCAGAGGGTTGTACATGTATGGAATGAGCTGCCAGAGGATGTGGTGGAGGCTGGTACAATTGCAACATTTAAAATGCATCTGGATGGGTATACGAATAGGAAGCATTTAGAGGGATGTGAGCTGGGTGCTGGCAGGTGGGACTAGATTGGGTTGGGATAACTGGTCAGCATGGATGAGTTGGACCAAAGAGTCTGTTTCTGTTCTGTACATCTCTATGAATCTATGACCTGAAAGTCCTGACATGGCTTGGCATGGTAAGGCAAGGCAGGGATGCTATGAGCCCCCAGTAGGCGCTAAGTGAGTAAATGCTAAAACATCCTTTGAGCAACCCTGAATCTAGTCAGCCAGGTACCTGTCCAGGAATGTCCCTGTTGCAGACTTTCATTGTTCTGGGGTCCCATGTTTGAATCCCACTATGGAAGATGGTGGAATCTGAAATCAAAAACAATCTGGAATTAACAGCCCAATGATGACCATGAATTGATTGTCAATTTTTGGGGAAAATCCCATCTGGTTCACTAATGACTTTTGGGAACAAAACTGCCATCCTGACCCTGTCTTGCCTACTTGTGACTCCAAAACCACAGCAATGTGGTTTGACTATTAATTGCATTCCGGGACAATAACATATATGGACAATAAATACTGACCTAGCTAATGACGACCTCATCCCATGAACAAATATTTTTAAATGTTGCGAAGGATTGGGAATGAAATCATGAGTTACAAAATGGAATTTATAGTGTAGACTGATCAATGTGTAATCAATATTATTAAAACAGTCAAAAACCAAACAAATGCAGTGCCACTTTGCTGGAAAATGGTGGAGTGTTGATTGAGGAGAATGGTATAGCAAACCATGTCAAAGACTGTGGAAAAGTAGAGAAGGAAGCAAGTGCTTATGTAAAATGTGAATAAAATACAAACAGGCTGCAAAGACATATAGACAGGCCTAGTGAATGGGCAAAAAGATAACAGGTAAATTATAATGAAGGAAAGTTGCTACTTACTTGAAAAGAACAAACCAAAAGCAAAATATATTTTTAAAGGATTGAAGCTTCTAAATGTTGATGTTGAGAAGCTTTTAGTGTACATATGCAAGCAACAAAAATAGTTAACAAAGGTTCAGAACATAGGTAATTGCACTGGAAGCAGCTCAGCAAAGATTCACTTGATTGGTTCCTGAAATGAAAGGGTTAGCTATGACAAAAGGCTGATTAAATTGGACTTACAATGTATGGAGTGCACAGGAACGTAAGGTGATCTCATGAAAAGGTGTATAATTGTGAAGGGGCTTGACACTGTGGATGCTGAAAAGATGATTACACTGGTTGCAGAATCAAGAATATCAGCGCACAGTCTCAGGGTAAAGGATTGATCATTTTGGACCGAGATGAGGAGAAACATCTCCATTAAAAAGGTTATGAAATTTCAGGATTTTTTTTACCTTTGCGGGTTATTAAGTTTCATTATTGAGATATTATAAACAGATAAACAGATTCTCAGTCTTTCGGGATATGGAGCAATTGAGTGAATGGTGTTGAGATAGAAAAACAGCTGTGATCACTGTGGCAGAGTCAGCTGGAAGGACAATATAATCCACTCCTGCTTCCTATGTGTGAGGATTCGTAGGGTGGTAAATAATGAGGAGCGGGAGGTTACCAATGGATTACTCAGGTGGGCAGGTTCGTTGGCAGTCATTTGCAGATGAGGATGACTCTCCTCCACTCTCAGGGTCAGGCCATAGGTGACTGTATAGAGTGATGTGGCTAGTACAGGCTCTGTTACATTTGGGGCAGTGGTCACAGGAAGAGGTGGGTTGGAGTTGGTTTGGCAGCGTACTTCTTTCGTTATCTTCACCTAGCTTCCACTTTTTCCCAATGGCGCGCCTCAATGTGCTTAACACCTTCTCAGATTCGCTTCCTCTACTTCGGATTCACTTCTTCCAGTTGGCAGAGCACTGGCAAAGTGGAACGCAACCAGAAAAGTGTAAAGTGTTGTGCTTGGAAAGGGTCAACAAGTCAAGGGATTACACAGTGACTGATAGATTCTGGAAAGTACTGAAGATCAAAGGGGCCTTGGTCTGCCTATCCACAGATTCTTGAATGTAGCAGGGTAGCTAGATAAAGTGGTTAAGAAGTCATATGAGTGAGATGTATAAGGCTAAGAAGCACAGTAAAGGATAATATTTTTCACTCAAAGGGTGGCGGGAGTCTGAACCTTACTCCCTGAAAAGGTGGTTGAGTCAGAAACTCTTGTAACATTAAGCAGTATTTAGATATTAACTTGCAATTTCATAGACTTCAAGGCTATGAGCCAAAAGGGAGAAAATAGAAGAGGTGTATCAGATCTTTGTTACCTGACAAAGACACAATGGTCCAAAAGGACCTCATTCTGTGTTATAAATGCATATGAGATTATGAGTGATGCAATTTGAAACCAAGTAAATGGGTAATTAAGCCAGGTAGTAGAGTCATAGAGATGTACAGCATGGAAACAGACCCTTCGGTCCAACTCATCGATGCCGACCAGATATCCCAACTCAATCTAGTCCCACCTGCCAGCACCCGGCCCATATCCCTCCAAACCCTTCCTATTCATATACCCATCCAGATGCCTGTTAAATGTTGCAATTGTACCAGCTTTCACCACTTCTGCTGGCAGCCTATTCCACACATGCACAATCCTCTGCGTGAAAAAGTTGATCCTTAGGTCTCTTTTATATCTTTCCCCTCTCACCCTAAACCCATGTCCTCTAGTTCTTGACTCAGCGACGCCAGGGAAAAGACCTTGTCTATTTACCCTTTCCATGCCTCTCATGATTTTATAAACCTCTATAAGGTCACCCCTCAGCCTCTGAAAGTCCATGGAAAACAGCCCAAGCCTATTCAGCCTCTCCCTATAGCTCAAATCCTCCAAAGCTGGCAACACCCCTGTAAATCTTTTCTGAACGCTTTCAAGTTTCACAACATCCAAGACCATGATTGCATTTAATATTCCAAAAATGGCCTAACCAATGTCCTGCACAGCCACAACATGATCTCCCAACTCCTGTACTCAATACTCTGACTAATAAAGGAAACCAAACGCCTTCTTCACTATCCTATCTACCTGCAACTCTACTTTCAAGGAGCTATGAACCTGTACTCCAAGGTTTATTTGTTCAGCAACACTCCCTAGGACCTTACCATTAAGTGTATAAGTCCTGCTAAGATTTGGTTTCCCAAAATGAGGCACCTCGCATTTATCTGAATTAAACTTCATCTGCCTCACCCCATTGGCCCATCTGATCAAGATCCCATTGTAATCTGAGGTAACCTTCTTCGCTGTCCACTACACCTCTAATTTTGGTGTCATCTGCAAACTTACTAACTATACCTCTCATGCTCACATCCAAATAATTTATATGAATGACAAAAAGTAGTGGACGCAGCACTGATCCTTGAGGCACTCCACTGGTCACAGGCCTCCAGTCTGAAATACAACCCTCCACCACCACCCTCTGTCTCTCTACCTTTGAGCCAGTACCAAATGGCTAGTTCTCCATATATTCCATGAGATCTAACCTTGCTAACCAGTCTTCCACAGGGGACCTTGTTGAATGCCTTACTGAAGTCCAAATAGATCACAGCACTGCTCTGCCCCCTCTTCAATCATCTTTGATACTTCTTCAAAAACTCAATTAGGTTTGTGAGACATGATTTCCAACACACAAGTTGACTATCCCTAATCACTTCTTGTCTTTCCAAATTCATGTACATCCTGACCCTCAGGATTCCATCCAACAACTTGCCCACCACCAACATCAGGCTCACTGGTCTATAATTCCCTGGCTTGTCCTTACCATCTTTCTTAAATAGTAATACTATATTAGCCAACCTCTAGTCTTCCGGCACCTCACATATGACTATCGATGATATTAATATCTCAGAAAGGGCTGAAAATGTGTTGCTGGAAAAGCGCAGCAGGTCAGGCAGCATCCAAGGAACAGGAGAATCGACGTCGATTCTCCTGTTCCTTGGATGCTGCCTGACTTGCTGCGCTTTCCCAGCAACACATTTTCAGCTCTGATCTCCAGCATCTGCAGTCCTCACTTTCTCCTATCTCAGAAAGGGGCCAAGCAATCACTTCCCTAGCTTCCCAAAGTGTTCTAGGATACACCTTATCAGGTCCTTTGGATTTATCCACTTTTATGCATTCCAAGACATCTAGCACTTCCTCCTCTGAATATGGACATTTTTCAAGATGTCACCATCTATTTCCCTACAGTCTAGGATCTTCCATATCCTATGGTTAGGAACATGGCTCAGGGATGGACAGGATCTTCCATATCCTTTTCCACAGTAAATACTGATGCACTCATTTAGTATCTCCCCCATTTTCTGCAGCTCCACACAAAGGCCGCCTTGCTGATCTTTGAGGCCCCCTATTCTCTCCCTAGTTACCCTTTGATCTTTAATGTATTTGTAAAAACTCTTTGGATTCTCCTTAATTCTATTTGCCAAAGCTATCTGGTTGGCACGGTGGCACAGTGGTTGGCACTGCTGCCTCACAGCGCCAGAGACACGGGCTCAATTCCCGCCTCAGGCGACTGACTGTGTGGAGTTTGCACATTCTCCCCGTGTCTGCGTTGATTTCCTCCGGGTGCTCCGGTTTCCTCCCACAGTCCAAAGATGTGCAGGTCTGGTGAATTGGCCATGCTAAATTGCCTGTAGTGTTAGGTAAGGGGTAAATGTAGGGGTATGGGTGGGTTGTGCTTCGGCGGGTCGGTGTTGACTTGTTGGGTCGAAGGGCCTGTTTCCACACTTTAAGTAATCTAATCTCATGTCCCTTTTTTGCCCTCCTGATTTCCCTCTTAAGTATACTTCTACTGCTTTTATACTCTTCTAAGGATTCACTTGATCTATCCTGTCTATACCTGACATATGCTTCCTTCTTTTTCTTAACCAAACCCTCAATTTCTTTAGTCATCCAGCATTCTCTATACCTACCAGCCTTTCCTTTCACCCTAACAGGAATATACTGTCTCTGCACTCTACCTCCTTTCTGAAGGCTTCCTATTTTCCAGTCGTCACTTTACCTGCGAACATCTGCCCCCCAATCAGCTTTTGAAAGTTCTTGCCTAATACCATCAAATTAGCCTTTCTCCAATTTAGAACTTCAACTTTTAGATCTGGTTTATCCTTTTCCATCACTATTTTAATACTAATAGAAGTATGGTCACTGGCCCCAAAGTGCACCCCCACTGACACTTCAGTCACCTGCCCTACCTTATTTCCCAAGGGTAGGTCAAGTTTTGCACCTTCTGTAGTAGGTACATCCACATTCTGACTCAGAAAATCTTCTTACACATGCATAACAAATTCTTCTCCATCTAAACGCTTAACACTATGGCAGTCCCAGTCTATGTCTGGAAAGTTAAAATCCCCTACCATAACCACCATATTATGTTTCCAGATAACTGAGATCACCTTACAAATTTGTTTCTCAATTTCCCTCTGACTATTAGGGGGTCTATAATACAATCGCAGAAAGGTGATCACCCCTTTCTTATTTCTCAGTTCAACCCAAATAACTTCCTTGGATGTATTGCCTGGAATATTCTTCCTCAGTACAACTGTAATACTATCCCTTATCAAAAATGCCACTCTCCCTCCTTTCTGCCTCCCTTTCTGTCCTTCCTATAGCATTTGCATACTGGAACATTAAGCTGCCAGTCCTGTCCATCCCTGAGCCATGTTCCTAACCATGCCCTGAGTTCATCTGTCGTCCGTGTTAGGCCCCTTGCATTGAAATAAATGCAGTTGAGTTTATCAGTTTAATTATTACTTTATATAACACACAGCCATAGAATGAAAGGGATGTAAAAGACTTCAAAATGACTTGTTGTTGCAATGGGTAAGGTGATGTGATCAGCCACAATGCAAATGCACTCAGAGATCTGTTGATGCATTGACCAGCTGAGGGATCTTAGCTCACAGAAATTTTCAGCAGTGTAATTGTGCTTAGGTGCTATGTCTAAGTGGTTTACTAAAGATGTGCAACTTTTAATGGAACGCATCAAGTTTGTTGTGTACCACTGCTATCCAAATCAAAGACAAAACTTTTTCAGCCATGGAGAAAACATCTTTCATGTGAGGTCAAATATTGTTTTTTCAACATGAAAGTTGATGATGACAGATATAAAGGAGAGAAGGATGACACCTGAACAAAGAGAATCACTAACAATATCAGTCAATATGAGAGCTCAGGAGTTTAGTTCAGTTGTAATGGGTAAGTGGCAGATTTCAGTGAGCACTTCTTTAATGAATTTGAAACATTAAACACACCCTCCTTGCTGAAGTTGAGATCAGAGAATTATTACCAGAAGCCCCTGAGTAAATAAAAATTAAATACTATGGATGCTGGAAATCTAGAATGGAGGAGGCAATCGTCTAGTGCTATTAGACCCAGGTAATGTTAGAAATCATAGAATCCCTACAGTGTGGAAGCAGGCCATTTGTCCATCAAGTCCACACCAACCCTCCAAAGAGTAGCCCTCCCAGATCCACTTCCCTATCCTGTCACTGTATTCCTGCCTTCCCCATGGCTACTCTACCCAGCCTACACATCCCTGGACACTGTGGGCATTTTAACATGGCAAATTCACCTAACCTTCACATCTTTGGACTGTGGGAGAAA
This sequence comes from Chiloscyllium plagiosum, assembly GCF_037043375.1. NCBI lineage: Eukaryota > Metazoa > Chordata > Chondrichthyes > Orectolobiformes > Hemiscylliidae > Chiloscyllium > Chiloscyllium plagiosum. Next base: position 81,551,372 of record NW_028270145.1, on the reverse strand, counting down.
ACTGGAGCACCCGGAGAAAACCTATGCAGACATGGTGAGAACATGCAAACTCCACATAAACAATCACCTGAGAGTGGAATCGAACCAGGGTCCCTGGCACTTTGAGATAGAAGTGCTAACTATTGAGCCACTGTGCCACTTCATGTTCTGGGGTACTGGGTTCGAATGCTGCCACAGGGGATGGTGGAAGTTGAATTCAATCAAAATCTGGATATATGAGTTTAATGATGACAATGAAGCCATTGCTGATTATCAGGAAAATCCCATCTGGTTTACCAGTGTCCTTTAGGGAAGGAAATTGCCTTATCTGGAAGTTATGTCATTACCTGGTCTAGCCTACATGTGACTTCAGGCCCACATCAATATAGCTGACTCCTGCTCTCTGGGCAATTAGAGATGGACAATAAATACTGGTTCAAGCTAGTGACACTCACATCCCATGAATGAATTTTAAAAACAAAAAATTCTGAAAAAATTTAGCAGGTGTTAATGAGATAACGAGAATCCAGAGAAAGTATATTCCTGTCAGGGTGAAAGGAAAGGCTGGTAGGTATAGGGAATGCTGGATGTCTAAAGAAATTGAGGGTTTGGTTAAGAAAAAGAAGGAAGCATATGTAAGGTATAGACAGGATAGATCAAGTGAATCCTTAGAGTATAAAGGAAGTAGGAGTATACTTAAGAGGAAAATCAGGAGGGCAAAAAGGGGACATGAGATAGCTTTGGCAAATAGAATTAAGGAGAATCCAAAAGGTTTTTACAAATACATTAAGGACAAAAGGGTAACTAGGGAGAGAATAGGGCCCCTCAAAGATCAGCAAGGTGGCCTTTGTGTGGAGCCGAAGAAAATGGGGGAGATACTAAATGAGTATTTTGCATCAGTATTTACTGTGGAAAAGGATATGGAAGACATACAATGTAGGGAAATAGATTGTGACACTTCGCAAAATGTCTATATTACAGAGGAGGAAGTGCTGGATGTCTTGATATGCGTAAAAGTGGATAAATCCCCAGGATTTGGAGGGATATGGGCCCGGTGCTGACACATGGGACTAGATTGGGTTGGGATATCTGGTCGGCATCGACGAGTTGGACCGAAGGGTCTGTTTCCATACTGTACATCTCTATGACTCTATGAGATCTCCAGTGAGAGAATCGGTTAACATTTTGAGTCCAGTATGATTTCTTCTGGGAAAAAAATGGCTTCTTGCTTGAGTTCTGCTCCACATATTTCACTTCCACTTTCACTGTGAATAGTGTGTCTCTTAAGTATCATCTATGTTTGTTCTTCCTGTCCAAAGGAATGGGAACTACACCATTATTACTGGCAGCTAGAGGTCTGAGCCGAACTGTTGATGTGCAAAACCAAGACCTTAACTATATGCTGTACTAATCTGTATGAACTTCAACAATTTTAAATAGCAGTACAAATCAGCAAACATTTCTGCAAACTCAACAACAGCCAATGGAAATCAATCAACAACTAACCTGAGAGTGGATCATGATCCTTTTAAGTACCACTGGTGGGAGGGCTTCCCTGCTGTGGAGCAAAATGACTTAATAACACTGAAAGCAGCAGAGCTATGGAGCCAAAAGTATTGCAAGATAACAAATCAAAAAGATGACTAAGTGTAAAACTTGTGTGAACTTCTGAAATTGTTTTTGGCTCTCAAAACTATCAATGTTAAAACCCATGTGGAGATTAAAAAATCATTGAGAAACACATCTACTTATCTTTTCATTTTTTTATTAACAAGAAACAATGTAAGAGTTCACCCATTGGTTTCACACAGTGGAAAATCTGCACCCAGGTTCACGTGGTCTTTAGTTGTTCAAACAAGTACCCATCATTAATGAAACCCAGTGGAGTGGTCAATACAGGATTCCACCTGGACAATAATTGACACCCGACTCATGTGAAAATGGGAGATCATGGCAGATTCAACACCGCAGTTAGTGGAACATCGAGAATAATTGCTGGAGGAAGGATATCCAAGAAACAGGAATGTTGAGGTAGTTACTCATACTACTGTCTTGATGTAGATATTCTTGCTTTAACAGTTGTACATATTTATTGAAGGTACCTTTAAATTTGCACAAACTCTTAATATGTAATATTAAATCATCAAAGATACTGATTGATCAATAAATGGAGCACTGTGACTTTTTTTCACTCTCTATTCTTAGGTTCACGTAACGTCAAATATTATTTCCTGACATCCCATTAAAAGTTGCAAAAATCTCTTGATTTCAATTGCTTATTGTGATAAAGCAATCCATGCTAAAAAGAACCTGTCTCCATAAACAAGTGTCTTCTAATTTCTTCCTATCTCTTAGTAACACTTTTTAAATTGATTATTTGACTCCAAGAGCTTGTTGTCATTTATATAAATGATTCAGAACCCTTGAGCTGTTCAGGGAGAGGTGGGTACCACAGGGAGTGGAGTGTATTATTTCCCCCTCCAACTCTATTTTGATTTAATCCCTACCCTCCCCTTCACTGTTTGAACACACTTCATTGGCGTCTAAGAAGGGCACTGCTTGTCACTGGCCACTTGGGTGTTTCCTTTCTTCCTGGTGGTGGAAATCGAATAAAGAGTTTTATACCTTGTGTCTTTCACTGTGTCTCACACCTGTACACACACAACATGGGTGCTGGGGAAAATATAAGCGGAAAATATATATATATAAACAGGAGATTTAGAATCATCTCAATCTAAGGGACTGAATCTGTGCTGGCTGGTGCTGCAGTCAGTGTGTTACTGCTGTTGTTGGTTTCTGCTTTTCTTTCGGAGAAGGAGATTTTTCTCTTTCTTTCTCCTTGTTGAGGGAAGACATTTATTCCTTTGTTTTTTTTTAATTGTTTTTTGCTGTGTTTGTTTTATTCTTTTAAAAAAAAGAAGATAAGGGAAAAAAATAAATGATTTGAATGTGAATATAGGAGGAATGGTGAGCAAGTTTGCAGATGACACCAAAATTGATGGTGCAGTCGACAGTGAAGAAGGTTATCTCAAAGTACAATGCAACATTGATCAGATGAGCCAATGGTCTAAAGAGTGGCAGGTGGAGTTTGATTTAGATCAATGTGAGGTGCTGCATTTTGTGAAAGCAAATTAGGGCAGGACTTATACACTTAATGGTCACCGGGTCCTGGGTGGTGTTGCCAAATTAAGAGAGCTTGGAGTGCTGGTTCATAGTGCCTTGAAAGTGGAGTCATGGGTAAACAGGATAGTGAAGAAGGCACTTGGTATGCTTGCCTTTATTGGTCAGTGCGTTGACTGTAGAAGTTGGGAGGTCAGTTTGAGGCTGTATTGGTTAGGCCACTTTTGGAATATTACATTCAATTCTGGTGTCCCTGCTATGGGAAAGATGTTGTTTTATCTTGAAAGGGTTCAGAAAAGATTTACAAGCATGTTGATAGGATTGAAAGCTTTGAGCTTTAGGAAGATGCTGAATAGGCTGGGGCTATAATCACTGGTGTGTTGGAGGCTGAAAGGTGACCTTGTAGAGGTTTTTATAAAATCATGAGGGGCATGGATAGGGTGAAGAGTCAAGGTCTTTTTATCAGGGTAGGAGAATCCAAAACTAAACGGCATAGGTTTAAGGTAGGAGGGGAACGATTTAAAAGGAACCTAAGGGACAATGTTTTCATGCAGAGGTGTATGTATGGAATGAGCTGCCAGAGGAAGTGATGGAGGCTGGTGCAATTATAACATTTAAAAGGCATCTGGAGGGGTACATGAATAGTAAGGGTGTAGAAAGATATGGACCCAATGCTGGCAAATGGGACTGGATTAATTTAGGATATCTTCTTGGCATGGAAGCGAGGAAATGGCTTTTCTTGATAATTCTGTTAAAGCCTTCTTTGCTTCAGGTTTCAGCTTATAATGATAATTTCTTATCACTAATATTACCTTATTTTACTGTGATACACTTTCTATGATAGATGCCCAAAACTAGCCTTAGAATGCTAAGGAGAAAATGAGGATTGCAGATGCTAGATATCAGAGTCAAAAAGTATGATGCTGAAAAAACACAGCATCCGAGCAGCAGGAGAGTTAATGTTTTGGGCATAAGACTTTCATTAGGATTCCTAATTCCTGACAAAGGGCTTATGCACAAAACATTGACTCTCCTGCTCCCCAGATGCTGTCTGACCTGCTGTGTGCTTTTCCAGTACCAAACTTTTTGACTTGGAATGCTAAGGCTTAACTTTAGCATTTGCAAATTTATCATAAATTGACAGATTTTTGCAATAAAATTAGTGGTGATGCTAACTCTGCTCACATTCACTAAAAGGTGAATTGAGGAGCAACTTCAAGTAACTATACATGAGCCATTAAATGTGGAAATCAGAAGTTATGATAAGATGCCGTGCTCCTCCAGTTATAACAGTATCTCTGTGCAACACCTGACTAAAGTGTATTACGGTTATTTTACTTTCCTGACAGCAGGAAACTAAACTACAAGAAAAAAGTCCATTCCACAATAAATACCCACTTAATGACATGCTAAGTAATACCCAAAAACCCTTCACTAATGAAATGACATTTCATAAAATGTGAACTATTAATTTCTGCTGGAAATTTAGAGAAATATGTTTTATTTTTCCTCTTTCAATCTCTTTTGTCTCTCTCCCTTTGTCTATTCTTCTTTCATCTCTTCACATTCTGTACCTTATTTGACATTGAATTAAATATTCCAGCTGATTCTAGTCTACGTTCTGCAGTGATTATCAACGATTCCTCAATCTGATTTGTAAAGGATTGCTGTCAAAAATCCAACCCCCGTACTTTAGTTATTTTAATCAATTTATTTGGACATATTCTAACTCACTTCCCAGGTAAGTGGGACTTAAATCTCAGATCTTCTAGATACCACCACCATACTACAAAAGCCTCTATGGTTACTTTTTACACTAGTGTTTCCTTAATTGTGCCACTATGAGGATTATCAGTTCATCTGTGATTGCATTAAATGCTGGAGCAGACTTGCTGGGCTGAATGATTTTCTTCTACTCCTGTGTCTTATGATCTTATGGTTATTTTGAAGTAAAGAAGTTGAAGAATATTTAACCCAGTCAACAACTTTCAGCTGAGATACCAGTCAGGTAAATTCGAAGTTGAATGTGACATGAAGTTCCCTTTCCTGTATTCTGCAATTTTATGATTTCCTACAAAGCATTAGAGTCATAGAGCATGGAAATAGACCCTTTGGTCCAACTCACCTATATATCCCAATCTGATGTAGTCTTATTTTCCAGGATTTGGCCTCTAAACCCTTCCTATTCATATACCCATCCAGATGCCTTTTCATAGACTAATAAAATCCCTACAGTATGGAAGCAGGCCATTCAGCCTATTGAGGCCACAACAACACTCCAAAGAGCATCCCACCCACCCTCTACCAGTAACCCTGCATTTCCCTGGCTAATCGACCTAGCCTGCACATCTTTTGATACTATGGGCAATTTTTAGCATGGCCAGTCCACCTAACCTGCACATTTTTGTGCAGGTTCTCCAGAGGACCAGAGGAAACCCATACAGATATGGGGAGAATGTGCAAACTTGACACACACAGTCGCCCAAGGCTGGAATTGAACCTGGGTCCCTGACACTGTGAGGTAATAGTGCTAACCACTGAGCCACCATATCGCCTCACCTCCTCTAACAGCTTGTTCCATGCATGCACCACACATCCTCTGCATGAAAAAGTTAACCTCAGGCCCTTTTTAAATCTTTCCCCTCTCACCTTAAACCTATGCCTTTTCTAGTTTTGGACTCCTCAACCTTCAGAAATAGACCTTGGCTATTCACTCTATCCATGCCCTTCATGATTTTATAATCATCTATAAAGTCACCCCTCAACTTCCAAAACTCCAAAGAAAGAAGCCGAGCCTATTCAGCCTCTCCCTATAACTGAAAATCCTCCAGTCCCGGCAACATCCTTGTAAATCTTTTTTGCATGCTTTCAAATTTAGCAATATTCTCGCTATAGATTGGCAACCAGAATTGTTTGGAATATTCTAAAAGTATCGTAACCAATGTCCTGTACAGCTGCAACATGACAACTCAACTCCTGTGCTCAATGTTCTGACCAATGAAGGCAATTAAGTCCAGTGCCTTCTTTACCCTGCTATCTACCTATGGCTCCAGGAACTATGGCCATTGTCCAAGTCATTCAGAATGTGTTGTCAATTTACCATCAATTAGTAGATAATGAGAGCTTATTTTACGCCATTGGCCCATGTAAATTTGATGGTAGATTAAGATTATCCCAAAATCTGTTTTATTTTCTTTCTTATTTTCCAGGGCAGGATGATTTTACTTGCTAATAACTTTCTAAGAATTGATTTACTTTGTATTAACAAGTCATAATACTTTACCTTTGGCTAATCAAAAGAAGACTTCAAATTTTGACTTAGCGTCCTCAATTCTGAGGCTGTCTTCTGAATTTGAAATTCCAATGCCAGAAACTCAAAGTATTCACAATGACCACTAGAATTGTTTTCAAAAATTCATTACTGTGAAACACAATGTGCAACAAGAGAAAACGAAACATCCAGATTCTAACCACCTGTTTTCTGGTTTATTTTCAAGAAAATACATTGAATTGGTTCCCAATTGGAGCAATGAATACATTCCAAAATAACAAACACGCTTTACCAGCTGTTAATACTGTTCTCTTGAGGCTCACAAATGAAGATCAGTAAATGCTACGTTAACATTTGTTATTTGAATAGCACGACTACCACAAGAATGAAATAGGTGTTTTCCAGGCAGCTGCTGAAATACATCAACCAAACTTAAAGGACCCTATCCTTTGAGCTCAAAATGTAAAATAAACCATCGTTTAGGTACCAACCACCAGTGCAAGATTGTTCTATTTTACCATAAATCTTTAGAAGGAAGTAAAAGTCACTACTTACTGGATCTTGCCACTTTAGATGTACCAAGTGGAATGGAAAACAACTGTTTAATGGCAAACCTGAAAATGTCTGAATCAAATGTTTAATAATTCAATGTAATATTTTATTTGGTGTCGGGCCAGCATGTTTTTTACACTTGGCCATGTCTTATGCTTCATAATAATTAGAAATGGAACAGAAGGCAGAAATTGTGAACCATTTATTTTTCTCTATTAAAAAAAAATCTTCACTTACTGAGAATTCTTCTATCCTATCAGGAGCATTTTAACATCTAATTAAATGTTGGGTTTATCTCATTTGAGAAAACACATTCATTACAAAATACTCATTAAGGCTCCACAACATTACACTTTTCATCTCTTCTCTGGTAAGACTAGTACTGTTTTCTTGCAGAGTAAGTCACTTGAGAAGACCAAGCATTAAGCAATATTGAAATCTTTGATTCTGTACATAGTGGATTTTTGCTTGTTCAATAAACGCAGGAAATCATGATGCACTAATATAGTGCAATTGTTCCACAGAATGTTCAATAATTCCTTTCAGACCAGAGTAATTGTTGAGTAATAAGCAGTATTTGCCTTCAGAAATGCACTTACAGACAGCAGGTTGTAAATGCAATAAGTGATTTCTTTTAAATTGTCTTCATACTTTTGTGTTAGGAACTGTATGCAAATTTTTCTCACATTTGTTAATAAGAAAAATGAACAAGAAATGCTCTTTAATCAGTCTTGGCTTTCATTTCATAAACTAAACATTTTAAAGAATGAATACAATTTTAATAGCCATTTTCAGTCATGTTGTGTTCTTGACTTTCACGTATCTATATTAAGAGCACATTTGGAGATTCTGAAAATTGTTTCTCCCCACAGGAATGATATGGTTTGAGACATTCCTCAAGGCTACTTTTGAGTTTTGTCTTCTTTGCTCATGCTTGTGACACTGAAGTAAGTTTAAGGCTTCTGTCATTCCACCTAATATGAACAGAACAAAGGAAGAATTTCTTTTCCTGAACTCATTACATGTCCATATCACCATCATAGGCTAAAGTCAGAGGCTTCTGCTGGGGAGCTGGACGAGTCTGCTGTTTTGGTTTCTTGCTGTGAAGGACAAACAATTATAACAATGATTAATTGTGCTCAAACTTCAATATTGTGGATAAATAGAAATATAACTAAATTTAATACAGATCTACATGTGGTATATCAATCCTAAGAGAAACAAACAGTAACAATTAGACTAGATTAGATTACTTACAGTATGGAAAAATGCCCTTCAGCCCAACAAGTCCACACTGACCCTCCAAAGAGCAACCCACCCAGACCCATTCCCCTACATTTACCCCTTCACCTAACACTATGGGCAATTTAGCATGGCCAATTCATCTAACCTGCACATCTTTGGACTGTGGGAGGAAACGGGAGCACTCGGAGGAAACACACACAGACACGGGGAGAATGTGCAAACTCCACACAGACAGTTGCCTGAGGTGGGAATTGAACCCAGGTCTCTGGCGCTGTGAGGCAGCAGTGCTAACCACTGAGCCACCATGCCACCCCTGAGCCACCATGCCGCCCAATCTACTGCTTGAATTTCCGATAAGGGATAATACTACATTGCATTAATCATGAATGTTTGGCTAGTTATACTGCAAACTGCTTAGTTTGCATGCATAGAAAATTGTACTGTTAGGCAATAATTTGTTTCAATTTTACTTTTTGTGTGGGATGAGAGGAGAATCAAATTTCTCCCAACAGTGAAACAGTAATTATATGAAGTATAACAAATAATAAAACAAGCCATTTCTTAAATTTGACAATGGATTGGGTACTCAATATGAAGTGAATCATAAGCAGAACTTAAACTCCAGGGCAATCAACTAGAGGACCTGGCAGGGAAGCATCTTGTAGGTGCCCAGGAAGGTTCACTCCCTTTTCTTGTCCAAGTCTTATTCAAATAGAACACGTGACTTGTACGTTCCAAAGACACATCTAGTAACAAAAAAATGGTGGGACAGTTTGTCCAACAGCAAGGCAAGTGCTCAAGAGTTCAGGAAAGTTGCAGAAATGGTAGGAAGCAGAGGGTGATAGTAGAATGATGTTTGTCGGACTGGAGGCCCGTGAGTAGTGGAGTACCACAAGGGTCAGTGCTGGGCCCATTACTGTTTGTTATCTGTATCAATGATTTGGATAACAATGTAAAAGGCATGATTAATAAGTTTGCTGATGACACTAAAATAGGTAGTAGTATGGACAGTGAGGAATGTTGTCAGAAATTACAGTAGGACCTTGATCAGCTGGTAATGTGGGCTGAGAAATGACGAATGGGGTTTAATATAGATAAGTGTGAGATCTTGCATTTTGGAAAGTTAAATCAAGGTAGGAGTTTCATGGTGAATGGTAGGGTCTTAAGGAGTAGGGTGGAACAGAGGGATCTTGGAGTTTAGATTCACAGTTCTCTGAAAATGGAAGCATAGGTAGACAGGGCAATGAAGAAGGCTTTTGGCCCACTAGTCTTCATCAGTTAGGGCATTGAATATTGAAGTTGGGAAGTTATATTGCAGTCGTACTGGATATTGGTGAGATATTGGTTGGATAAAACTTGGAGTATTGTATTGAGTTTTGGTCACCTTGCTATAGGAAGGATGTTATTAAGCTGGAAAAAGTGCAGAAGAAATTTCCAAGGATGTTGCCTGAACTCAATTGTCTGAGTTAAAGGGAGCAGTTAGACAAGTTAAGACCTTTTCCTTTAGATTGTAGACACTGAGGGGATTCTTATGGAGGTATATAAGATCATGATAGGTATGATAGAGTGAATACACTCAGTCTTTTTTCCAGGGTTGGGGAATCAAGGATTAGAGGGTATCAGTTTAAGGTTAGAGGAGGAAAAATAAAAAGGGAACCTGAAAGACAACTTTTTTACACAGAGGATGGTACGCAAATGGAATGAGCTGTCAGCAGAAGTGGTTGAGGCAGGTACGTTAACAAAGTCTAAAAGGCATTTGAACAAATACATGGATAAGAAAGGTTTAGCAGGATATGGGACAAGTGCAGGGAAATGGGGTTAGCGTGGATGGACATTTTGGTCAGCATGGACCAGTTTGGGCCATTGGACCTGTCTCTGTGCTGCAGGACTCTATGACTCTAAATACAGAACATAAATAATGTAGTTCAGGAGCAGTTTAAACTATTTTGCTGGAGCAACGCCTGCACATTCTATGCCAAAAAAAGTTAATTTTGTTTATGATTTGGAGGTGCTGGTGTTCGACAAGGGTGTACAAAGTTAAAAATCACCCAGCACCAGAGTATAGTCCAACAGGTTTATTTGGAAGCTCTAGTTTTTGGAGTGCTGCTCCTTCAACAGGTCATTGTTCACAATCTGGTGTTGTGTGATTTTTAACTTTATTTTTGTTTAACATCACTTGGAAGATGGAATTCACACTAGATTATATTAATGGTTCTGGAAATCTCTCTCTGTAACAGAATCCTGATTTGTATAGCCTCTTGAGACCTTCACCAAAGGCAGGTGGGAAACTTAGTTGCTTATCTGCGGGCCAGCAAAATAATAGATGTACAGTTTTGATCATAATTCCTGGGCTGCCTACTTTCTTTGGGGCAGATGAAGCATAACCCCTTACATATATTAAAATAGAAATCAAAAAAAGTAATATATTTCATTGCAGATGAAGGAGTTCTGTTATAGAATTATACAGGATGCATGGCAGACTGAAACTTTTTTTTGTAGTAAACGATTCCACATACCTGATAAGTTATGTTTATATTTTAAAATAGGATTTAAGAATGGAAGCTTGGCATTCCACAATCGTATGTGAATTGATAACTCATCAAAGTTCTCCATTACTGTTTAACAAATCTGCTTGGGTGTGTCAAGTAAATCAAGTCATCAGGTGTCAATAAACAAACCAATTTTCTGTTTTATTGAGCATCCCATGAATCTGGCTGACTCTGATCTGTCCAAATAACAATTTCATTCTTTGGCAGTCTTGTTAAAACAAATATTTGGTTTTCCATGTTATAATACAATTTGGAAACAATGTCTTTATCTGAACCTTTTTTATATTTGCTTTACAGAATACATTATTCATCCAGATTTCCAAAACTAGGTTTGAAACAAACAATAAACATTGTTGTCAATTAGGTAAAATGTCACTTAACATGCCTTGGGTACTTAAATAAGGATTTAGTCATGATTATTGGTGTATATTTTGACATTATAAATAAAAATAACATTTGAAGTAAAAGTTGCTGATGCTTACCAGACAAGATATGAAAGGACAGTAATGAAGATAATGAGGACTACCATAGCAGCAGACACTCCATACACCCAGACCTTTGGTTTACCATCTGTCAAAGAAAATGATTTAAAAAATTACAATAAAGGATTAAGTGTAAGTGGACCTAACACTTAAAAGGAAAAGTAGTTTTTTTTTAAGCAACTTACAGAGAATATAACAACTTCAAGCTGATTTTGTTGATTGGACGGTAGTTGTGAGTGAGGCAGGTCAGAGAAGGTTCATGAGGATGATCCCTGGTATGGGGGGATTATGTTATGGGCAAAGGTTGAACTGCTCAGGACCCCACTCATTAGAGTTTAGAAGAATGAGAGATTAAGCATAAGGAATTCTTAAGGGAGTTGAAAGGATAACTGCTGAGAGGATGTTTTCTATTATGGAAGATTCCAGGACCAGAGGACATTGTCTCAGAATAAAGGGGCATCAAATGAAGACTGACATGAGGAAGAGTTTCTTTCTTCAGAGGGCTGAAAGTCTTTGGAACTCCTTGCCACAGTGAGCTGTGGGGGCAGAGTCCGCTTCTACATTTAAAGCTCAAATAATCAAGGGATCAAAGATTATGGTAAAAACACAGGAAAGTCGAAGTCATGACTGTCAAATCAGCTATGGTCATACTGAATGGTGGAGCAGGGTCAAAGGGCCAAATGGCCTATCCCCATTCCTATTTCGAATGGTCCAATGGTCTTATGACAACTGTTTTGGCATTCACAATTCTTCAGGCTCTCTCTACATTAGTACCACATTTAAAGATCTGAGGCCAAACATTACGTGTCAAAAGGAATAGCTGCAAAGGATATGCACCAGTTCAATAGAATTAAAAAAATTATCTGTAACCTACACCAGAAAGCTGCAATTTTTCCATTTCGTTTAATGATAAGTGTTTGGTGTTCCATCATAATTGTGTTGTAAATATTCGTTATAATTCTGGAATGAAAGCTTCTGGATTTTGAAAGGAAAATGTTTGATGCAGAGAGCCAGAACACTGTCATTTAACTCTTAAGACAACAAGCCTGAATGCAGACAAGTGAAATGAAAACCTTCCATTTGTGCTGACTGAGTTTTTTTTTGTGAAATGAGCAATTTATATCCAAGACTAATGCCTGAATATAGAACTGTTATTTACCCTGACAATCCTTAACAGAAACCAAGGTGCTGAAGGAACTGGAAACCCTCAAACTGCTACATTATATGCTGACAACTTCTGATCTTTGGCTAAATTACTAGAATGGATACAATATTAGGATTTCCTCTTAAGGTGGTATACCAGCTTTAAACAGACAATCTTAAGCATTTAGATAAATGGGAGACACTGGCAGCAAAAAACACCAGGGTCAAGTTTTTGGTTGTACCATCAACATCCCACTTCCTTTCCATCAGTGTTTGCTGGGTCAATACTTTATATATTCCCTGTCTTTAACCACTGTGGAAACAGTATCATACAAATCGGCAATTTAAGAAGTTTCAGAAACACCTTTTCAATACAACAAGGGAAATCCAACGAATATGATCTTTCCACCATTGTACAAATCTCAATGACACACTTTTTAATAAAAAGAATTATAATTATAATGTCCAGTTAATCTGCATTTGTAATATAAATACAAGAAATCATTTGTAGGTTGTATTTTATCATTTTGATTGCATTTGAGTGGAGAAAACAAATTTCACTCTCTGTACTTAGCGCAACCTAAGTTCATATCATTGGCAAACATTGCCGGAATGCCCCCAGTCCCTTCATTCAGATCGTTAATATATAAAGTTAACAGCTGTGGCCCCAGCACTGAACCCTGTGGGACACCACTTGTCGCTAGCTGCCATTCCAAAAAAGAACCTCTTCATCCAAACTCTCTGCCTTCTGTCATACATCCAATCATCAATCCATGCCAGTAGCTCACATTGAAAACCATGGGCTCTTACCTTACTCAGCAACCTCCTGTGAGGGACCTTATCAAATGCCTTTTGGAAGTCTAAATAGATAGTATCCACTGGGTTTTGCTGGTCTATCCCATTTGTTAACTCTTCAATGAATTCTAACAGGTTTGTCAGGCATGACCTCCCCTTACTAAATCCATGCTGACTTGTTCTAATCCGACCCTACACTTCCAAGAATTTAGAAATCTCATCCTTAACAATGGATTCTAGAATTTTACCTACAACCGAGGTTAAGCTAATCAGCCCACAATCTTCCATCTTTTGTCTTGATCCTTTCTTGAACAAGAGGGTTACAACAGTGATTTTCCAATCATGTGAGACCTTCCCTGACTCCAGTGACTTTTGAAAAATCACAACCAACGCCACTGCTATTTCCTCAGCCACCTCCCTCAGAACTCTAGGATGTAGCCCATTGGGGCCAGGAGAGTTATTAATTTATCTAGCACTTTCTCTTATGTAATGGCTACCATACTCAACTCTGCCCCCGAGTCTCCTTAATTGTTGGGATATTACTCATGTCTTCCACTGTGAAGACTGATGTAAAGTACTTATTAAGTTCTTCAGCTATTTACTTATCTCCTATCACTAGCCTTCCTGCATCAATTTGGAGCAGCCCAATTTATACTTTTGCCTCTCGTTTGTTTCTTATGCATTGAAAGAAACTTATACTATCATTTCTAATATTACTGGCTAGCTTACCTTCATATTTGATCCTCTCCTTCCTTATTTCTCTCATTGTTATCCACTGTTTGTTTTTGTAGCCTTTCCAATCTTTTGATTTCCCAGTACTCTTTATAGGCTCTCTCTTTTTCTTTGATACATTTCCTGACTTCCTTTGTCAGCTATGGCTGCCTAATCTCCCCCACCCCCTCCCCAGATAATCTTTCTTTTCTTTGAGATGAACCTCTGTACTGTGTCCTCAATTATATCCAGAAACTCCTGCTATTGTTGCTCTACTGTCTTCCCCACTAGGCTCTGCTTCCAGTCGATTTTCATCAGTTCCTTTCTCATTACTTTTCTTTTACTGTAACATCATTACATCCAATTTTGTCTTCTCTCTTTCAAACTGCAGACTGAACTCTACCATATTATGATCGCTGCCTCCTAAGTGTAATGATATAATATGACACCAGGATTTCTAACAATCAATGCTTCAGAGGTATAATCCTCAATTGCTGTGTTATTGTTTAGCTAACAAACATTTCATAAACAGTTAAGCACAGTTTTGCTTGGATTGAAATCTACCTTTTACTAGCCGGTTATACTCTTGAAAACCCCTACTCACTTTGTGAATGCATATTTCTGGATGTTGGCTTAACACATTCAGCAACTCATATCTCTACTCATCAAACCACTGCCATACACCACACTCCCTATTACACAGATCCTACCAGTAATGAGAGCACTGTCATATTTTAATTGAAAATCATCAGTTTTTCAGTCATTTTAGACCTTGAAATACAATTAAACAGAACTAGGAACGACAAAATCATAACCAGTCCCAACTTACGTAAACATTAAATTATATGCAACTCAGTACACGACTCATTTAATATTCTTTCTGTATGTGTCTTCACTTGACTTACCTAAATTAAATCACTTGTATCACTATCAATAACCAAGACTCTGTAAATCATTTGGCAGCATTGCTGCTGAATTGTCCATAACTTTCTCTTTGTTCTATCTAAATCTAATTCACCTACTGTCTAACAAGATAATTTAGTGCAACAGAAAATTCATACAAAATTTAGATAAAGGAAATGCCACCCAATTAGAAGGACTTACAATGTCTGTCAGATCAGTTAGGTAGAGAATTTACAACAGGGCATTCTATGGAAGCTCTGACTGAATCGACCTGCTTCAAAGATCCTCTGAATTGTATTAAAACAAAATACCACCACCACAAAAGGAAAGCAAGTCAGCAAACAATTTTACCTAAAGACAGTACAATCTCGATAACAAAATGTGAGTCAGAACAGTGAGCCTACAGCACTGTGCTGTTGCTTTCTTTTTTTTGTGATATAGGAATATATATTATGTAAGTTATTTACTTAAGGTTCAAGCTTGGAAAATAACTGAAAAATCTGATTAGTGATGCAAAATTTCAGCAGAAAGCGAAAGGATAATAGCTCAAATATTGCATGGTGAACAGTCACATCTGAGTTAAAATTAAGAGTTGTACCTTCAGGTCAATTATTGGTGTCTTAATACTCTCAATATGGAAGAATGATAGTGCATAAAGGTAGAAATTGAATATATGGTCTTCTGAGAGAATATTGTCATACTAACATTTTTGATAAGATGTCTTTCTACACAAACCAGTTTGTTATACGGTCATGTCAGTTCAATTGTATAAGCATGATGATGGTACTCATGATGATGGTAACTGCCACCATTCTCTTTAAGTATAGGGACCTACATAGCCTGCTTTGTCTAGTGTGGTAGAGAAAATAAACATTTCATGGTTGGACTGGAAGGGTCTCTATCTTGTTTGGAATGTTTGCATACGACATTAAAATTGGTCAGGTAGTTGACAGGGAAGAGGCTAGCTATAAACCACAGGATGCTATCAATTATTTGATTGAGTAGGTGGAAAAGCAAGAACTGGAATTCAGTCTGGAGAAATGTGAGGTTATGCATTTTGGGAGGACAAAGAAAACAAGGGAATACACAATAAACAGGAGGATATTGAGAGATGTAGAGGCAATGAGAGATATAGAAGTGCAAGTACAGAGATCCCAAGGGTGGGCAGAAAAGTTAGAGTAAATAAATGGGATGCTTTGCTTATTGGACTCAGTTGTGAATACAAACACATGAATATAATGATGGGACTGTAGAAGAGTTTGGTTAGCTTTGTGTCTGGTTCTGGACATACCATTATCGAAAGGACATAATTGTTGTCAAGATAAATGTTAACAGGGCTTGAAAATTGCAACAACAAAGAAAGATTGGATACGTTAGGGTTATTTTGCTCAAGCCAGTGGAGGCTGAGGGGTGGCTTAATTGAGTTTTACAAAATATTAAACTAGGCTAGAGTGGACAGCTAAGGCCTGTTCCCCTAATAGTGAGGTCAATTATCAGCAAACCATAGATTTAAGGTAGCAGGATTAAAGTGAATACGAGAAAAATCTTTTAAATCCAGAAGATGGTGTATGCCTGCAATTCACTGCCTGGTTTGGTGGTTGAGGTGGAAACCCTCACCTCATTTAAAATTAACCTGGCTGGGGATGTCCATGGATACTGTCACTGAACTGTACCAACTGCTGGTGTGGGGCCTATGGCATAAAGGCATGACCACCAAGGTCATAGCTATGTTGAATTTTTATGCAGTGGATTCTTCAAAAAAGCTACTGAGGACCTGTGAGGCATTTCTAAATCATCCACACACATATGCATCAAGGCTGTGACTCATGCAGTTCGTGCCAAATAACACCATTTCATCTTGTTTTCCCACGACAAGGTCAGTGCTGCAGCCCAGGCACAAGATTTCAGCAATATAGCTGGCTTCTCACTTTCCATACCTGCTGAGCTCTTCCAACAATTTCTGTTTTGGCATCTCCAGATGCAGTGTGCTATAGACTATATAGACCGAGAGGGCCATATCATAATGCAGCTAAGTTCATCAATAGAAACAACTTCCATTCCATTGTTTGCAAGTCATCTATGATCATTGGTAGGGTATCTTAGAAATCTGCCCTAGATACCCTGGAAGCTGTTATGATACCTATATCAAACTGCAACCATGGATAATGAGCTGGTTATGCATCCCCGAGCAGAGGAAAGCATAAATACAATGCAGCACACTCTCCAAACAGAGCTATGCTGGGGCAGATGATAGGCTTCTTAAAGATGAAGGTCCATTGCTTGAATCTATTGGGGCAGCCTTGCAGTACCCCCCAAAAATCAGTGTGTTGCATAATCTTAGCATGCTGCACTCTGCACACTGGAACAGATACAGTGGGCATTTGTTAGAGGCTGATGGAATGGGAGATCAACAACGGTCTTCCAAGGAGGAAAAGGAGGACATTAAGCATAAGGAACTTCATCTTCAGCATGACAGAGTGCAGCTGCATTGGATGCTACAAACTAGGCAGGATGCAATGGCCATTCATTGGCTGTCAAATTGTTGGTGCTTGATGTGTAAGCCATTTGTTTCTGTTCAGAGAGGAAAATCCGGTGTCAGTTTTGTTGATTTCTGTTTGGGTTAGTGAATAAAAGTGAATATTTTGAAGTGATTGAAGACTTCCCTGTCTGCGACTATCCCATGCTGAACAATAACAAGATGCTCGGCTAAGGTGGAGTGGGTTGTAAGATGGATGGGTAAGCGGTGTGGTCTGGTACTTAGGCAGCGATTTTGACAGGAATGTGCAAGGTAGTGTCAGCCATGCCATCTATTTCTGTGCGAAGAGTTATTTTGTGGCTGCTATGCCACCTTGTGCACAGTGAAGGCCAATTCTATCATTGTTCTACTGGGTGTATGGCTGAGTATGAAGATGGTGCTAGCATTAGGGATCTCAGGATATCCTGGTACATGGCTACAGTGAGTGGAAGAAATGAGTTGGTATTGGATAAATAAAACAGGTGCCCAAAGGGCATGGCACCAGTTAAATGAGGTGGGTTTCAGATAATCTTGAGTGAAGACTCATTAGGCCCCTACGATATAAACAAAATAGATTTAGCCAAAATACGGTAAGGTTTAGCTCTCTGAGCGAAATTGTTAAATTCATGTAATTTATTGTCAAATATGGATAAGTAATTGCACTGTTCTTGACCAATTTAGATTACAAATGGCTCTACTTCTAGTCCATTATTCGAGACTAAATCAAATTAAAGCATATAATTGAATGTTCTAATTGGAATCTATAAGTAACCACATTTTTGGTTCTGTCAATATTGTTTTATTCACATGCACTAATTATAGTAAATAAAGACTACATACAAACAAACATGTGTAAATGCAGTTCATAATACACTTACAGTCACAGAGTCATAGAGATGTACAGCATGAAACAGACCCTTTGTTCCAACTCGCCCAAGCCGACCAGATACCCTAAACTAATCTAGTCCCATTTGCCAGCACTTAGCCCATATCCTTCTAAGCCCTTCCTATTCATACACCCACCCAGATGCCTTTTAAATGCTGTTATTGTACCAGCCTCCACCACTTTGGCAGAACATTCCATACTTGCTCCACCCTCTATGTGGAAAAAGCTGCTCCTTAGGTCCCTTTTATATCTTTCCCCTCTCATCCTAAACCTATGCCCTCTAGTTCTGCACTCCCTCATCCCAGGGGAAAGATCTTGTCTATTTATCCTATCCATGCCCCTCATGATTTTGAAAAACCCCTATAAGGTCACCCCTCAGCCTCCAACATTCCAGGGAAAACAGCCCCAGCCTATTCAGCCGCTCCCCACAGCTCAAATCCTCCACTCCGGCGACATCTTTGTAAATTTTTTCTGAACCCTTTCAAGTTTCACAACATCCTTCCAATAGGAAGGAGACCAGAATTGTACACAATATTCCAAAAGTGGCTTAACCAATGCCCTGTACAGCCGCAACATGACCTCCCAACTCCTATACTCAATGCTCTGACCAATAAAGGAAAGCATACTAAATGCCTTCTTCAATATCCTATCTACCTGCAACTCTACTTTCAAGGAACTATGAACCTGCACTCCAAGGTCTCTTTGTTCAGCAACACTCCCTTGGACCTTCCCATGAATTTTATAAGTCCTGCTCTGATTTGTTTTTCCAAAATGCAACACCTCACATTTATCTAAATTAAACTCCATCTGTCACTCCTCAGCCCATTGGCCCATCTGATTCTTTCTTTACCATAAATAGTTGAGGCCCTAGAACTGATCCCTGTGATATTCAATTAGTATAGTTTGCCAACATGATAATGACCCCATTCATCTCAACTCTCTGTATCCTGTTAGTTAATAATCTATCCATGCTAATATACTATCCAAGCACCTTGTACTTTTACATCACATCTACTAGTTTCTTTTCACATATCTTACTTTTTACATTCTTAAAGAACGCTGATAAATTTGACAAACATAATTTCAACTTCATAAAACCAAGTTGACTTGGACTGATTAAATAATGATTCCATAAATGCCCTGTATGACTTCATTCATAATGGATTCAAACATTTAACTCATGATAAATATTAATTCAGCGCACCCCTCAAATATAAATTTCTTTTCAAGTTTTACAAATGATACATTTATGTCCCCAAGTTCCTCCTTGATCGCCAGCAGTGTTTCTCTTTTAATTAAAGATTTTGGAAGTAAATTTTAAATGTATATCTTCTGTAAAAAGGAATGCTCTTGAAAATAACAGTATGGTAGGTCTGTGTAATTTTCCTCTACTGTGTGGCTTTATCAGTAGCAATGCAGCATTGAGTGATGAAATTACATTACTTAAGGAGGGAAAAATTGAGGAATACTATATTAGCAAACATGAGAAATGCCCATCAATAATTACAAGTTATTTTCCCAAAGTTATCAGTGAAGGCAAGATAAAGTGACTCAGCAGTATTTGAAAATTTATGATATGGTGTGGAAATTTTTAATAACTTGTAAAATATTAGAGAAGAATCTTTCAGTGTAAAGTGTACAGAAATGTACGAAATGCTCGATATCTCTTCTAATGACTAAGATAAGTAGTAAAATGCATCACCTCACCTGAAAATTTGAATGTATATATTTTACAAACTGACACAATGTTGGCAACAAACCATTACTTCAGAAAAGAACTTGCTCAGATTAAATTAAAATGTAGCCAAGGTTGATTCCTTGGATAAGTTACAATGACAAATCGATGTTTCTAAATCATGGACATAAAGTACTTTATTTTCCCACAATCTCTTCAAATACATGGCTGCAGCTGGCTCTGTGATATAGCAATACCCTGGCTAACATATGAGCAACATATACTTAAGGAATATATTTAAGATGTCAAAGTTTAAACATTATGGTTTGAATAAAGAACCCTTTAGCTGTCAGGAAGAAAAATGACTTCTGTCAGCAACTTAAAAGGATGGTGGTGCAGTACCTATATTTTGTAAGATGACCTTGGATGCATTTAAACATATCAGTAAAAAATATACAATACAGGCAGCAAACTGCCTTATATAAATAGTTTGAGCATGATATGTATCATCTCATAAATATGTTTAGCACCACAGGTAATAGACTTAAGTTACAGTTTGTACCTGTTTATTAATTTAGATCAAGAGTACTTAAAATATAAACAGTATAAATCATTTCAGAGACTAAAAGGCAGATTTTCAAACCATTTGGAATATCACAAATGCATTGAAGACTCTCCCATATTTGGAAAATATGATGAATTTGAGGCTATGGATCACAGCTAAGAACATTGAAGTCCAGAAGTCTGTCACAGAATACACCTATTGCTTTTTGAAATATCAAAAAGGGGCCAATTTGCCAACTAAGTGTTCATTCTTAACCAGATTTTCACAACGCGTTTTTGCAAGAAAAGTGAATAGTCATTTTTAAAGTTAAAGGTGTATTGGCTGCTAATAGATGTAACTTTAGAAATTTATTTTTCTGGACAGATTGCAACTGGAGTGGATAATATCAGAACTGTTATACCAAAAAAATGTGACACACAGAATTTCCTGAAAGCACAGATTTAAATAGAGCATATGCACAATTGTCTATATTTTAACATTGACACAATTCACAAATGCTCCATGAAGCAGCCTTGCCAGACAGACCAAGACAAAAGCCAGGTTTAAACTGATATGTGGCATACAATAACCACTTCACACAAGAGAAAATCCACCCTTCAAATGGTACAACTAGCCCTGTGTCCCCCCACCACTTATTATAGGATCACAAATGACCAGAAGCTGAAACAAGACCAAGATTATCCAAAACCCGACTAAAAACAAAACACCACAGATCCTGGAAATCTGAAATAAAAACAGAAAGTGTTGCTGAAACTCTCCAGGTCTGACAACATCTGACATGAGAGAAACAAAGTTAACTTTTTGAGTCTGATGCAACTCTTTGGAACTCCAGTTCCAAAGTGTCCCACAGACTGTTTCTCCAAAGTTGCCAGACCTGCAGAGTTTCTCCACTACTTCCTGTTACTCTTTTATAAGGTTCATCAACTATACTAATAATTGAAGATTATTGAGGAATAGTTATGCTTTTACAGTTTTTCCAATTCCATGGGAATTTTCTGCCTGTTTCACTTGTAGGAGAGGACTTAACAACATGAAGAGTAAGTGAGTGGACAAACATATGACAGATGCACTATAAAATGGTTAAATATGAAGTTATACACTTTAGTGTCAAAAACAGAAAGAACAATATTAATTAAATGGTGATATATTGGATGGGCACTTTGGGTTCTGGGTGTCCTTGTACACCAGTCAATGAAAGTGGATAGGCAGATACAACAAGCATTCAGGATGGCAAATGATATATTGGCCTTCATTGCAAGAGGATTTGAGTTCAAAAGTAGGGATGGTGGTACCCTACCTGGAAATGCATGCCGTTTTGGTTTTCCTACAACAGGAAGGATACACATGCTATAAAGGGAGTGCAGCAGAGATTCATTAAGCTGATACTGAGGATGGTTGGATTGTCCTTTGAAGAGATATTTGTTCAACTGGATCTGTATTCACTAGCGTTTAGAAGGATGAGGGGGGCTGTGACTGAAACAGATAAAATTCTAATAGGTCCAGACAAATACGTTCCCTGATTGCAGAGTCTTGTACCAGGGAATGCAGTCCCAGGACTTGGGGTGGATTATTTAGGACTGGTATGAGGAAAACATTCTTCATTCAAAGGTAATAAATCTGCAGGATTCTCTACCACAGAAGGCTGTGGAGGCCAGGTCATTGAATACATTTCAATAACGGGATAGTTGCATTTCTGGACTTTGAAAGCATCAAGGTGTATGGGAAGAAAGCGGGAAGATAACATTGAGATACGGGATCAACTATGATCATGCTGAACGGTGAAGCAGACTAGAATGCAAGAATGGCCTACTTCTGCTTCTAGTTTCTATATTTCTACCTGTCTTACAATTCTCAGTGATTGTACGACTGGACCAGATTATAGAGTGAAGGAGGAAAGTTAAAATTTGATTTGTGGAAGGGGGGGGGGGGGGGGGGGAGCTGGAGGGGGAGAGGGCAGCGGGGAGGAGGCTTCTCATTGTTGGAGTTGCCCGAAATTTGTAATAAATGGAAGAGCCCAATTTTGATACCAGGGTTAGGTTATAAAGCGCGTATGCATCCTTAACCAGGATTGCAATTCCAAAACAATTACAAAGCAATGCCAGGGAGACATGGATTGAGAACTAAAACTAGCACTCTATACTGGGCATAGTTACTTCTAAGTTTGTGAAAGGTCACATGGTGTAATATTTCATTAAGTCACTCAACCCATTCGGTCTGAGCACCAGCAGGTCAGAAGACATGGGAAAATGCATAGAACAAAGAACATTGAAAAGTACAGCGCAGAAAAGGATTTTAGGCCCACGATGTTGTGCCGAGGTTTAATCCTAAAATATAATAACTTAACCTACACACCACTCAACTCAGTGCTATCCATGTGCATGTCCAGCAGTCGCTTAAATGTCCCTAATGACTTTGCTTCCACCACCACCGCTGGCAATGCATTCCATGCATTCACAACTCTCTGCGTAAAAAACCTACCTCTGATGTCTCCTCTATACCTTTCTCCTAATATCTTAAAACTATGACCCCTCATACCAGTCAATCCTGCCCTGGGGAAAAGTCTCTGACTCTCTCCATTCCTCTCACTATCTTGTATACCTCGATCAGGTCTCCTCTTTTCCTCCTCACCAGAGAGAAAAGTTTGAGGCAATCCCTTCAGTCCAGGCAGCATCCTGGTAAACCTTCTTTGCACCCTCTCCAAAGCCTCTGTATCTTTCTTATAGTAGGGCAACCAGAACTGGACACAATATTCTAAGTGTGGTCTCACCAGGGATTTGTAGAGCTGTAGCAAAACCTCTTAAACTCGATCCCCCTGTTAATGAAAGCTAAAACACCATATGTTTTCTTAACAACCCTATCCACTTGGGTGGCAACTTTGAGGGATCTATGTACTTGAACACCGAAATCACTCTGTTCCTCCACACTGCCAAGAATTCTGTCTTTAATCTTATATTTAGCATTCGAGTTCGATCTTCCAAAATGCATCACTTTGCATTTATCCAGGTTGAACTCCATCTGCTATTTCTCAGCCCAGCTCTGCATCCTGTCTATGTCACGCAGCAGGCTTCAATAACCCTCGATACTATCAACGGCACCTCCAACCTTTGTGTTATTTGCAAATTTACAAACCCAACCCTCAACCTTCTCATCCAAGTCATTTATAAAAACTACAAAGAGCAGAGGCCCAAGAACAGAGCCCTGCAGGACCTCACTCATCACTGACCTCCAGACAGAATACTTTCCATCTACAACCACTCTCTACCTTCTGACAGCCAACCAATTATGAAACCAGATAGCCAAATCTCCCTGTATCCCATTCATCCTGACTTTATGAATGAGCCTACCATGAGGAACCTTATCAAATGCCTTGCTGAAGTCCATATACATCACATCCACTGCTCGACCTTCGTAGACCTGAATTGTCACCTCCTCAAAGAACTCAGTAAGGTTTGTGAAGCATGACCTGCCCCTCACAAAGCCATGCTGACTGCCTTTAATCATATTATGCTTTGCCAAATAGATCCATAAATCCTATTCCTCAGAGTTTTTTCCAAAACTTTGCTGACCACAGACGTAAGACTGACTGGTCTGTAATTGCCAGGGATTTCCCTATTGCCCTTCTTGAAAAGTAGAACAACATTTGCCTCCTTCCAATCCTCCGGTATGACTCCCATGGAGAGTGAGGAGGCAAAGATCCGTGCCAGCGGCTTAGCAACCTCCTTTCTCACTTCCCGGAGCAGCCTAGGATAAATCTGGTTTGGGCCTGGGGACTTATCAATCTTAATGTTTTCCAAAATTTCCAGCACATCAACTTCATCAATCTTGCTCTGGTAAAGCCTGTATCCCAGCTCCTCAAAGTTTTCATTCACAACAAGGTCCCTTTCCTTAGTGAAAACCAAAGCAAAAAACTCATTTAGGGCTTCCCCTATCTGCTCAGGCTCCACGCACAAGTTCCCTCCACTATCCCTGATCGGCCCTACCTTCTCCCTGGTCATTGTCTTATTCCTCACGTATGAGGAATATCCTATGCACTCATAGGATCAGGGCAGATGTATCTATGTGAAGTAATATATAAATGCATTCTACATATATGGTTAGTCCTTCACTTGCTTTCCACGACTGTCTAGGTGACAGAAGATATCTTTGAAAAATTCATAGCCACTCATTACCATCTTAGCCTAGCTTCATACATATTTAATGCTCCCTCATTTGATGCAGCATGTTGTAGAGGATGAGCATAGATGCCTCTCTCATCCTACACTCATAGGTAATTCACTTAGTGAGACTACTAGTGTGTAAATATGCAGATACTGCAGCAAATTGAAAAAAAAAGGTGTAAAGAAAGAGTTGATAATAAAATTAGATAGTCATGAAACAAGTTTTATATTTAATAAATATGTGCTGGAACTTGATTACTGATCCCTTATCGCCTTTTTGTTGCAAATCAGCAAGAAAGAAAACAGGTATGAATACACTGAATATTTTAGAATAGAAGAACAGTCTGACTGAGATGATTCTGTTCATATTTATTCTTAGGATGATAGTATGATTAGGTGAAAAAAGTATTCCAGTCCTTCTTTAATGAAGCAACTGAAAATTATTTTGAAGCAATTCATGTGAATATGCTGGGGGAGGTGGTGTGGGAGGTGAGGCTCTGGGTCCACCAACATCCCTGTATCACAATCCATTCCAGGGTATATTTTAGGCCTACTGTATTGCTGGACCTGAAGCACAAAATCTCCGATTCTGACGCCAACTGCAGATGCCACCTTCTCTGCTGATGTACCTATGATACTCATTCTGCCATCACTTCTCCACCGCCAGTGCCAGGCCCAACCCAATGTTAAAGTTGCCAATCCTCAGGTGCCATGCTGGACTTACCTTGCTGACATCGTCTCCACTGATGTACTGAGAAAATGTCAACCAATTAGATTGGAAAGTGTCAGATATAAGTGTCAGAAATGTACAAGATGATGAGGCATAGATAGAGTGGATAGCCAGAGACATTTTTTTCCCATGGTGGAAATGGCTATCATGAGGTGACATAATTTTAAGATGATTGGAGGAAGGTTTAGGGGAGATGTCAGAGGTAGACTCTTTACACAGAGAGTGGTAGGTGCATGAAATGCATTTCCAGCAGTGATAGTACAGTCAGATACATTAGGGACATTTAAGTGTTCTTGGATAGGCATATGGATGATAGTAAAATGTAGGGTATGTAGGTCAGTTTGATCTTAGAACAGGATAAAAGGTTGGCACAACATCGAGGGCAGAAGGGTCTGCACTGTGCTGTGCTGTTCTATGTTCTATAACCCACTAATCAAAAAATATGACAGAATTGCAGAAAGCAGGAATTTTAGGCCAATTAGCTTGATGTCTGACATGGGAAGATACTAAAACTGTTCATTAAAGAGATTATAGCTCTAGAAAAGAAAAGACAATAAGGAAGATACAATATGGTTTTATCAAAGGGAAATCATATTTAACCAATTTATAGGAGGTATTTGAAGGAGTGACAGACACTGCTGGTAAAAATGGGCTTGTAGACATACTATACTTGGAGCTCCAGAAGGCATTTGATAAAGTGCAATATCAAGGGAGATTGTGGAAAGTAAAATGGGGTAGTAGTTAACATATTAAAATGGGTAGATAATTGGCTGGCTAACAGAAAATGGAGAGTATGTATAAATGGATCTTTGTCTGGTTAGGGGGATGTAATAAGTGGAGTTCCAAACTGGTCTACACTTGAGCCTCCATTTTTACAATTTCCATCAATGATTTAGATGAGGGGAGCAAAGGCATGATAGCTAAATTTGCAGATGGAAAGTATTTTCTGATGAAGACATTAGGAAGCTGCAGAGCATAGAGATAAATTGAGTCCATGGGCAATTTCTGGTGAATGGAGGATCATGTGGAAAAATGTTAAGATTTTCAATTTGGCAGGGAGAATGAAAAAAATAGAGTATGACTTAAATGGAAAAAAGACTGTAGAATTCCCAGGTGCAGGGGAATTTATGTGTTGTAATGCATGAATCTTAGACCATTAGTACATATGTATACACGAAGGCTAATGGGATGTTATCCTTTATTATGAGAAGAATTGAACATAAAAGGATGTTATGTTTCAATTATACTGGGCATCAATGAGATCACATCTTGAATATTGGTTACAGTTTTGGTCTCATTATTAAAGAAGGATGTAAATATATTGCAGGTGGCCCAGAGAAAGGTTACTTGGTTGATAACCATACTCAATGGATTGTATGAGACTAGGTTAGACAGGTTGGACTTGTTTCTGCTGCAGTATGCAAGAGTGAGGTGTGATTTGGCTGAAGCGTATAAGATCCTCAGTCATCCTGTTCAGGTCATAGAGTCTTTCAGCATTACAACATTAAAAAAACCACCCTTTAGCCCATCACAGTGCTAGTTATCAAGCACAGATCCACTCTAACCTATTTCTCAGCTCTTGGTGGTGGCATTGAAAACAATGGTATTTTAATACTTTTCAAATGTTGTGATGGTTCCCATCTTGGACACCTTTCAGGAAATAAGTTTCAGATATTTGCCACTTCTTCTCCTTAAATGTCCTCTAAATATCCTGCCCCTTTTCTTAAAAGTATGCACTCTGGTTGTTGACTGCTTTACTAATAGGGAAAAGTTCCTTCCAACCTATGTAATTTATATCCCTCATCATTTTGTACATTTCAATTGTTTCCTCCCTTGGCCTCCTTGGCTGTCTGAAAAACAACCCCAGTCTATCTAGCTTCTCTTCATCGCTAAAATGCTCTAGCCCTGGCATTTTATTGGTGAATCTCCAATGTATCCTCTCTTGTGCAATCATATCCTCCCCACAGTGTAATGGTCACAACTGCACAGTTCTCTAGCTGTGGTCTCATTAATATATTATCTTGCTCCATCATAACCTCTCTGCTCCTGTATTCAATTCCTCAATGAATAAGGACAAGCATCCCATATACATTCTTAACCACGTTATCTGTCCTGCTGCCTTCAATAATCTATGAACACAGATACCATGGTCCCTCGATTCTCAGTTCTTCCAGAGTCCTACCATTCAATGTACTCCCATGCCTCGTTAGTCCTCCCAAAATGCATCACCTCAATGTTACAGGATCAAACTCCATCTCCCACTGGCCTGCCCAACTGACCAGTCCGTCCATAGTTTTGTAGTCTTAGGCTTTCCTCCTCAACATGTACACCAATATAGAAAGAATTCTTATGGATCAGTCTGGAACAAGGGGCAATGTGTTGAAATTTGGAGATGCCGTTTCATGACACAGACGAGGAGATTGTTTTGTCTTTGAGGGTTGTGAGATTTTGGAACATTATGCCTCAGAAGGAGATAGAGATTAGCTAATTAAATATTTTTACACAAAAATTAAATAAATTCTTGTTGGACAAGGGATTCAAAGGTTATTGGGGTAACTGG
The DNA here is from genome assembly GCF_037043375.1 of Chiloscyllium plagiosum. Taxonomy (NCBI): domain Eukaryota; kingdom Metazoa; phylum Chordata; class Chondrichthyes; order Orectolobiformes; family Hemiscylliidae; genus Chiloscyllium; species Chiloscyllium plagiosum. Next base: position 81,523,534 of record NW_028270145.1, on the reverse strand, counting down.
GAATGTGAAATTCGAAATATCGACAGATCAGCCATGATGTGTCTAGCTCCACCATATCTTTACAATGGCAGAGTTGATTTGAAGGGCTGAATGGTTTATTTCTGCTCCTCAAAATGTTTATCCAGTTAGATTGTCAGCACTCATATTTTAAACTAATTATTCATTTAAAGTAACTGAGAGATGTCAGTAAGTAAATGTGCTGATGCAAAGTATTGATGTGACATTTTAATAGTGTAGAAAATGGCACATACTCTGTATAGATATATGTAGGTAACATCATTACTTCACTAATACAGTGGACAGGCCATTTGCTAACATTAACTCTCTTTGTAACATACATCTACTGAATAAATTAGTGAATGCTTCAAGAAATTATAACACAGGAATAGATAGTTCAGACTAACCAATCACATTGATGTTTATTTTCTTGATCAAGCAATATGAGCATTGATCCGGCTTCATATACATATCCTGTCCCAACATCTGTTTATTCACCTCCTCTCATCACCAACCTTAACAGTGGACATGCCTCGATCAGTAACTCAAATAATCTATTTACGATGCTTCTCCTCCACTTATTTTTAACACAATTCTTACCAGGATCAAAAGGTTCGATGGACCATCCTTTAAAAAATGCTTGGATTTTTGAATTGCCCAGCTTGTTCTTCCCCACACTCGTCTTAACATCAGCTTTCTTCTCCTCCTGTCCAGGAATTTTAGTGCAGTAATCAAGGAATCCATAAGGAGTCATTACTTCCATATAACCTTCCTCACAGCCGCATACACCTCCCTGAGAATTGATTACAATGCATTCAGTTACTGAACAGGATAAAAATGTGTTTACAAATAATTGAGAGCTTCCAGGACTCTAGCTATAAAGCCATCAGCAAAGTAATATGTAAAGTTTCAGGAGTAGGTCTAGCTCCACCATATCTTTAAAATTGTATTAACTATTGTGTAATATTTTGAACCAACTTGTTCAAATATGTTATAACACACCTCAGGAGGAACTTGTTAAGTGAGTTCAGGATAAGTTTTTCAATCAATATATAAATGACACTACAGGAGAACGGGCAAAACTCAACCTCTTCTTGGGAAATAAGGCAGGACAAGTGACTGAGGTATTAGTGGGTAAGCACATTGGGATCAGTGACCAAGATTGTATTCGTTTTAAAGCTCTATATATTCAGTAACACAGAATGCGAACTATGTGTAAGGCTAAGATCTTACAGCAGTGTAAAACGTAAATAGGCCTGGGTTCAAACATCCCTCTTAACAAGAAGAGAATTTTGTAATATTCATTACAAGGGCCAAAATATAGGAAATTCTCAAATTATTTCATACTACCAGTGACATTTTACCCAGAAATCACATCATGGTGTAGATGGTTGGTAATAAAAGGGAACAACACAATGGCAGTTCTACAAACTTTTCTTAACTGTCACTAATCTCTAATGAGAAATCAGATCTGAAGTTTATACACACTCAATAAAGACCAAAGTGGACCAATCTGTTCAGAAGTGCAACAACCCTATTTTCAGTACCAATATTTGTAAGTGGCTTAACGCTGCTGAAGAACATGTGTTCTTAGTTTTGTTAGTGACCTAATGCTGCAGTGTGTGTGTTTTTTTTGGCAGACTCAAGACTGGACTGCTTGCTTGGTCACCCAGCCTATGGTAGACAATACAAGGCACCTCTACTCTGTCAGTAATCTGCCAGGAGGTACAGTGCTGGATTGTCTAGTTTCATTCCCTGTCTTAATGTCAATCAATTCCACCATTTCCTTTGCAAGAAACAGTGTGAAAACCACAATACAAACTCATGTGACATGATCTTTACTTCTCTTTTGGAACAAATGCCACATGCAGGCAGAAACCTGCTTTTAAAATCAGTATTTAAATATAATAAAGGAAAAGCCAGCAATAAGGCAAACATTGCTTTCAAACATGGATTTGTTTACTGGCGGCACAGTGCCAGGTACCCAGGTTCAATTCCTGCCTGGGGCAACTGTCTGTGTGGAGTTTGCACATTCTCCCTGTGTCTGCATAAATTTCCTCTCCCAGTCCAAAGATGTGCAGGTCAGGTGAATTGGCCATACTAAATTGCCCGTAGTGTTAGGTGCAGGGATAAATGTAGGGGAAGGGTCTGGGCGGGTTGCAGTTTGGAGGGTCGGTGTGGACTTGTTGGGCCGAAGGGCCTGTTTCCACACTGTAGGTAATCTAATTGTACAGGGCAAAGAACCACAAAGGAGTTGAGAAAAACAAACATTCAAGTATGGATTGACAATCGACTGACATTCTGTCAGAGTTCAAGATCCTTACATACAGAATAAATATTTACTTTATGGATCAACAAATAAGTTATGCAAATGCAGATAGTCAAAATCTTGTTGTTATATGAAACAAAGGATTAAGAAGAGTCAATTCCTCAGGCAATCTGAATGCTGACCTCAAAACATTCCTGCTTTAAAAGATCAGCTTAAAGATAGAATTAACATCAGGATGCACAGGCTTCAGTTCACATCTTACCAACAAGAGGACATTGAGTTAAAACATACAAGAAAGCCAACTGCTCAGAGAGACCTAAATAGGCACACAATGCTCCACAGCACAATGTGGAAAAGAGTCAACCAAAGAGCAATGTCAAGGATGTTTCCAAAGTTCCAAGAGTCCTAGCAACATCTCTTATGCAATGCCCTGACACCCATTTCATTACCTCTGTGTATCACTTCTTTGACAACTCACCAAGGACAGCGGTACCCACCACTTCCGGGATATTTTTAAAGCCTGGACATAGAGTCATGGAGTCATTGAGATGTACAGCATGGAAACAGACCCTTCGGTCCAACTCATCCATGCCAACCAGATATCCCAACCTAATCTAGTCCCACCTGCCAACACCTGGGCCCATATCCCTCCAAAACCTTCCTATTCATATACCCATCCAAATGCCTTTTAAAGGTTGCAATTGTATCAGCCTCCACTACTTCTTCCGGCAGCTCATTCCATTCGTGAAAACTTTGCCCATGAGGTTCCTTTTATATCTTTTCCCTCTCACCCTAAACCTATGCCCTCTATCAGATCAAGTCCTGCCAGTCAGGAACTGCCTTTTACCATGCATATATTGTGAAGTGAACCAGGGTTCACAGGACACTAGGTGGCACGGCTGACAGTTCATTGCAAATACAGATGCACATTCATAAACAAACAGGTGTTCCCCCACATCCGCGGATGATACATTCCAAGACCTACCACGAATGCCCGAACCCACGGATAGTAGCGAACCTTGTCATTTAAATGGGAAACGTATCTCCCAGACAGCTCCCTGGAATTACTTCTGAAGTGTCCCATGTTCGATATAATATTTTCACGCCGCGGTTAACTGCGAATAACTGAAACTGCGGAAACTGAATCTGCGGATATGGGGTTCTACTGTATTTTAATTTAAAAACCAAGTTAAAGAGGCTAACTGTCCATAGCGCGATTATATCTTAGAACACTACCTAAGGGAGTGCCTATTCTTCCCCCAATGCCCAATGTAGCCAAACAAGTCCTCATTGTTCTGAGGGACTATCATGGACAGGAAAGCCTTCTAGTAGAGTCATAGAGTCATAGAGAGATACAGCACAGAGACAGGCTCTTCAGTCCAATTCGTCCATGCTGACCAGATACCTGAAGTAAATCTAGTCGTATTTGCCTATGTTTGGCCAGTAGGCTAAACTCTTCTTATTCATTTAGGTATCCAGATGCTTTTTGAATATTGTAATTGTACCAGCCTCCACTACTTCTTCTGGCAGCTCATTATATACATGCACCACCCTCTATGTGAAAAAGTTGCCCCTTAGGTCCCTTTCAAATCTTTCCCCTCTCACCCTAAACCTATGCCTTCTAGTTCTGGACTCTGCTACACCAGTGAAAAGACCTTGTCTATTTATCTATCCATTCCCCTCATGATTTTATAAACCTCTATAAGGTCATCCCTCTGCCTTTGATGCTCCAGGGGAAACAGCCTCAGCCTATTAAACCTTTCCCTATAATTCAAACCTTTCAACTTTGGCAATAAATTTGTAAATATTTTCTGAACCCTTTCAAGTTTCACAACGCCCTTCCTAAAGCAGGGAGACCAGAATTACACACAATATTCCCATAGCGGCCTAATCAATGTCCTGTACAGCCTCAACATGACCTTCCAACTTTTATACTCAATGCACTGACCAAAAAAGGCGAGGGTACCAAATGCCTTCTTCACTATGCTTTCTATCTGTGACTCCACTTTGAAGGAACTACAAACCTGCATTGCAAGGTCTCTTTGTTCAGAAACACTCCCATGGAACTTACCATTAAGTCCTGCCCTGATTTGTCTTTCCAAAATGCAACACCTCACATTTACCTAAATTAAATGCCATCTGTTGAATACATTCACTTCTGTTCACATAAAATTTGCAAAAATTGCCAGTTAGTCCATTTCTACTAAACTTCAGCCTAATGCATCAATATAGAACATAGAATATAGAAAAATACAGCGCAGTACAGGCCCTTTGGCCCTCGATGTTACGCCGATCCAAGCCCACCTAACCTACACTAGCCCATTATCCTCCATATGCCTATCCAATGCCCGTTTAAATGCCCATAAAGAGGGAGAGTCCACTACTGCTACTGGCAGGGCATTCCATGAACTCACGATTCGCTGAGTAAAGAATCTACATCTGTCCTAAACCTACCACCCCTTAATTTAAAGCTATTCCCCCTCGTAATAGCTGACTCCATACGTGGAAAAAGGTTCTCATGGTCAACCCTATCTAAACCCCTAATCATCTTGTACACCTCTATCAAGTCACCCCTAAACTTTCTTTTCTCCAATGAAAACAGCCCCAAGTGCCTCAGCCTTTCCTCATACGATCTTCCTACCATACCAGGCAACATCCTGGTAAACCTCCTCTGCACCTATTCCAGTGCCTCCACATCCTTCCTATAGTATGGCGACCAAAACTGCACACAATACTCCAGATGCGGCCGCACCAGAGTCTTATACAACTGCAACATGACCTCAGGGCTCCGGAACTCAATTCCTCTACCAATAAAAGCCAGTACGCCATATGCCTTCTTCACCGCACTATTTACCTGGGTGGCAACTTTCAGAGATCTGTGCACATGGACACCAAGATCCCTCTGCTCATCCACACTACCAAGTATCGGACCATTAGCCCAGTACCCCGTCTTTTTGTTACTCTTACCAAAGTGAATCACCTCACACTTACCTACATTGAACTCCATTTGCCACCTTTCTGCCCAGCTCTGCAACTTATCTATATCCCACTGTAACCTGACACATCCTTCCTCACTGTCAACAACTCCACCGACTTTCGTATCATCCGCAAACTTGCTCACCCAACCTTCTAGCCCCTCCTCTAGGTCATTTATAAAAATGACAAACAGCAATGGTCTCAAAATAGATCCTTGCGGAACACCGCTAGTAACTGCACTCCAAGATGAACCTTTACCATCAACTACTACCCTCTGTCTTCTTCCAGTCAGCCAATTCCTAATCCAAATCTGCAACTCACCCTCAATGCCATACCTCCGTATTTTTTGCAGTAGCCTACCATGGGGAACCTTATCAAATGCCTTACTAAAATCCATATATACCACATCTACCGCTTTACCCTTGTCTACCTCCTTAGTCACCTTCTCAAATAATTCAATAAGGTTTGTGAGGCACGACCTGCCCTTCACAAAACCATGCTGACTATCCTTGATCACATTACTCATATCCAGATGTTCATAAATCCTATCCCTTACAATTCTCTCTAAGACTTTGCCCGCAACAGAAGTGAGACTCACCGGCCTATAGTTACTAGGGTTATCCCTACTCCCCTTCTTGAACAAGGGAACCACATTTGCTATCCTCCAGTCTACTGGCACTGCTCCTGTAGACAACGTGGACATAAAAATCAAGGCCAATGGCTCTGCAATCTCCTCCCTTGCTTCCCAGAGAATCCTAGGATAAATGCCATCAGGCCCAGGGGACTTATCTATTTTCACCCTTTCCAGAATTTCCAACACCTCTTCCCTACATATCTCAAAGCCGTCCATTCTAATTAATTGTTACTCAATATTCACATCGGCAACAATGTCCTGTTCCTGAGTGAATACTGACGAAAAGTATTCATTCAATGTCTCCCCAACCTCTTCAGTCTCCACACGCAATTTCCCACTACTATCCTTGACTGGACCGATTCCTACCCTAGTCATTCTTTTATTCCTGACATACCTATAGAAAGCCTTAGGGTTTTCCCTAATCCTACCAACTAAGGACCTTTCATGTCCCCTCCTTGCCGCTCTTAGCTCTCTCTTCAGATCCTTCCTGGCTATCTTATAACTCTCAATCGCCCCATATAGTCCTGTACAAGGTTGCTTGGAAAGGTTTCCCATTCTTTTAATGAAAATATAGGGTAGGGAATATTGTATTATTGCATAAATCCAAATCCAGACGGGCAATGTACCTTTAAGACAGTAAATTTACATCTTGCATGTTACTTTTCAGTATATACCCACCCTCACCTTTAGCTGAAGTAGCAATAATAATGGTAAAAACAATGACTACCGATCCTGGAAACTAGATTCTGGATTAATGGTGCTGGAAGAGCACAGCAGTTCACGCAGCATCCGAGGAGCAGTAAAATCCATGTTTCGGGCAAAAGCCCTTCATCAGGAATTCCGGAGGAAACCCACGCAGACACGGGGAGAACGTACAAACTCCACACAGTCAGTCGCCTGAGGCAGGAATTGAACCCAGGTCTCTGGCGCTGTGAGGCAGCAGTACTAACCACTGTGCCACTGCGCCGCCCAAACCTTGCAAAGGCTAAAATGTAGGAATACTCAGGCTCAGACTCTGGCAATGGTGCGTTGCCCAGACACAGTTTAGCCTATGGTCTATTTGTGATCATTTATCAATTAAGAAATCAGCAATTAAATTGAGTAAAAAAAGTAATAGGAGTTTTTGTGTTAGGTAAGTCATTTGTAAAATAATCAGACTGAGCTATATTGCATTTGAAGTGGAATTGATAATGAAGCCTTCTTCCAGCAAATTGTGCTTTGCCACAATAGCACCAAGTTCTCAAAAATAACACAGATCCTTCTGCAATGATATTTGACCTAAATAATCCCTCACAACAGGGATGGTTAATTATTTAAATATTCTAAATAAAAATATCTTATTAAAACTAATTAGTCATTTAAGAAATTTGCAAAATTCATGCACATTTGTATGCAACTTACATCACGAAAAACACACGTAAGTACGAAATGTTAACATTTAGTGTTCTGTTTAAGTTCACAATGGAAATAGAAATATGGATTAATATTATGTGGCTTGCCAGATTTGTCCCAGCAACAAGAAAGAAACAGCCCAGTATTTCAGTTCTTGTTATGTGTGCACATTTCATAAATGCAAATTCACTATAACACGATTGACTAACTGGGGACACATGCTCTAAAGCTCGAACTTTTAAAGCACGTATTGATTAGAACGCGATTCCGGCCCCATTAATTTAAATGGTGCTGCTATTTAGCAATTTTCTTATAATACAGGGTTGCACGAGAACAGAACTATCATGTTATAGCAGAACTGATTGTATACCTTGTACTCCAGTGACTAAGTTCAATGGCATTATTACTGCTTTGCCTATTTGGGTAGCTCAGATGTATATTCAAAATTCAAAGGCATTGCTCAATTGAATTTTAACTTTAGTGAAAAAAAGAGCCAAATTAGTTGCACCAAATTAATTTTTTTTAAAGCCCAAAACTCAAACTGAAAAAGACAAGTCAGCAGCATTCAATGGTAACTGCTTAAAGTCAGGAAAATTGGATGGTATTACAATGTGTTGGGTGACTAAGGAAGTTCAATTTTTGTCAGGATATTCTTCTCAACTACTGCAAAACCAAGTCATTTCAAATAAAATGCATAATGATTCTACATGTACATTAAGAACAAAACTGTGCCTAGAGAGAGAATAGGGCCCCTTAAATATCAATAAAGGCACCTATGTGTTGAACCCGGGTCTCTGGCGCTGTGAGGTAGCAGTGCTAACCATTGTGCCACTGTGCTGCCCACAAGTGTATCGCAGAACACGGTGGGAAGTTAGGGAAGAAATCACAGAGCCCCAAGCAGAAATATTTGTAACATCTATAACCATGGGTGAAGTACCAGAGGATTGGATTGGGGTTAATGTTGTGCCTTTATTTAAGGAATGTGGTAAAGAAAAGCTTGGGAACTATAGACCTGTGAGCCTGATATTGGTGGTGGTTAAGTTGTTGGAGGTGATTCTGAAAGATGGGATTTACATACATTTGGAGAGGCAGGGACTGATTATGGATAGTCAGCATAGTTTTGTGTGAGGAAAATTGTGTCTCACAAACTTGATTGAGTTCTTTGAGGAAATAACTAAACAAAACTGATGAGAGCAGAGCAGTAGATATTGTTATACGGACTTGAGTAAAGCTTTTGACAAGGGTCCACATAGTAGGCTAATTAGTAAAGTTAAATTACATGGGATTCACGGTGAGTTTGCCAACTGGATACAAAATTGACTTGCCGGTAGTAGACAGAGGCTGGTGGTGTTTTTCAGACTAGAGGCCTGTGGCAGGCGGTGTTCCACAGAGATCAGTACTGGGTCCATTTTTGTTTGTCATTCATATAAACGATTTGGATGAGAATATAGTAAGCTGGAAATGTGTTGCTGGAAAAGCGCAGCAGGTCAGGCAGCATCCAGGGAACAGGAGAATCGACGTTTCGGGCATAAGCCCTTCTTCAGGAATGGGGAAAGTTTGTCCAGCAGGCTAAGAAATCTTTGTAGAGGGAGGAAGAGAGCTTCTTCAAGGAAGGCATCCTTGTAAGAGGATTCGCAGTAGGTTGAAATCTTTGAGGAGAAAGTGAGGTCTGCAGATGCTGGAGATCAGAGCTGGAAATGTGTTGCTGGAAAAGCGCAGCAGGTCAGGCAGCATCCAGGGAACAGGAGAATCGACGTTTCGGGCATAAGCCCTTCTTCAGGAATGGGGAAAGTTTGTCCAGCAGGCTAAGAAATCTTTGTAGAGGGAGGAAAAGAGCTTCTTCAAGGAAGGCATCCTTGTAAGAGGATTCGCAGTAGGTTGAAATCTTTGAGGAGAAAGTGAGGTCTGCAGATGCTGGAGATCAGAGCTGGAAATGTGTTGCTGGAAAAGCGCAGCAGGTCAGGCAGCATCCAGGGAACAGGAGAATCGACGTTTCGGGCATAAGCCCTTCTTCAGGAATGGGGAACGTTTGTCCAGCAGGCTAAGAAATCTTTGTAGAGGGAGGAAGAGAGCTTCTTCAAGGAAAAGAATATAGTAAGGCTTGCTAAGTAAATTTGCAGATGATACCAAAATTGGTTAAAAATCACACAACACCAGGTTATAGTCCAACAGATTTATTTGGAAGCACTAGCTTTCGGAGCGCTGCCCCTTCAGGAAGCGCTTCGACAGCGAGTACATCCAAATAAACCTGTTGGACTATAACCATGTGTTGTGTGAATTTTAATGTTGTACACCCCAGTCCAACACCGGCATCTCCAAATCATGACTACCAAAATTGGTGATGTAGTGGACAGTGAAGAAGGTTATCTAAGATTGCAAAGAGATCTTCATCAATTGGGTCAATGGGCTGAGGTGTAGCAGATAAATGTGAAGTATTGCATTTTGCTAAAACAAACAAGGGCAGGACTAATACAGTTAATGGTAGTGCCCTGGGTAGTGTTGTTGAACAGAGAGACCCAGGGGTTCAGGTACATAATTCTTTGAAATTTGCATCACAGGTAGACGGGGTGGTTAAGAAGATATTTAGCATGCTTGCCTTCATTGACAGACCTTTGAGCATAGGAGTTGGGATGTCATGTTGAGGTTGTACAGAATGTTGGTGGGGCCACTTCTGGAGTACTGTATGCCGTTCTGATTGACCAGCTGTAGGAAGGATATTATTAAATTGGAGAGGGTTCAGAAAAGGTTTACTAGGATGTCGCTGGGCTGAGAGGGTTGGAGTTGCAAAAATAGGCTGGATAGGCTGGTATGTTTTTCATTGGAGTGTAGGAAGTTAAGGGGTGACCTTGGAGAGACTTATCAAGTCATGAAGGGCAAAGATAAGGTGAATAACAAGAGTCTTTTCCCTCGGGTGGGAGAGCTCAAACCTAGGGACATATTTTTCAGGTGAGAGGAGGAAAGCTTTTAAAAAGACATGAGGGGAAACCTCTTTGCACAGAGAATAGCTCATGTGTGGAATGAACTGCCAGACACAGTGGTGGACGCAGGTACAGCTACAACATTTAAAAGATATTTGGGTAAGTACATGAATAAGAGGGGTTTATAGGGAACAAAGAAATGCTGGAGATCACAGCAGGTCAGGCAACATCCATTGAGAGAAAGATGAGTCTTTATCAGAGCTGATGGGAAGTGTGGAGGGGGTAACAGTTATGCAAGAGTTGGGGGTGGGGTTGGAGGAGAGGGGAGGGGGTGTTAGAATGCTGGGGCAGCAAAGCGATCAGAATGTGAAAATGGCAGAACAATGGTGTGTCCAACTGTCAAATTGGAAGGGAAAAATAGTCTCACTGGAGTAGGGGGAGGGAAGGGAGGACATGGTGACAGAGAAAGTAAAAGCAAAGTTAAAAGAAAAGAAAGGAATGGATTCACAAATTGTTTGAAACTTTCCTGATATCATCAATGTTCATCACCTACCCACTGAAAATCCAGTCTCATGTACTTACTAACAAACAGGCATTGAATTGAACCTTTTAATCTGACCTCCCCAAAGTCACCTGCCTCCAGTGCTGCCTCATGTTTGTTACAGTAGACAACAGACCCGCTTAGAGGCCAAGTAATGCAAAGGGGACTGAAAACACATGCTTGTGAAGAAGGAAGTGAGAACATGCCTGAGCTTGACTCCAACTCTCCTTGGGAAAATTGTCCCTCTTTGTCCTGATACTTTTGTTCACCATTGGGCAACACATTCTTAGTTTTCTGGCCTCTACTCAACATAATGAGGATGCTATATGCTGTAATTACAGAGCTTCTATGCATCCTCACTCGTCTTCCTTGGTATCAGAAAATTGGCTGAATTCAGAATATACAATGTTGGTTGAAGTCATGTCAACTCTGTTCCATGAGTGCAATAGTATTATTACATTTTCAGAACTCTGGTTGTGGGCTAGCATGATAATATTCTCTTTCAAGCACTTTCCACTGCAGGATTTCTGGAGATTTTCAGTCATTACAATTGTTAGTGAAAGGGGCTAAAAGAAATTTGTTTTCCAATGTCTGACCTGAAAATGGCCAGAGTTTCTGTTGCCCTAGTCAATAAAATAAATTATTCACATCATGTTGTTCAGGTCTTCACACTCACTGTATGATTACTTTATACAAGCTTCATGAAAATGCTCCTACTTTATATCTAACTCTGAACCTAGTCTGAACCTGGATAGGTATATGCTGTCACCATCACTCTTAATGTATGGCTAGCTCTACAGAGCTTGTAGATCTCAATATAGCTCTACGGAGCTTGCTTGGTATAATGTGGGAGAAGAAAGCCACTTACTATTTAACTAGAAGAGGCTCTGCTAAAAACAAGAGGTAATTTTGTTGCATGATAGTAACTAGCTGGAGGTTACATGATAAGAAAGACATTGGTGTAAATCTGCCAATCTGACAAAAAAATACATTCACCTTTTGAAGAGTTCTTTCATTTGAAGCGCTCTAGTCTAGGCGAGGAATCTTCAGTAAAGTGGATTGGCTTTGAAACAAAGCCCATTTTCATGTCAATTCCTGCCATATTACAGCATTTTAAAATCCTGAAGCCACGTTCGCAGTGGTTGAGGCAGGGAGTCATCCCAGATTGAATCCACACTGTTGGCATCAGTTGGCATTGCAAACTAGCCATCCAGCTAACTGATTCTGGATCAATGGTGCTGGAAGAGCACAGCAATTCAGGCAGCATCGAGGAGCTTCAGCAAAATCGACGTTTTGGGCAAAAGCCCTTCATCAGGAATAAAGGCAGAGAGCCAAAAGGGTGGAGCCTCTCTGCCTTTATTCCTGATGAAGGGCTTTTGCCCGAAACGTCGATTTTGCTGAAGCTCCTCGATGCTGCCTGAACCTTTTTACCTTTTTACCTTATCCAGCTAACTGAGCTAAGCTGTACTTCAAACTGTACATTTTGCTTGAGAGCCTATCATCATTGCATGTTTGACAGCACTTAATCTACACAGAATGTAATATGAAGGAATAGACAAACCTTTAGAATTTGAAGGAATCAAATGGTAGTTTTAATATTCATTTGCTGACAGGTACAACTGCCAGGTAAAAACAATGACTGCAGATGCTGGAAACCAGATTTTGGATTAGTGGTGCTGGAAGAGCACAGCAGTTCAGGCAGCATCCGAGGAGCAGCAAAATCGACGTTTCGGGCAAAAGCCCTTCATCAGGAATAAAGGATTCCAGGTACAACTGCCATTTCACATCAAATAACCAACAACTCAACCCCTTCACTTTAACTCAAATTAACTGAGGTAATTTGGTAAACTGCGTGGATATCCTTGCTGTAAAATGTTGACCTGACTCAAGCATGTTGCTTTAGCTGTATCTGTATGAGTGTTCAAACAAGTTTGAACATATCAGACTTATTATCACCTTCATGACTTTTTATTCACAAAAATTGTTTTAATTTACTTTTTAAAACATAGCTGAGGATTCCTCACTTTTATTTTTGTAATTCAGCTTTGCAATCACACAAAATTGAAAAATAATATTAAAAAGGAAGAAGATTTTGGCACAGTCAAAAGGTTTGTAGCAGCATATTGACTTTATTATCACCAGGGGGCAGTAAATGCCTTTTTTACAGCAAAATCAGCCTTCGTGAAAATTGCTTTATTTATTCTTGGGATGTAGGTTTCTCTGGCATATTGGCATTTACTGCATTTCCCCAGTTGCTCTTCCAGACCCAGATGTGGGTTTTCTTGTTATACTGAATTTACTGGAATTCATTAATCAAAATCATGGTCTACAGAAAAACTGAAACAGACAATAAAATGTTGACCTAATTGCAGATATAAATTGTCTCTTGTTAAAACTCATAAATAATGTAATTTATTAAACTGTTCAGGTAATTGTATTTCTTTTATCCCTGCTGAGTTCATATCCTGTGGTTCAACTAGTTTTTGACTCACAACTCATTATTTCAGGTCCTCCATTAAATTCTCACCCTTCACAAAATATATAGCAAATATTTTCCAGCCTCTTCAAATCTCCTTTAGCACCTTTAACATTGTTCTCAGAGGGTTTTAAGAAGTCTTTTGTATGCGATTATATAAACTGCATTAATGCTTGTCCATCCTACTCGTCAGTGGATTCGCCGATCTGTGCACAATGATGTTACTTGTTCATACAAATCACGACAAATGCTGAAGTACTAGATTGTCTTAAATTCTCATAATTAATTACGGGTTGATCAGTATCATAAATCAACTGATTTTAAAAAAACTATGAAACATATGAACATAGAAAATTGGAGTAAGTATAGTCCATTCAGCACTTCAAGCCTGTTCTATCATTTAATATGATCATGACTGATTATCTCAGTACTCTTTTGCTGCTTTCTCCCCATACCTTTTGACCTCTTGAGCCCTAAGAATTATATTTAATTCCTTCTTGAAAACATTCAACATTTTGACGTCAACTGCTTTCTGTGGCAGAGAAATTCACAGATTTACTACACTTTGGGTCCAGAAATTTCTCTTCATTTCAGTCTGAATTGACCTACCCTGAACCCTTAGACTATGACCCCTAGTTCCAGACTCCCTGGTCATCAGAAATACCTTCTTGCATTTACTATTGTCTAGTCCTGTTAGAAATCTATAGATGTCTATGCGATTCTATCCTTCATTCTTCTAAAGCCCAGTGAATATAGTCTTAACCAATCCAATCTCCCTTCATACATCAGTCGTGGAATCAATCTGCCATACTTTTGTTGCACTGCCGTCATAGCCAGAATATCCTTTCTCTGGTAAGATGACCAAAAGTGCACACAATACTCCAGGGTGTGGTCTCATCAAGGCTCTGTACAATTGCAGTAAGTCATCACTGCTCTTGTACACAAATGCTCTCACTATGAAGGTCAACATACCATTTGACTTCCACAACACCGCTTTACCTAGATGTCTTCCTTCAGTAACTGTTGTACAAGGGCACACAGGTCTTGTTGCACCTATGCCTTTCCCAATCTACTGCTATTCAGATAATAATCTGCCTTCCTCCTTTGTGTTACCAAAGTGGATAACCTCACAATTATCCACAATGTACTTCATCTGTCATTCATTTGCACAAAAATTGTGAAATTATGCCTTTTGGTACAGGGTGGATATCTTTTACCCACACATCTGAAAATTGAAAAGGCCTAAAAGCTGAAGGTCTTTTTGAGTAGCTCAAATAGATCAGAATAAACCCATAGATATGCCAAGTTCAGGAGCTTGGGGAAAAAAAACTTCATTTGGTCCAAATGAGCCCAAACCAACATAAAAGTAAAGTATTTTTTCAAAGCCTGAACTCAGTAGGTCCACAGGTATATAGAGGTCTATTTGGGCCCTTTGAAAGATTTCTTATATTTGAGGTCTGCTTCGGTCCAATCATGCTAAGCGAAATTTATTTCCAAAGGATTTGAATAGACACGGCGGTAAGTATAGAAATATATGGAGACAAAGAAGAATAAGTGCAGAGATAATGCAAAAAGAATTAGAGCTTTTGATGAAGATAAAGTGAACCCATTCCCTAACAGATTAAGGGACAGTGTGTTCAAGAGTTAAATGAATATGTTGATTTCATTGTAAGCTGATGAACATTGGATCTTAAAGAGTAAGTGTATCTGAAACCCAAAAATATCCTAGAAACAGTTAGTCACAAGGTTTACGGATAAAGGATTCCTTAACAATATTCTACATTCATATAAAACTCCTCTGCCTACTTGTCAGCCTCAGATCACTTCCTGTACCCTAGTTAGTCTGAAAATTCAGGGTTCAAATTCCAAACCTGAAACCTGAGTGTAGAATGTAGACTGACAATCTGTGCAATATCAAGAGTGAATTGCAAGTTTAGAGGTGCCACCTTTTGGGTGAATCTTAAAACCAAATCTTTGTCTCCACATGTTTCTCTACTTACCACTGGGTCTATTCAGGTCCTTTGGAAATTAACTTCACACATGTCCTTGACGAGGAGGATTCTTTGGCATCATTTTGAATGAGAATAACAAGTTTGCTTGTTGTTCAGATTAATACTTACTGATCAAATTATCTAGTTGTCTACCATTCCGCAGTTTACATTTTGCTGTATAAACCTCCCTCCCCCTTGTTTGACATCAACAATGGGAAGAAAAATGAGAAATATGATGTGAATAAGGAAAACCAGTCCCAATTTTTCCCTCAAAGTTTGATTGGCAAATTCAGTTTCTCAGTATTGAGCAGCAATCTTCTAATTTCCATATATTTGCAACTTATTTAAAACTCAATTCATCTTGATGTGCAAATTGGAGCAGGTACCCTGGCAGCGGAAACACATTGAATGTTTGTCCTGACCATTACACAACTACTTCTTCAGAACAATATCACTTTATGTCCCATAGCCGCCATTCTCAATGATTTTTCGTCCACTCACCCAGCATCAGAGAACCACCAGTCTCACTATATCATCAAGGAGGAGAAAGTGAGGTCTGCAGATGCTGGAGATCAGAGCTGGAAATGTGTTGCTGGAAAAGAGCAGCAGGTCAGGCAGCATCCAGGGAACAGGAGAATCGACGTTTCGGGCATAAGCCCTTCTTCAGGATTCCTGAAGAAGGGCTTATGCCCGAAACGTCGATTCTCCTGTTCCCTGGATGCTGCCTGACCTGCTGCGCTTTTCCAGCAACACATTTCCAGCTCACTATATCATCATGCCTGCTCTCAGACTAACTCATGCACCACTTCAGTTTTGGAACTCAGGGACACCAATGACTTGTATGCATCTGCTAGGTTGCTTTGCATGGATGGATAAACATACATCTCATACGTTTGGTGAGGATGCATCTTTTGGCTCTTAGTTTGCTTTCTTAGCCCTCAAGCACTCTATCATTTACTTGGAAGCCGCTAGACTCTATGTACTTCACATTGTTATCACGAGGCACACTCACCGACTTCAGCATTGATTTACTAACGGCCATCCTCTGTGTGTGGCGTGTGTTTCTATTTAGCACACAGGGTTTTTATTGCCCATTACAGGCTGCCAGTCTCTGTCACTTACATTGCATTTCAGTGCAAAAGGAGATGCAGGAAAATTGTAACAGTGGACAGCACTGAATAAGTCAAGCTTTCATTCAGATAGGGGTGAACAAGTCATTGTTTGGTACATTACTATGCAAACGTAAAACCCAGTGAGTGAGTAAGACTTGTGGAAGATGCAAAAAGCCTAGGGTCTAATAAATGGACATAATGCATATGGAGAGTTAAGTACATGAACTTTGGTGAGGTAGGCTTGCAACTGCCTTTATTCCTGATGAAGGGCTTTTGCCCGAAACGTCGATTTCAAAGCTCCTTGGATGCTGCCTGAACTGCTGCACTCTTCCAGCACCACTAATCCAGGATCTGGTTTCCAGCATATGCAGTCATTGTTTTTACCTTGCAACTGCAGAGTCAGAGAGTGTAGTGGAATTATAAGTGTAAAGTAGCGGAGAGAAGATAGTGGCACCTACCCATGTGAAGTACTGAAGAACATTAACCATCTTTATACATTGCGAGGTGTTCCTTTCCACCTGGGACACAGCACAGTCCAAGGCTACAATCCATGTACAGGTAACTGTGTCCGGTGGCATGGTTGCTTGTGTTAGTCAGTTGGAAAAAGGACTGCTCTCTTCTCTATTACCCTCACCACCCTGTCCGCAATTACCTCCAGATCTCTATACAAGTAGCAAGCTTTCCTTTCCTATGGATCATATGTTTGGGAATAATGATGGGTAGGAGGGCCCTGGCTTGCAGCATCTAAATGGATATAGAGTTGGGCATTAAATTTGGTGCTAGACCCATGGAAGCCAAAAGGTCCCAGCAGTGATGAGCATACTCTGGCCACATGATTACCTGTGAAAGGCATCCGTGAGTTGACTGTGTAATTAATGAGGTGAAGAGAGGAAGATTGCATGAAAAAAGTCACTCTATAGACTGGGTGTCATGAATCTCACTCAACAATACACTTAAAGTGCAAATGGGAAAATTCAGCTCATTGTCATTCCCTACATCAATATCTATGCTTCCATCATGCTTCATGAACTGTTTAGTTGTTTCAAACATCCAAGAGATTGTGAAGGCATAAACTAAGTTTAAATTCTTGGCTGTTAATTTAGATTTGTGTCCACCGGAGTTTGGAAAATCAGGTGATGATTTTGTTAAAACATTGAACATCTTGAGGAGATTTGACAAAGTAGATGTAGACTGGATTCTTCTCATAGAAGAATCTGTAACTAGATGTCACTGTTTTAAAATAATGGGATGCCTAGTTAGAACAGAAAAGACTTCTTTTAATTTCAGGGGTCATGAGTCTTTGAACTCTTCTTGAAAAGTTGGTAGAAGCGGAAACTTTGAATATTTTTAAGGCAATGGCAGATAAATTGTTTGGAAGCAACAGGGTGAAAGGTTATCGGGGTAGGTTGTAATACAATTTGAGATTACAATTAGGTTGTCCATGATCCTGTTAAATGGTGCAGACTCAAGGGGCTGATTGGCCTATCCCTGCTCCTCGTTCATTTGTTCATCTTTCAATGGATCTGAATTTTATCAACATTTAGGAAAACTGCTTCAGTCCCATCTCTACATTTGGTCTAAGTGGTCCATCCATAGAAGATTATATGATAAAGATTTTTGATTTTCTAAAATATATATTTTAGGGTGATTAGTCTTTTGAGGGATCAGTGAAAACTAGATTATCCATTTGCATTATACACATGTAGAATGTAGGACATCATATAGTTCTCTTTGCAGAATATATATATGTATTGCTCAATATATTTTGAAATGAGCACCATTGAAACTTTTCCAACCATGATAGCCATATTATGAGTAGTTTTAGTATCCTTTTCAAAGAATGGCTTCAATGACTTCTGTGAATTGTAAAGACCAGCCTCGGGCGACTGTCTGTGGGGAGTTTGGACTTTCTCCCTGTGGCTGTGTGGGTTTCCTCTGGGTGCTCCGGTTTCCTGTCATGGTCCAAAGATGTGCAGGTTAGATGAATTGGTCATACTAAAATTACCCATAGTGTTCAGGGATGTGTAGGTTAGGTGCATTAGTCAGGGGTAAAGATAGGACAATAGGGTAGGGGAATGGGTCTGAGAGGGTTACTCTTCAGAGGGTCAGTGTGGACTTGGTAGGCCGAAGGGCCTGTTTCCACACTGTAGGAATTCTATGATTCTATGATTAGGTGTCAGGCTAATTTCCAGAAATAAGCCTAACTCTGCAGTTTTCTTGGTTAAACCCTTTTAAAGACCTTACCCAAGCACTCAGCAAATACAACATAAATCCATAATGACAATACCATTTGTTGTTACATTATCTTACTTCCATTACTTTACAGCAAGAGATCATGGAACAGCCTTACATTCAATGTATGATAGACCAATCGTTTTCAAACTAAATTTATTGCACTTCTACAGAAGGTAATTAAAACCAGAGCTTCAGCATTTATATTAGAACTGGAAATTAAAAGCAGGGAGCAGCAAGGATTTTTAAGCACAGTCAATAACTTATTAAATAATAAATATTTACAATGAAAAAACATCTATCTTGTTTGCCTACCTGTGTACAGAAGGAATATGGTTTCGTGCAGGATGGGTGGCAGTGTCTGGTAGCAGTTGGCTGATTTCGGGGAGAGCATCCTCCTAAATTTAATAAATTCAACAACATTATGCATTCATAAGCTTCAATAATACTGAAGACTGACAATTATTTAAAAACTATATTCTTTAATAATGTACTGTTTATTAACACTACTAAAATCATGCAGAAATTGGGAATGTAAGAGCACAGCTACGACACAGCCTTATGAATTATGAATTCAACTACCAAAGATTCAATAAATTGTAACTTTACAATGTGTTCTGGTTTAATGATGTCGTGTTCCACATGGTATATATTTTACAACGTTTTGTCAGAAGGAGACAAGGACAAAAAATATTCTTCATGTTCCTGTCTGCCATGCAGATGTCTTAAGTTCTCAAGGAGAAAGTTAACTTTACAGTGTAGTTACAGCTTGCCACTATGCACTTTTGCCCAACCCCAACACCACCCTGGCTTACCACTGGGAGGCAACCAGGCTCCATCTTCAGGACCCATCTTCTTTTGAAAAATCCAAACTGCATGTTATATTATGCCCTCAACTGATATTTAAATGTGCAGCTTTGTGCCATTGTACTTTTGATTTCTCAATCTTTCCACACTGACCAAAGAACGAGATTAAAGTCGTATTTCCCATTTTCAGGCATATAAAGCAAGCAAGAAAATTTAAGCCTCTTACCCAGTAAAAATTATTTAACATTTATTATAGTCTGAAAAATATCTTAGTGATTGTGATTTTTTTTTGAGTTGATTTATTATTGACACATGCGCCAAGACACAGTGAAAAACAATGTTTTGCTTGCTAACCAGATGAATCATATCTTCCATAAGGACATCTGGATAATGGAGAATAATGAAGTAACACCATGTCTGGGGAAGGCCGAAATTGTCATGATAGGCATAACAAACTCAAATAACAGGGCTTTTTATGCTGGTTTTTAAGATGGGGAGATACAGCAGGATTGAGATGCTGCAGAAAGCAGTTTCAGAACATGAGGCAAGATAGTTATAAGAATAGCTGCTGGGCATAAAGCAGTAAAGATTTAATATAGGGTTTAGAGGACTCAAGGACATTTACAAGGTAAAGATGCTGGAGTGGTTTATAAGAGATAGGGAAGCTGAGATCATGGAAATATTTGCAAATGAGTGGAAGAATGCTAAAGTGGATTGCAACGGTCAAGGGAAGCTTGTGCACTTCGGCACAGGAGGAGATGTGGACTTTATTATGTGTCAGGACATAGATATGTACCATTGGGAATAAAATTCAACTTATGAAAGACAAAAGCAATGTAAGGATAATGATGTTGAAACAAAAATTGGGTGTAAATTAATGGGTGAAGTCGGGAAGATGTAGCTTTATGGATGTGGAAGTTTGATTTGAGGTTAGTTCATGGAGGTTGGAAGATGAGCTCAGAATGAACCAAGGTATCACATCCCTGGACTATAGCTGAGGTGGAACCAGGAAGGAGACAGGGTCAAAGATTGAGGCATATAACCATTTACAAAATCAAAAAAAGACGGAATCAGTTTTGGAAATAATAAGAAACAGAAGCTTTTAGCAAACTCAGGGCTCAGTTTTCCTGAGGGCTACAGGATCCTGGTGTTGAGACTAAATAGGAACTTGTGTACCAGCCATCAGTGATCACTGGATAATTCTGCGTTTGCAATCCTGTGCTCTCTGACTGCAGGCCTAATCATAAGCCAATCAGGAGCGATAAATGCCAATGGGCCACTTAGTAGAAGGTCAGGAGTGCATCTCAATATTGAGGTGTCATCTGGAAACCTGAGTAATCAACAAGACAAACTGTGGCCAAAGTTAACAGGTACTCATTGCTGAGTTAGGAGCTTACCATTTTGGGATGGACACTTCTACCCAAACCCCAGCACCACCGTGGCTTGCCTCTAGGAGGCCACCAACCTCCATCTATGCAACTCATCTGTATTGTGGGACATCTAGGCTGTATTTTAAATTTGCCCACAATTGAGACTTTAATTCATCCAATTAACATAATAATCCATGTATGAAATTGCCACCAAACTTGCTTCTCAATCCTCCTCTGCCTCAGTGGTAACATTTAACCCACAGGCTTAATATCAGGTATAGAGTTGTAGATGTTTGCAAAGTCCCTATAGTTACCTTGTAGGTTACAGCTCTGTGTCATTAATATGAAAATAAAAGTTGACCACATATTTAAGATAACATTAACAAGAGGTTACATTTAAATACTGATGAGGAGGCGGCAGAGTTTCAAACACTTGGATTCACCTGAGTTGACTGTGTAGGCTGGTGGGATGAAAATGTGACAATAAATAACTTTGCTGATCAGTTGCCAGTGTGCTCCACTTAAATTTGCAGAACTGAAACCACCGAAAATTACTGTCATACCAGGAGAACAGCTTTAATGGGGGAATCTCCATGTGAGAAGGGCACTAAATGATATCAATATTATTCCATCAAAATGGCTGGAGTGAGAGGGGATTGTAATCTTGGAGGATTTTTCTGACAATGAAAAAATTCCAGAGACAGAAGGTGATGGTGGAGATTTTAGGGATATCGGAGATGATTAGGAAAAACCAATGTCATGAAGATGTCTTAAGTGTTCAAAGGGAAAGTTTATTTTACACTATAGTAATCGCTTGCCACTTGGAAGCTATGCTTCTGTCCAACTCCCAACACTCACGATTCAGACTATTTGCTTTGGGGAAGTCAAGCGTTAACTCTGTTTGAAGTGAGTGAAGTAGGAAGATGTGTTATGGCACCAAAAATTATTTTACAGCTATAAAATTCTATAATGGCATTTTAAATATAAGTAGTCAGTCTGATGCATTCATCCTAAAATAAATAGAGGAATTTAATGAAAAAGATGAACAATTACTCAAGATCAAACACTGACAGAAACTGTTACCCTGATTATTCAGTCTCTGTCAATTGGATGCAGAATATAAAGTTAGATATGGTTTACCTGTCACATTCATACCATCTGAGCGGACACACCATACAGTTCGTTCATTACCATTCCAAGAGCTTGTCCTCCACTCATATTCATGACAATTTCCCTCTAGAAATAAAATATTCAAATTGTTCATTGCAGGAAGAAAATTCAACTTACTTTTGCTTCATGAATTTGAATTTAGGCCATCAAAATAAAAATAAAAAGGCAAAACATGAGGCTCTCATTAATTTGAAGCAGTGATTTTGAATGGCATGATGAGAATGCAAGTACAAAGTTACCAGAAAAATGTCACCACAAAAAGAAACTTAAAAATAGACTGCTTTTTACCTTACAGCTTTAAACCTCCTTGGATTGGAGCATATATCTGAGCATTCCTGTTATCTCTGAAGTTGAATACTACACGTATTGTACTCATTTATTTTGCATCAAACTAGGTAAAGGAGGTCATACTTTCACAATCCATGTGTTGAGGCTTTAAGCAGACCTAAATGTGCTGAAATTACCCCTTGGGAGGTTTTAAGCACAAGTGAAAAGGGTGAAAATGAATGTGACAGTATGTTAGATTAAGTGATTAACGAATACAAATTATGGAACATGATAAAGGTCATATGACCCATCAAATCCTCTTTTGCAGACCATGTACAACTTACCCTATCATGGAACTTAATCAAGCCTTTTGACTCCTGGAGGGAAAATACTGCATTAAAACTTTCTTGATCCCAAAAGTTATTTAACATGTACCAGAACATTCGCCCATTATTCACATCTCCATTATTTCAATTCAGGAAGGCACGCAGATATCAAACATAATAGCTCCAACCCTTTGCTATACCAAGCATCATTTTTATTCTTCACATATTCCAATCAGCACAGAATTTCAGCACTGCACTCCTTTGACAATTCTCCATGCCTCTGATCTTCATTCTCTTGAATAGTACCACAACAAAACTAACTTGATATTCAAGTAAGTATGAAACAAGTTAATTTAAAAATGTAAATGACATGGCATCTGTAATTTAATGTTAAATTTTGAAATCATTTTGAATATAGTAGGAAAATAATTCATATGCAGTTTTCAGAAATGGGGATGTCTTTATTAACCTTATGTTCCTCAGCAGTCATCTTTATTAGTGCCTTTATTTATTTTCAGTTGAGGTCAGAAGCTGATAAGCTTCAAATTTAGTTCTGTGGAGGTGAAGGGCAAAGTCTTTCAAATTGAACTAGATTAAAGTAACTTTCAATTACACATGTATCTTTCAGTGTGATCTATCTCTGAATGGACATTGCAAATTGCACTTTAAGGTTATTTTAGCAGCACAGAACTGCTCACTGCCAGCAACAGAGACCAATTTTCAATCTTATCTCTTTATAACAGTGGTGCACAACACATAGCACCGTTTCCAGACAGCAAGGCTTTGTGAAGGCTCAGTTAGCACTTATAATTTTGTGAAATGCTGAATAATTCAATTGCACTGACCCAGGTGGACAGATTTCAAATGCAGTTTCCTTTTCTCTGTATGTTTTTATCTCCTTTTCTATTGTTTTTCTTCTTCTTTACTTTTTTTACCATGTTGTCTCCTTTCCTGCAGAATTTCCTTTCCTTTTCCACATACTCTTGCTAACGAGAAGGAAACTGTTCCAGGAATATTCCATTGGTAGAAGTACTCACAATGGTTAGTAAAGTGGATACTTCATCCAAGTCCGTGGCAGTGCCAAAAGAATGCCATCGTCAATTGCCGATTTACCTTTGACTAATGCACATGAACTTCACTCAGACTCTAAACTATCAGCAAAAATTGGAACTTGCAACACATATAACTTAGATTTAAAACAGAATCAAAGCTTCAAATAAATATTGAAAATCAGAAGTCTTGGTTTAACTTCTGAGAAGATTCACTGAACTCATTCCAAAATATGGTAAAAACAAGAACTGCAGATGCTGGAAACCAGATTCTAGATTAGAGTGGTGCTGGAAAAGCACAGCAGTTCAAGCAACATCCAAGGAGCAGGAAAATCGACGTTTCGGGCAAAAGCTCTTCATCAGGAATATGAAGGGCTTTTGCCCAAAACGTCGATTTTCCTGCTCCTCGGAAGCTACCTGAACTGCTGTGCTTTTCCAGCACCACTCTAATCTAGAATCATTCCAGAATATGGGCTT
Source organism: Chiloscyllium plagiosum (assembly GCF_037043375.1). Taxonomy (NCBI): domain Eukaryota; kingdom Metazoa; phylum Chordata; class Chondrichthyes; order Orectolobiformes; family Hemiscylliidae; genus Chiloscyllium; species Chiloscyllium plagiosum. The sequence continues at coordinate 81,499,530 of NW_028270145.1, read as the reverse complement.
GCCTTACGAAGAAAGGTTGAGTGGATTAAACCTCCCCACGCTGGAGTTTAGAAGGAATAAGAGGTGACCTTATTGAACAAACAAGATCTTGAGGAAAATGGATAGTGTGGACAACTGGAGAATGTTTTCTCTTGTGGGAGAGATTAAAATGAGAGACGTAGGTTAAGAATGAGGTCCTCTGTTTAAAACAAAGGTGGGGCATTTTATTTCTTTCTCTCAGATGTTCATTACAGTGTGGAATTGTCTTCTTCAGAACATAGTAGATATGAGGTCTTTAAATTTATTCAACATTGATTTCAATAATTTTTGACTGACGAGGGAATCAATTGCAGACAGGAAAGTGGAGCCGAAAGCACAACAAGATTAACCACCATTTTGCTGATTAACGTGCTTGCATTTTTGGCTCTAACTTAATCTGTTCAACCTTGCTTCATAGACTCTATCTTTCTCCCTAACAACAGACTAAACCTGAATCTTTTTCCTTTAGCATGCTCTCCTACTTAGCACCAAGGTGTGAGTCCAACTATAAATTCATCTGGGTATGTTCATCTCTGTAATATCCCCCATCTTTTCCCTCCCTTAGCCTATCTATTAGTAAAATCTTCATTCATGACTTGTTTCCTCTAGGTTTGAATATTGCAATGTCATCCTGGCTGGTGTCTCATGTTTTACCCTCTGTAATTTCAAGATCATTAAAATATTTGCTCACCGTGTCCTGCTACTTGCTGCTTGTGTTGCCCTGCTAGCACCTACTCCCAGGAATCTAATATCACCGCATTGTTGATTTAAATGGCTCACAGGAAAGAAACACTTTGATTTTAAAATTTTATACCTTGGATTCAAATCCTTCCATGTGTGCTCATAAAGTCCCCCAATTCAATGTTGTGTGATGTGGAGGTGAATTTTGAAGTAGTGGTGTTCAGAAGTGACTTTTGTAAGAAGTGTTGGTGAGACGTTTCAATACAACTTGTAGATGGTACACAACTGCTACAGTGTCTTTGTGGTGGAAGGAGTGAGTGCAGAAGATGGTGAATGAGGTGCTAATCAAAGAGACTGCTTTGCCTGGATGATGTTGAGCTTCTTGAATGTGGTTGGAGCTGCACTCATCTAGGGAATTGGGGAGATTCCATCATACTCTTGACTTCACCATACAGATTTGGACATGTTTTGAGGAGTCAGAAAGTGAATTACACACCAAAAAACACCTTGTCTCTGAATTTCTCTTGTATACGACTAATCTAGTTTAGTCCACATCAATGGTGAGCCCCACCAAATTGCAAATGAGGATTCAGCATTGACAATGAATGTCAAGGATTAATGTTGGATTCTCTGTTGTTGGAGATAGTCACATTGACTGATATTTGTGTGGCATGAATGTTACTTGCAGTCACCCTCATTCAATTCAGTTTTTGTGTTGATGTTAAGATCAAGGCTAGGCCAGGCAGAACCAAACCAAGTGTTAGTGAGCAGATTATTGTTGAGCAAATACAGCTTCGTAGCACTATCAATGATGCATCCACAATTGAGAGTAGACTTATGCGATGGTAATTGGTTGGATTGGATGGGACATACCTAGTTCCTCATTCCTGATGAAGGGCTTTGTGGGCACAGTCCAAAGATGTGCAGGTCAGGTGAATTGGCCATGCTAAATTGTCCGTAGTGTTAGGTAAGGGGGAAATGTAGGGGTATGGGTGGTTTGCATTTGGCGGGTCGGTGTGGACTTGTTGGGCCGAAGGGCCTGTTTCCCACACTATAAAGTAATCTAATCTAATCTCTTGCTCCTCGGATGCTGCCTGACCTGCTGTGCTTTTCCAGCACCACTCTCGATTCTGGTCTCCAGCATCTGAGGTCCTCACTTTCTCCTAGTTGATTTCAACCTTACTGCGAAGCCTCTTCCATGGATGCCTACTTTGAAGAAGTTCTCTTCCTCTCTCTATAAGGATCTCAATGAGTCTCTCTCTTTCACTGCAACCCCCCCCCACCAAGTCATCTCCTCTGCCCTGAAGCCTTTCAGCTATATTCTGAAGCAGATATACTACCACAGCCACATCTCCTTCCTTCCTTCCTGATGAAGGGCTTATGCCCGAAATGTGGATTCTCCTGTTCCTCGGATACTGCCTGACCTGCTGTGCTTTTCCAGCATGACACTCTCAACTGGGACACACCTGGCTAAATTCCCAAATTGCTGAATAGATACCAACATTGTAACAGGGCTAGAACAGCTTGGCTAGGTATGGAGCTAGTACTAGAGTACAGATCTTCAGGAAAAGTACCAAATGTTGTCAGAACCTTTTCAGTACCAATGCCTTCAGCTTGTTTTCGATAACACATGGTGTGAATGGATCGGCTGAGGTCTGGCTTGTATGATATTATTTTTATTTGTTCATGGGATGTGGAAGTTATTGGTTATATCAGCGGTTATTTCCCTTTCTCAATTGCATTGAAGAAGGTGATGCTAAGTTGTCTGTTGAATCACTGCATTCTTGTGGTGTGCAGTGCTGCTAGAAACGAAGTTCAGCAATAATGACCACAATGAAGGAACTGTAATATATTTCCAAGTTGTTGACCTTTGATGTTTCCAAGCCAATCTATGTATGTCTGGTGCTGCTCCTGACATGCCCACTTGCACTCTTAATTGCACAAGTGTTGACCCCCTGGCTTATTGATAATGGCATAGCAGGAGTTATGTTGAAGTTACAGATTGTGGGTGAATACAATTTTGTTTCTGCTGATGGCCCACAGTGCTAACTGGATGCTCAGGATTGAGATGCTACTGCTGTTCAAAATCCATTTGGAGGGCAAGTATGTGAAGGTGAGGCTTCATCGCCACAATGCCTGTGCAGTGGTGACTCCAGCCATATTATCATAGGCATGGAAATCTACTATAGATAGATTGGTCAGGACAAGCTTAAAATCAGCATTTTTGCCTGTCCATTGCTTGCCCATTCTTAAGATGGTGGTGGTGAGCTGCTTTCTTGAATCACTGCAGTCCATTTTGAAAAGAGGGCTTTGCAAGGTAAATAAAACAGACTGTGCCATTGCCTTTTCAGCTCATTGCCAGTCGTCCACTTGGTTTAATTTCTCTAGTGAGACTTTGTAGCATAACAAGTGAGCTTAATGGCAACCATGTACTCACTGCTGATAGTTGTCAAAATCTAAACTGGTCACACAGTTCCTTTGGGGGAGAGAAATTTGCCATCCTTAGCTAGTCTGGCCTACATGTGACTCCAGATCCACAGCAACATTGTTACCTTTTAACTTCACTATGTGTAATTAAATTCTGGCCATGCCAGTGATGCCAAAATCCCACAAACAAATATTTCAAAAAGGCATACATACAAACTAGGGGTTTCATAGACTATTTGAATGTGCATTGCAGTGGCTCTCAAGTTACAGGTGGCCCGGAACGAGATGAGAATGTCAGAAGTTCCCTCCATAAAGAATATTGGTGAAATAGATGGTTTTCAAAAGAAAAGTCAGCAACGGTTTTATGGTCACCAGTAAAATTGCTTTACATTGCAGATTTTATCAATTTAATTCAAACTTCACCATCAGTCTTTGTTAGATTCTAACCTATATCCCCAAAATATTAACCTGGGTCTCTGGATTAATAGCCCAGTGACAATATTCTTACATTATCTCCTATCTGACATGGTATCACTTTGTATAATATATTGTGATCTGAAGAAGCGTCCGACTGAACTTGAAATGCTAAGTCTGTTCCTCTCTCTCCACAAATGTAGCCTGATCTGAGTTCCACCAGAACTTCCCATTTTTCTTTCCAGTCTTCAGTTATTCACAGTATCTTTTTCTACTACTGTATCTCCTTATTATCCACTTATTTATTTTAGTTTCATTTTTATTTCATAATGCTCCCATAAAGTGCCTTTGGAGATTCTATTTCATTTAAGGTGCCACATTTAAAATATTGCTTTTGTAATGGGATTCAAGACTGCAAACTACTCATTCTGACTTCTGAAACATTGCTGGGAAGAATGGCATATTGCCAATGTTGTTTGACAAGAATTCATCAGGACAAATGCAAGAATGCCAAATTTCAAACAGCCCAATTTTAGATCTAGCATTGCTCAATTAAGCAGGGTTGATTCATAAACTCATTATAAACATCATCTGGAAACTAGATCAGGAAGTTAAGGAGGTAGAAAACAGGAAACTGTAGGCCAGCTAGCTTAACGGTCTCCTCTATCAGACCTGCTGAGTTTTTCCAGTAATTTATGTTTAAATGTTTGATATCTATCATGGGGAATATAGTTGAATCAATTATTAAGGATATTATATCTAAGCACTCGAAAAAGCTTCACATTTAATTGGAAAGCATCAATGTGGCTTTGTGAAAGTAAAATTATGTTAAATCAATTTACTGGAGTCCTTTGAAGGAGCAACATATCCTATGGATAAAGGGAAACCTGTAGGGGTAATGTACTTGGATTTCAGGAGGCATTTGATACATCAAAAGTCGTTATGCAGCATAGGAGCTCATGGGGCAGGAGCGACATGGATAAAATATTGGCTGGCTAGCACAAAAACATACAGTATGCATAAATGGGTATTTCTTTAATTGACAGGATATAGTAAATGTAGAGTTCCACAGGGTTCTATGGTGGGGACTTTTTAAATAAAAGATATAAGTGATTAAATGGGATGAGCCAAAGTTTGGTTGCTAAATTTGCCGATGACACAAATGTAAGTGGGAAAGCATGTTGTGAACAGAACTTAAAGATGATATATATATATGCAACTAATGGGTGGGCAAAATTCTGGTAGATGGAGTATTATGTGGGAAAATATGAATTTTGTTCACTTTTTATGTGATTGCAATGCTGGGCAAGTCAGGTCCCAGAATGAAAGCTGGTCTTATGAACCTAAAAGTTTTATTTTGTCATTTTTTTGAAAGTTGCAATGCACTTTTAACATCATAAGGAATTATAAATATAAAATGAAAAAACACATTATATTTCCCAAGTAAGAAATATTTGAAATGGTTTTACTACAAATACTAGAGTTAAGTATTTACTTTTTAGCATTGCCTTTTACCCTCAACACAAATTACAGGTATTTAAAACTCAATGAAAGTTAATCCTGTTTCCAATTTAAAAATCCTTGTTCAGTGGAAATGGCTGCAATTGATTTATTTTTGGAAAGCTCCATCCTTTACTCAATGTGATTCCGTCAGTTAATGACACTTCCTGAGCCCTTTAAACAAACAACTAGCACAGTCGAAAAATGTGGCGCTGAAAAAGCACAGCAGGTCAGGCAGCATCCGAGGAGCAGGAAAGTTGACATTTCAGGCATAATCCCTTCAGCCCTTTCTGATGAAGGGCTTATGCCCGAAATGTAGATTCTTCTGCTCTTTGGATGCTACCTGACCTGCTGTGCTTTTCCAGTGCCACACTTTTCGACTCTGATCTCCAGCAAATGCAGTCCTCACTTTCTCCTAAGCAACTAACAAAGTTCACTTATTGTTGCTGGAACTTTAGCCAGATAAGACCTCTTTTATCCTGTGTTAACTGCACTGCTGCTGTTACATTTTTTTTGTTTTTGAAAGACCTATTCTTTCAAAATGAAACCTGTACACTCTCTGACCTTTTGGATGTTTCTATCTTCTGAAAATAATTTGTTTCAGCCTCTGTCTTCCTGTTCCCTAGGAGATCTTTCTTGCTGAGCAAAAGCCACTTTTTTCTACCTTTGTCTCTAAAGCACTGATTATTCACATCAAGGGTTTTAAATGCATAATTTAAAAATGCATGTAAAGAAACATCCAAACAACCTGACACCAATCACAGAATTGAAAAATCAAACACAATTTTAACATCGAAAATACTAACCAAGCTTAAAACCATACATTGTTCTATCTACATTAACACCCAGGTTTCCGGATAATAATAGTATATCCTGAACCTTTAGAGAAGAATAACAAGACTGATACCTGGAGACAGGGGGCATATCCAATAAGGAAAGTTTGAGCAGATTGGACTTGTTTCCATTAGAATTTAAAAGAGTGAGGGATGACTTGACTGAAGTAAGCGAGATCATAAAGAATCTTGACAAGGCAATGTGAAAACCATATTTCTTTTTGTGAATGAGTTTAGAGTTAGGGAGCAATGTTTAAAAGTTAGTATTAACTCTTTCAAGACAGATGCAACATTGGAACTCTGCCTCAGATGTTAGTAGAGGCAGGTTCGTTGAATACATTTAAGACAGAGATAGATTGATTTTCTTGCCTAGCAAGAATCGAAGATTACTCAGTGTAGAATAGCATGTAATTCAAACAACAAAGTATTGAATTATGCAGCAAACACATGGATTGGGTGGCCACTTTCTGCTTCCAATGTTTATATGATGGTAAAGGCTCCCACATTCTTACCAACATAAATTCACCATGAACCTTTCCTGCACTTACTGCCAACATTGGCACTTCCACTTCCTAGATTTAAAGCATGGCAGGTCTCCTGCTCCTTTGATGCTGCTTGACCTGCTGTTCTTTTCCAGCAACACACTTTTCTGTTTCAGGCATAGTCCTTTCATCAGGAATGTGGAGGGGGAAGGGGCAGAGAGATAAGTAGGAGTGTGGGATGGGGATGGGTAGAAGGTAGGTGGGAAGGCAATAGCTGAATGCAGGTGGGGTGTAATTGTGTTAGGTCAGTGGGGAGGGTGGAGTGGATAAATAGGAAGGTAGACAGGTAAGACAGAGGGAAAGTGAGGACTGCCGATGCTAGAGATGAGAGTTGAAGAGTGTGGTGCTGGAAAAGCACAGCCAATCAGGCAGCATCCGAGGGACAGGAAAGTCCATGTTTCGAGCATAAGTCCTTCATCAGGGATGAGGCTTGTGGGCCAAGAGAGCTGAGAGATAAATGCAAGGAGGATGGGGGGGAGGAGTAGGTCGTGGGGTGGGTGGGGAGGGGTGAATGTACCCGGGAATGTGATAGGTAAATGAAGGTGGCAGTGACGGTGGTAGGTAGGTCGGGGAGGAGGATGGAGTGGATAGGTGGGAAGTAAGATGGACAGGTAGGACAGTTCAAGATGGACAGGTAGGACATTCCTGATGAAGGCTTATGCTCAAAACATCGATTCTCTTGCTCCTCGGATGCTGCCTGACCAGCTGCGTTTTTTCAGCACCACACTCTTCGACAGGTAGGACAGTCAGGTCAAGCAGGTGGTGCTGAGTTGGAGGTTGGATTTGGATGGGGTGGGGGGGAGGGGAGATTTGGAAACTGGTGAAGTTGCGTTGATGCTGTGTGGTTGTAGGCTCTCAAGGCGGAAGATGAGGCATTCTTCTTCCAATTGGCGGGTGGATATGATTTGGTGGTGGAGAAGGCCAGTGGAAAACAGGGATGGAGACATGAAGTGGTTGGCCATGGGCGGTGGGATTGTTTGGTGTGTGTGTGTCCCAGAGATGTTCCCTGAAACACTCTGTGAATTGGTGTCCTGTCTCCCTGATGTAGGGGAGACCACACCAAGATAAATGGATGGAGTAGATGAGGTGGGTGGATGTACAAGGAAATCTCCTCTGGAAGTGAAATGATCCTTTGGGGCCTTGGATGGAGGTGAGCAGGGAGGTGCAGGCAAAAGTTTTATACCTTGTGCAGTGACTAGGGAAGGTGCTGGATCATCTTCACTGTTGAAGACACAAGTTTTATGCTATAGATAAAGATATGCTAGGTGCTAAAAAGACCAAAGACATTTAGGAAATTAATATCTTGCGTGATAAAAGGGTAATGGAGAATCACAGCAACTACAGTCTTACCAGGACCTGATAACAACTCCATCTAGAGTTCTGAAGGAAGTAATTGCAGATTTAGTGCACAGCCCACTCTGTCCAAACTTCCCTCATTGGGCATGCCTCCAGATTCCAGGTATCAATCTAGTTATTTTTCTCTAAAAGCTCAGGATAATAATTTTTCAAGATCTTCTATATTCTCAAATAGCACAAACTATTTGGAAGCTAGGAAATGTGACAGCACTATTCAAGAAAGAAGGGAGAATGCAAATACATGACTAACTGCCAGGCATCAATCATTGGGAAAGTGCTGGACCCTATTCCTCTGAAGGACTAAACAATAAACTGAGACACTTATAATATGAGTAGACAATGAGTAAAGTCAATATGGTTTTATGAAAGACAAATGTTGATTGACAATTGTATTAGAGTTTTTGGAGGATTTACCTTCTAGAGTAGAGAAAGCAAAACCTGTAGATGTGGATGTGGTATATCTGGATTTTCAAACAGCAGTTGATCACAAAAAGCTAATAAACTAATTGAGTTGGGGATTTACTATACAATGGAGAGAATAGCAAAGAGAAAGGATAATAAGGGTATTTTCAAATTGGCAGGTTCTGGCTACTGGTGCACAAATTAGTGTTGGGGCCTCAGCTTTTTACTATCTATAGGAATGACTGGGCTCACAAGAAGGTGAATAGTGTATTCAAGATTGCTGATGATATAAAACCAGCTGGAGTTAAATTATTTTAAAAAACCAGAGAGGGTGTAAAGTGATAAATGAGGAGACAACAAGTTGGCAGATGGACTATAGTATGTGGAGGAGTGAGGTTATTCACTTTTGCCATAAGAATAGGAAATCAAAATATACTTCAAAACATGTGCAATTTTTAAGTGGTCAGTCGGCACTATATAATTTCAATATTGATGAAAAAGGATGTTTGTTTTTCATTTTGCACTCATGAGGACAAAGAGAGGAATGCAATAATTAGGTTAGCACAGCATTTAAAAAAAATCATTCAGGGAAGGTAAGCTTCATGGACTTGGCCAGTATTTACTGGTTATAATTACTTGCCTATATGGGCTGCCTTTTTGGCACACCAAATATCCAATACAGAATGATTTCCAGGAATTTTACTCAACCATTGTAAAGGAAAACAACATATTTTCCAGCTCAGAATGGCTTGTAAGTGGTGGTGTTCCTTTGTTTCCCACTGCCCTTATTCTTCTCCATGGTAGTGATTTAAAAAACCTACTGCAGGAGAAATGGATGCAGTTTGAACGACAAGTCAGCTATCAGTGAAGCACCTACAGTTAGATGTGATTTGGTGTGAGTGCAATACGTTAAACAATCCTGAATGCACCAATAGCTGAACTAACAACACGCTTAAGAAAATTGACTACCTCTGAGCAGTGGTAGCCTAAAATTCCCTGTTGTTCTCTCTGTGGCAGTGCTTCACTCAAAATATCAACCATTTAGCAGCTGTTTTTCCTGCAATATTGTTGCCTTTTCCCCTGTAGTATTGTTGTGATTGATTGAAATTTGGCTTTCTCATATCCTGAAGAAGGGCTTATGCCCGAAACGTCGATTCTCCTGTTCCTTGGATGCTGCCTGACCTGCTGCGCTTTTCCAGCAACACATTTTCAGCTCAGATCTCCAGCATCTGCAGTCCTCACTTTCTCCTTTCTCATATCCTTCCTGATAAGCAAGCAAGAAGCTTTGACATGTTGATGTTTAGCGTAACATGGGTGTACTCATACAGAAAGTTAGTATATAGGCACAGCAAACAATTAGGAAGGCAAAAAGCATGTTTATTACAAGTGTATTGGAATATAGGAATCAAGAGGCTTGCCAAAACTTAGTGAGAATACACCAGATATACAGCGTGCAGTTTCTGACTCAAATTTCGGGAAAGATTTACTTGCAATGAAAGGGTTATACAAGGATGAGAATTTCGGTATAGTGAACCTTTATTCTCTTGTGTTTAAAATGAGAAGTGATCTCATTGATACAAATGAGATTCTGAAGTGGTTTGAATGATAGATAATAAGATGCTTCTTCTGCTGGTTGGGGAATCTAAAACATGGCAGTTCAGATACAGGATAAAGATTTAATCATGTAGAACTGAGATGTCAAAAGAAATTCTTTATTCAAAGAATTGTAAATTTTTGGAAGAATGTAGAAATGCCATTGTTGACAATATTTAGGCTAGAAGAGACAAATTATTGGTCTCCTAGACAAAGGATATGGTATGTTCCCAAATTAAGTGGTAAGATATGCAATCAAATAGCCACATCTTCTTCCAAACCAACATGTCCAACATCGAGGCTGTAATCATTGAAAACTAGTTCTGTTGGATTGGACATGTTATTTACATATCTGACTCCTGATGTAACTGTTCTGTTGAGTATTCATCTGTCACAGGATGCTCCAAGGAGAACAGAAACATTCCAGGGATGCCCTCAAGCTTTGGAGAGGTGAAATATCCTTGCCAATTGTTGGAAGTCCCTGCTTTTTCACAACCAAATGGAGAAGGTTCATCCAGGGACTTTGTTAGGACACAAAGGCAAAGTTTAGGTATCAGTGACAGTACATAAAGGAAAGCCAATGGCTAGTGATATTATTGCTGTTAATTCAGAGACTCAGGTAATGTTTTGGGGACTCAGGTTTGAATCCTGCCACAGCAGATGGTGGAATTTGAATTCACTAAAAGTCCAGAATAAAATGTCTAATGATGACCATGAATCCATTGTCAATTATTGGAAAAAACCATCTGGTTCATTAATGACCTTCAAGGAAGGAACTGCCATCCTTACTTGGTCTGGCCAACATGTGACTTCAGACTCACAGCAATGTCGTTGACTCTTAATTGCCCGCTGGACAATTAGGGATGCGCAATAAATGCTACCTAGCCAGTGATGCCGTCATTCCGTGAATGATTAGTAAAAAATATATTAGAACCAGTATTGTGGAATGTGACAGGATTAATTCAAGCACGACTAAGAGTGGATTCATGCTTACTCGAACCAAGTCCAGTCAAAGTTAATGAAGGAGATTTGAGTCAGTGGCAATGAGGATCAAGCGAAGAGCAATAAAAATATAAAACGTGCCAGTAGCATAAGAGTAGAGCTCGGAGAAGTTGGGAAACTGTAAAGTTGAGAGAATTATACTGTCACTTTAAGTACAGCAACTGAGTATGCATAAAATGAGTTAAATCATAGTGATATCAGATCACAGATGGAACTGGAGCAGCAGTTTATAGGTTTCAAGTAAGATGTCCTCTCTTACCATCTACTAAACAATTATGTTCAATAAACTTTGTACACTTATAAGACTGTAGATATCACATTAGTATAGAAACAGCAGGAACAGATGACAGCCTGGTGTGAGGTGAAATGTACATCTGGTAGAGCAGGAAGAAGCCATCACACTCAAAAGAGAAAGTATTAACCAACATGCTTGAATTTTCCAGAAATATTTTGAAAGGGCAACTGCAGTTTCCTTTTATCACAGATGACATTATTTGTTATCTTCACAGACTTACTATTAACGGTAATTCATATTGTTGAACACTCTGCTTTTGAATATTTTTATTGTGGTATCATGCTTCTTGTGACACGAGCTGTCAAAATGGAACAGCAACACTTTTGTTGTTTCTTAACACCTTTTAGTCAATGCAAGTGGCAACACTTCAGATTGCAGTGAACCACATAGGGTTTTCTGCACCCTTAGTTCATCAGTAAGGTTGAAACAATAAAGGGGCATCTAGTATCCATATTGGCACACTCACTTTGCAGCAGAAGATCTAATGTGATACAGTGCCCATTTGTGATAGCTTCAAAATCAAGTTTTTAAAGACCTGTTTGAAATTACATTCACTACCTGCATCATCACAATGTTGAAGAAAGAAAGAAGGTAACACGATGAACATGAAAGAAAAGCATTTGTCTCTTCGAAACTGTGAATTGCATTAATTTAACAGTCAAAGCTGGAAAGCACCTGATGTCTGAATGGAATTTCCCAACTCTTCATATAATACTTGGTTAGCATTTTCCCTATGTTTTTATTATGGTGCAGCACAGAGCATTTCTTTGAGAAACAATGTGAATACAGGCTCAAGCAAATGCATAGAATGTTGCATAGTGTCCTCTGGTCTCCCTTGTGGGCAAATGATTGCGTGCTGAAGTTGTATCATTTTTTGTTGCGAAATCTCGAGGATTAATAAAACACTCACCATCTTTTATATAAAACTGGGTTGTTGCCTTTTCAGATGTCTTGGCAAGTTAGTGCAACAATTCACACAAAGATCTGCAAATGTATGAATATTTTTCACTCCTCATGTACTGCCTATGAACCACTTACAGAACAGTGGATTCTGATAAGGTGAGAAGCAGTAGGCTGGTGCTCTCCTTTCCCACTGCTATTTTAGTGCAACAGCTTGCAGAAGGTACATTCTATTTCAATGAATGCTAAGTTGTTAAGCTAAGTAACAGAGGGGAGATTAAGATCATAATCTTAAGATATAGGATCAGAATTAGGCCATTCCACTCATCGAGTTAATTCCACTATGGCCGATATGTTCCTCAACCCTTTTCTCCTGCCTTCTCCCCATAACCCTTGATCCTCTTACCAATCAAGAACCTATCTATGTCTGTCTTTAATGCACTCAATGACTTGACTTCAGCAATGAGTTCCATTGATTCATCACCCTCTGGCTGAAGAAATTCCTCCCCATCTCAGTTGTAAAGGGACATCCTTTCACTCGCAGGCTGTGCCCTCAGGTCTTTGTCTCTCTTAATAGTGGAAACATCTTCACCACATCGTCTCTATTCAGGCCTCTCGTATTCTGTATGTTTCAATACGATCATCACCCCACCACTCCCTATCCTTCTAAACTCTATCGAGTACAGACCCAGCATCCTCAACTGCTCCTTATATGACAAATGATTCATCCTCAGAGTCATTCTTGTAAAACTTCTCTGGATCCCTCCAATACCTGTACATCTTTTTTTCAATACAGGATCCAAAACTGCTCATGGTGTCACAAATATGGTTGACCAAAGCCTTATATATTTTTAGTTGTACATCACTGCTCTTGTATTCTATCCTTCCCCAAATGAATGCTTTCCAACTGCCAACTGAACCTGCAAGTTAACCTCAAGCCAATCCTAAACTAGGACTCCCACATTCCTTTGTGATTCATATTGATGAAACATTTCCCTGTTTATTAAATAGTCCATATCTCTTCTTCCTACCAAAGTGCACAACCTCACATTTTCTCACATTGTCCTCCATCTGTCACTTCTTTGCTCACTTTCCTATCCTGTCCAAGTCCTTTTGCAGTCTGTCTGCTTCCTCAGCATTATCCATACCTCCACCTATCATTTTATTATCTGCAAATCTAATAACAATGCCCTCAGTTCATTGTTCAGATCATTAGTGTATAACATGATTAGTTGTGGTCCCAGCACTGACCCCTGCCAAACTCCATATGTTGCCAGCTGCCATGCTAAAGAAAACCCCTTAACTCTCACTTTCAGCCTTCTGCCAGTCAGCCAATCCTTTATTGATGCCAGTGCCGAGCTCCTAACTCCATGGGTTCTTATTTTATTTAGCAGCCTCCTGTGTGATATCTTATCAAAGGCTTTTGGAAATCCAAATAGATCATGTCCACTGGCTCTCCTTTGTCTAACTTGCTGATTACCTCCTCAAAGTTAGCACTGCTGCCTCACAGCGCCAGAGACCCGGGTTCAATTCCCACCTCAGGCGACTAACTGTGTGGAGTTTGCACGTTCTCTCCGTGTCTGTGTGGGTTTCCTCCAGGTGCTCCTTTTTCCTCCCACAGTCCAAAGATGTGCAGATCAGGTGAATTGGCCATGCTAAATTGCCCGTAGTGTTAGGTAAGGGGTAAATGTAGGGGTATGGGTGGGTTGCACTTCGGCGGGGCGGTATGGATGGTTGGGCTGAAGGGCCTGTTTCCACACTGTAAGTAATCTAATCTAATCTAATCTAAAGCATTCTATCAGATTTGTCAGACATGACCTCACTTGGTGAAGCTGACTCAGCCCTATTTTACCATGTACTTCCACATATTCTGCAATCTCACCCTTAATAATGGACTCTAAAATCTTAGCAACAAATGAGGTCAGGCAACCAGCATATGCTTTCCTGTCTTCTGCCTCCCTCCATCCTTAAACGGGAGTGTTACATCAGCCAATTTCCAGTACTCAGGGATTTATCCCCCTTTCGAACTTTCAGCTTCCCCAACATCTTCTCCTTAGTTATGGCATTACACTCACACCTGCCCCCTGACTGTCTTGAAGTTCCACTGTGAAAACCGAAGCAAAATGCATATTCAGTTACTCTGCCATTTCGTTTTTCCTATTTGCCCAGCCTCATTTTTCCATGGTCCAATGTCCACTTTTGCCTTTCTCTAACCTTTTATATGACTAAAAAAACTCTTACAATCTTCTTCTGTATTACTAACTAGCTTACTTTTCACCTATTCCCCCATGGCTTTTTTTTTTAGTTATCTGCTGCTGATTTTTAAAGGCTTCCCAATCCACTGGCTCCAACTAACCTTCACTACATTGTCTGCTTTTTCTTTTAATTTTATGCTGTCCCTGCCTTCCCTTATCAGCCATGGTTGCCTCGTCCTCCCCTTAGTATGTTTCTTCTTATAGAGTCATAGAGTCATAGAGATGTACAGCATGGAAACAGACCATTCGGTCCAACCCATCCATGCCAACCAGATATCCCAACCCAATTTAGTCCCACCTGCCAGCACCTGGCCCATATCCTCCAAACCCTTCCTATTCATATACCCATTCAAATGCCTCTTAAATGCTGCAATTGTACCAGCCTCCACCACTTATTTTGAGATAATTCTTCTTTGGAATGAACTTCTGCTGTGGCTCCTAAATTACCCCAGAAACTCCTGCCATTGCTGCTCCAATGTCCTCGCTGAAAGGTTGCCCTGTGCTGATTAGTTCATGGCTCAAGTGGTAATCAAGTGATTATTACTTTTTTGGTTCTGCTTTTTAATTTAACCTCTAGCTGCTCGTGTTCCATCAGCAGAACTTCTTTCCACTTTCTACCTATATCATTGGCACCCACGTGGATCATGCCAAATGGATCTTTCCTCTTCCATTCCAAGTTCTTCTGCAACCTTGAATGAGATATCCTCAACCCAGGCACCAATCAGGAAATACATCCATCAGGAATCTTAATCTCGGCGCAGGGAACAGTGCCTATTCTCCTGATTAAACTGCTCCCAATTACAAGTAGATTTCTCTTTACACCTCTCTTTTGAATGGCTCCCTGTTACCCTAGTTAGCTCATCCTGTCTACAGGCATCGCTGTCATTCACACAGGGAGAAAGAATCTCAAACCTGTTTGACAAGCCTAAGGACTGATGCTCCTTCAGCACTACCTCCTGAATCCCACTGGCTGCCTTGTTCATAGGCATACATGCTGTCCCTGACCACTGACCGAATTTGAGGTAGTTGGTCTAAGGAGTGTGACTGCCTTCTGGGTGATCGTGTCCAGGAAACTCTCCCTGCTCTCTGCTACGTCAGTGTTTGAAGTTTAGACTGCAACTCATCAACTCTGAGCCAGATTTCCTCAAGCAATTAACAATTGTTACAGACGTGGTCACGATGAACAACAATGAGGTCCACCTGCTCCCACATAATGTTGTTAGAACACATCGCCTGGCCCTGCATCACTATTTTAGTTACTTAGTTTTTAACCTGAGTTTTGAAAATTTCACTGTGGTCGTTTGATTTTTAACCTGTAAATATTTTCCCTATTTAGCTTTGACCTGAAAGTAACATATAATAGTCAAATTAGTAATTATTATCAACCAATGATTTTATGGTTTTCCTAAAATGTCACTCTTTCTTTTGTTCTGGCCCCTGATCCAGGGTTTCAACTGATCCTGTAAAAAGGTTTTCCAAACTTTGCATCAAAAAAAACAAGTAAAAAGCAGCTCTTCCTCCTGCACTGAATTCCCATACTAGCTCCAAAATCCTCAAACCATCAGGCTATGTCTCACTAAAAGATGAAGCTTTGAGTACACATATCAAATCAGAGGATACAGTCAGTATCCTCTGCAGGAGAGCAAAACAGAAAGTTTGAAACTGATGGTCATAAAATGGCAGGAAGAGACAAAGAGAATATACCCAAGAATACACCAAGACAAGACTTACAAAGATAAAAAAAATTGAAAGATTCTGATATCAGAATGTGCATCATTCATAATAAGTAAACAAATTGATTGCACACTTTGAAGAAAATAAATATTAGGGAAAGCTGGCTGCACATTGACAAGGATTGTGTCCTGAATATTGAGGGACATGTTACATTCGAAAATATAGGAAAGTAGGAAAACTGGAGGGCTAACACAACTTATCAAGGATAGCTTTGGTGCAGTAGTAAGTGATGACCTTGATTCGAAAGATCAGGGTGTAGTATCGACTATAGTATCAGGAATACTGTAGAAAGAGTCACATAAGGATTGCTGTACACAAACAGTATCTATAATATAGAACAAAGTATACAAATAGAAATATTGGGTGCTTCTGATAAATGACCTGCAAAAGTGATTTTAATATAAACTGGAACAATCCAAATGGCAATAGTAGCCTGGTTAAGGAGTTCGTAGAATGCTTTTGAAAAATTTCTTAGAACAGGATACTTTTGAGCCAACCAGACAGCAGGTTATGGTAGACCTAGTAATATGTAATATGACAGACATAATTAACAATCTCAGAGTATAGGCACCATTAGGTAGCAAAGACCACAGGTTATTAAATATTATATTCAGTTTCAAAAGAAATGAGTGGGTCTGAGAGGGTATATTAAACTTAAATAAGGGCAACCACATGGGCTTGAAAACTATGCAAGCTCAAATGAACTGGAATCTTACACTAGAGGATAGATCAAAAGAGATCTTTAAGAGGATACTTGAGAATACTGAGAATAAGTATATTCATGCGACAAAGAAAAATCCTCAAGGAGCATTCACTATCTATGGTTAACTAAGAAGTTAAGGAAAGCTTTAAGCTAAAGGACAACGTATGTGATTATGCAAAACTGAATGACAGGTCAGGTGATTAGACTGAATATAAAGAATGTCAGAGAATGGCTGTATGATTCATCAAGAGCAAGAAATTAGATTATGAAGAGAGCTTGATATAAATAGAAACTAAATAGTAAACGTTTCTACAAGCATTTAAGAAGCAAAAATGTAAGTGAAGTGGGTGAGTCCCTGAGAGTGAAAACTGAACGTTAGTAATAGATAATAAGGAAATGGCACATGAAATCAACAAATTTCAGGATCTATCTTCACTAAATACAATGCAAAAAATTGAAACATCTGTAAATCAGGAGGTGAAAGATCGAGAGAAATTTGGTAAAATTACAAAGACTAGGGAAATGTTACTGAATGAACTGATGGAGTTTGAGGCGGACAAATCCTCTGGTTCCAACAGATATCGTCACATGGCCTTAAAAGTAGTGCCTAATGAGGCATTAGTGTTAATTTTCCAAAATTAATTCAACTCAGAAAAGATTTCATCAGACCGTCAAGTAGCAAATATAACTACAAACAAAGAACTGCAGATGCTGAATCTGAAGCAAAAATCAGAAAGTGCTGGAGAAACTCAGCAGATCTGGCAGCATCTGATTTGATGAAAGATCACTGAACTCAAAACCTTAATCCTGTTTTGTCTCTCTACAGGGACTGCTGGACCTGCAGAATTTCTCTAGCACTTTCTGTTTTTGTAGCAAGTGTAACTTCTTTATTCAAGTAACAAGGGAGGCATAAAGCAGGAGATGATAGGCTAGTTAGCTGGATGTCGGTCATGGGGGTAGGTTTCAGAATTGATTATTAAAGAGGATACAGCTGGGTTCCCAGAAAAAAACCTGAGGTAATTGGGAAGGGATAACATGGTTTTGTGAATTTAAATCATTTTAAAGCAATGTATTCAAGTTCTTTGAAGGAGTAACCTATGCTGTGGATAAAAGCGAACCTGTAGACATATTGTACTTGTGTTTCCAGACGCATTAAATAAGTTGCCACATAGAAGACTACTGCACAAATTAAGAGCTCATGGTATTGGGGTAACCATAAGCATGGACAGAAGCTTCGGTGGCTGGCAAAAATATCAAAGAGTATGTTTTCTTTCATTGGTAGAATGTGATGTGTGGAATTCCACTGGGCACTATATTGCGGAGTTCAGCTTCTTACTATTTATATCAATGACATAGAGCTTCTGTGCAGGTACAGCAGGTAATAAGGAGGGCAAATGGAATTTTGGCATTTTTGCTAAAAGAATGGAGTATAAAAGTAGGGATGAGTTTGTGCAACTGTACAAGGCATTGATGAGAGTGCATCTAGAGTCCTGCTGACAGATTTTGTCCCCTTATTTAATGAAGGATGTAATTGAATCAAAGGCAGTTCAAACAAGGTTCACTGGGTTAATTCCAGCGAAGAAAGACTTGTCCTATGAGAGAGATTGAACAATTTAGGCCTATACTTGTTAGAGCTTAGAAGGATGAGAGAAGGTCTAACTGAGATGTTAAACAGGATTTTAAAAAGTTGATGTAAAGTGAATGTTCCCCCTCTCGGGTAATCAAGAATGAGAAGTCATAGTTTTAGACGAAGTGTAACAGATCTAAAACAGAGATGAGTAGGAATGACCTCTCAATTTACTATCTACAGGGCGGTGGACATTAGGACACTGAATAAATTTAAGGAGGCGACAGACAGATTTTTAATTAATAGTGGGTTGAAGGGTTATGGTCAGCAGGCAGGAAGTTGCAGTTGAAGCTGAGATGAGATCAGTCATGATTATATAAAATAGTAGAGCTGGTTCAAGGGGCTGAATTACCTACTACTGCTCCTAGTTCTTATGAACAAATGCATGGCAGCTATATTTGCAGATGGCACAAAGATAGGTCAGAAAGTATGTGATAAAGAGGACATAAGGAGGATCCAGGTGGGTATAGGTAGGTTCAGTGAAAAGCAGATGGAGTATAAGTGGTAAAATATAATACTTTTCACTTTGGCAAGAAGGATGAAAAAAAGTATTATTTAAATGGAAAATGAATGCAGAGCTCTGAGATGCAGAGGGATCTGGGTGTGCTTGTGCATCAGTCACAAAAAAACTTGGTATGCAGGTACCACAAGCAGGCTAGTATAATACTATCCTTTATTGCAATAGGACTTGAACATGAAATTAAGGATGTTAAGTTTCAGTTGAATAGGACATTAGTAACAAAACAACATGGATAGTGTGCATATGTTTGGTCTGCTTATTTAAGGAAAGGTATAAATGAGTTGGAGGCAGTTCCCTGAAAGTTTATTAGGTTGACACCTGGAATGAGTGGGTTATCTTATGAGGAAAGGTTGGACATATTGGGTTTGTTTATAGTTGAGTATAGAAGAGTAAAGGTTTACTTGATTGAAATGGATAAGATTCTGAACAATCTTGATAAGGTAGATGTGGAAAGAACGTTCCTCTGTGAGCAAGTCAAAAACTAGGTACCACTGTTTAAAAATTAGGGTTATCCTTTCAGGACAGGGATGAGGTTTTTTCTCTCTTAATTGACAAATTTGTAACTGTCTCAGAAAGCATGGAGGCTGATTAATTGAATATTTTCAAAGTTGAGATAAGTAGATTCTTGTTATGCAAAAGAATCAAAAGTTATGAAAGAGAAGTGGGAATGTGGAACCAAAAATGTTTCAGCTATGGATCTTTTTGAATGGTGGAGCACTCAAGCAAGCTACTTGGTGAATGCTCCTAATTGCTTATGTTTTTAATTCATTAGTTTGCATGTTTGTGTTATCTAACTGCAAAAGATACACAAAAGATGGTTTCCTGGCAATGAATTCAGAAAATCGTTTTTTTAAAGCATGGCTTCATAGTGGATATCGATTTTCAATGATTCACTACACTCTACGCATAAAAATAGCATGGTTACTCAAGCTAGTCACAGTGGCACAGTAGTTAGCACCAGCGCCTCACAGCGCCAGAGACCTGGGTTTGATTCCAGCCTTAGGCAACTGTGTGGAGTTTGCACACTCTCCGTGTGTCTGCATGGGTTTCCTCCAGGTGCTCTGATTTCCTCTCACAGTCCAAAGATGTGCAGGTTAGGTGAATTGGCCATGCTCATTTGTCCATAGTGTGTAGGGATGTGTAGGCTAGGTGCATTGGTCAGGAGCAAATGTAGGGGAATGGATCTCGGTGGGTTACTCTTCAGAGGGTCGGTGTGGACTTGTTGGGCGGAAGAGCCTGATTCCACACTGTAGAAATTCTAATTCTAGTCTCGTTCTGCTCTTACCATACCCATAATTCTGATATTATCACATTAGGCAGGTTTTTGTTTTTAAAGAAAAGAGAATCACATTTATTGTACTTTATCTGACCCAAGATAATAAATACATTCCAAATTCCATGCACACACCCAAATAAGTTACAGGATCTGAGGATAACTTAAGCAATTTCAATTAAAGACAATGTAGTGGGGTATAATTAAAGAGGAATTTGGCATCTAGCTTCAGGACATTGGTGATGTTGATGGTCAGTTTTTTTTCTTTTGGAGGCAGCAATTGCCAGGTTAATTTTACAGGAGCAGGGATGTATTGTCGCAGTTATACAGAATATTGTGTGCAATTCTGGTCTCCTTTTCTGAGGAAGGATGCTCTTGTTCTCAAGGGAGTACAGCAAAGGTTTACCAGGCAGATTCCAGGGATGTCAGGACTAACGTATGAAGAGAGATTGACTAGGTTAAGATTGTTTTTTGCTGGAATTCAGACAAATGAGGAGGGATCGCATAGAAACTTATAAAATTCTGACAGGACTGGACAGCATAGATGTTCCCAATGGTGGGTGTGTCCAGAACCAGGAGTCACAACTTGAGGATTTGGGGTAAACCAATTAGGACGGAGATAAGGAAACATTTCTTCATCCAAAGAATGGTGAGGTTATGGAATTTATTACCACAGGTAAGTAGTTGGTGCCAAAACATTGAATGTATTTAATAGGCAGCTAGATATAGCACTTGGGGTGAATGGGACCAAAGGTTATGGAGATAAAGTAGAATTAGTCTACTGAGTTGGATGATCAGCCACGATCTTGACGAATAGTGGAGCAGACTCAAAGGGCCGAAAGGCCTCCTCCTGCTTATTTTTTCTATGTTTCTATGTTTTTTTTATATCTTTCCTGAGACATATGGATAGCCACACAACAGACTGACTCTAAGCTTTCCAATCCCTCTGTTCCAATCCCAACCTCACCATCAAGCCAGCGGATAAAGGGGGCGCAGTGGTAGTCTACACCGCTGAAGCCAAACGCCAACTCGAGGACACCTCTTCCTACTGCCCACTCGACCATGACCCCACCCCCCCATCACCAAACCATCATCTCCCAGACCATACAGAACCTCATCACCTCAGGAGATATCCCACCCACAGCTTCCAACCTCATAGTCCGGGAACCCCGCACTGCCCGGTTCTACCTCCTTCCCAAGATCCACAAGCCTGATCACCCTGGCCGACCCATTGTCTCAGCATGCTCCTGCCCCACTGAACTCATCTCTACCTACCTCAACACTGTCCTATCCCCCCTAGTCCAGGAACTCCCCACATACGTTCGAGACACCACCCACGCCCTCCACCTCCTCCAAGACTTCCGTTTCCCCGGCCCCAACGCCTCATCTTCACCATGGATATCCAATCCCTCTACACCTCCATCCACCATGACCAGGGCCTCCAAGCCCTCAGTTTTTTCCTCTCCAGACGTCCCCAACAGCATCCTTCCACCGATACTCTCATTCATTTGGCCAAACTGATCCTCACCCTTAACAATTTCTCCTTTGAATCCTCCCACTTCCTCCAGACCAAAGGGGTAGCCATGGACACAAGTATGGGCCCCATCTATGCCTGTCTCTTTGTTGGCTACGTAAAACAGTTGATCTTCCGTAATTACACCGGCACCACTCCCCACCTCTTCCTCCGCTACATTGATGACTGCATTGGCGCCACCTCATGCTCCCGTGAGGAGGTTGAGCAATTCATCAACTTCACCAACACATTCCACCCTGATCTTAAATTTACCTGCACCATCTCTGACACCTCCCTCCCCTTCCTGGACCTCTCCATCTCCATTAGTGACGACCGACTTGACACTGACATTTTTTACAAACCCACCGACACCCACAGCTACCTGGATTACACCTCTTCCCACCCTATCTCTTGCAAAAATGCCATCCCGTATTCCTAATTCCTCCACCTCCATCGTATCTGCTCCCAGGAGGACCAGTTCCACCACAGAACACACCAGATGGCCTCCTTCTTTAGAGACCGCAATTTCCCTTCCCACGTGGTTAAAGATGCCCTCCAACGCATCTCGTCCACGTCCCGCACCTCTGCCCTCAGACCCCACCCCTCCAACCGTAACAAGGACAGAACGCCCCTGGTGCTCACCTTCCACCCTACAAACCTCTGCATAAACCAAATCATCCGCCGACGTTTTCGCCACCTCCAGACAGACCCTACCACCAGGGATATATTTCCCTCCCCACCCCTTTCCGCCTTCTGCAAAGACCATTCCCTCCGTGACTACCTGGTCAGGTCCACGCCCCCCTACGACCCACCCTCCCATTCTGGCACTTTCCCCTGCCACCGCAGGAACTGTAAAACCTGTGCCCACACATCCTCCCTCCCGATGCGGTCTCCTCTACATTGGGGAGACTGGGCGCCTCCTAGCAGAGCCCTTTAGGGAACATCTCCGAGACACCCGCACCAATCAACCAAACCGCCCCGTGGCCCAACATTTCAACTCCCCCTCCCACTCTGCTGAGGACATGGAGGTCCTGGGCCTCCTTCACCGTCGCTCCCTCACCACCAGACGCCTGGAGGAAGAATGCCTCATCTTCTGCCTCGGAACATCAATGTGGACTTCAACAGCTTCCTCATTTCCCCTTCCCCCACCTCATCCTAGTTTCAAACTTCCAGTCCCCTTGACTTGTCCGGACTTGTCCGACCTGCCTAGCTCCTTTTCCACCTATCCACTCCACCCTCTCCTCCCTGACCTATCACCTTCATCTCCTCCCCCACTCACCCATTGTACTCTATGCTACTGTCTCCCCACCCCCACCCTTCCCTAGCTTATCTCTCCACGCTTCAAGCTCTCTGCCTTTATTCCTGGTGAAGGGCTTTTGCCTGAAACTGCTAAAGCTCCTCGGATGCTGCCTGAACTGCTGTGCTCTTCCAGCATCATTGATCCAGAATCGAAGCTTTCACAGCCTACTCAGAATTTTGCTTCATCAGGTTTTAATTTCCTTGTGCACTTGTCTACAGAGAGAATGAGTATTTTAACACACAAAGGTTACACTGTCCCATGACCCTCTCCAACTGTCCATCAATCCTATCTGGTCATGATTAATGGATTCCAATTGCTTGCCTTTCATGTTTAGATTATGCCCAAGCACATTCTTTTCACAGCTGGACTCCATTTGACCAAGTGGTTAATTCTAATAGTTTGTCCTGACTAAGTTGAGTAACCAAATGATTATCAGAGTACTTTGCTAATAGAGTAGGAGAAGTGCTCCATTCACCCTCTTTCGAGATAATATCTCTTGGCTGGTATTTGTAGAAGTTTGACTCCATTTCACAGCTTTTGGAATGTAGGAGGTAAGGTGGTGCAAATGTTCATCTATCTTTGCGACAGTGATTTCAAGAGTGGCTTCAGTTTTTTTTAAAATCCATGTAATAAATTCATCAAGTCATTTTTTCAAAATAAAGCATGGCTTCAGAACAAATATTAATCATCAATGATTTACCATATTCTATACATAAAAATAGCATGGCTACACTAGCTAATATGTTTCTTTTTTGGTTCTGCTCTTACCACACCCATAATTCTGATATAGATAACTGTCATAATCTCTGCTGAATGTGGAACCTCACAAATATTGCTCTAAATTAAAAATGTTACATTAAGTAGTCAAAAACAGGAAAATAAAACAAGCAACATAAAAGATAGAACAATTTTTCATTAAATTAATTGCCATCTGGCAAAACAAGGAAACCTTGACAAGAAATTGGCTGATTTCCCACAGTAGCCTCAAGCAAGAAAAGACTCAAAATGATTATGGAGTGAGTGTAAGAAATAAACAACTCCTTCCTAGAAATCCCTCGCCTAATTTTGAAATTTTATTGATTGTGGGATGGAAGGAAAAAAAAGTAAATATCTTAGGCTAAGTTCATATATTCTTAATGTCTAAAGTGTTAGAGATTCTAGAAATTAGGCATTAAGCTTTTTTATAATCTTTGTAACCAATTCCAAATTATAGTTGGTCAATTAAAGCAGTTTGAATGGTGTAAACAGCTATTTGTCAGGGCTCATGTATCTTGACTTTCATGATTCACACCCTCTTAATCCAGTTGTGTGTTATTACATTGACCAAACAATGTTAAATAAGCTGAATTGATTGTTAATTATTTTACAAATTATTGACGATAAATTTGACAATTACATTTTTTAGGCAAATTTTGCAACAACCTTCTTGGTTTGTTCTCACCTGTGCATTGCCGCTCCTCCCACATTTGTGCAGGGCAGTTAGCCTGGTTTTCCAACGCCTGAACAATAACAGCTCTGGAACGGGTTTGACGACCAATTGTTTCAAATCTCTTTCCATCCAGGCAAATCAGCTGGCATGAACTCCATGTAGACCACTCAGTTAGGTGACAGTCACCTGGTATTACAATTGAAATATTTCATGACAACAATGCTCACATCTAAACAAAATAATGATCGTGCATGCACTGAATGAGCCATTTCTAAACTTGTAGCAATATTAACTTGCAGCATATAGTGTCATGATGATGGATCATAACTTCAGATCACTTATAGACATATTGATCATTTAATAACAAGTTTAAAAAAAAGACATACAGCCTCAAAATGACTGTGGATGTACTTTCAGTGGCTTACTGGAGATCAAGATCCAAGAATTTCACACCTAATGGGATGTCAAGGAACTTTGACAGGATGGATTGAAAAGGGAAGAAATGTACCACAAACAGTTATCTCCTGGGAGTTATTTCTGACTGTGAACATAATGGGATAAAAGACAATAGTCTCAATTAGACATATGTTTTGTACCTTTTCCTTTTAGGAATACACAAGGACAAGTGTGTGCTAGTGGAAGGCAATATGCTTGTGAGCTGCGGAGCTCATGTTAATAGCCTGGATTCAAGCACTAGCATGCTGCAAAGGTAACAGACAAAGAGCTCACTAAATACCCTACAATATGGGTAAAGTAGTGTATACTAGAGTCAATTAGTCAGTTTTCCTTTAACAGGACAAAACAAGGATTCTCACTCTGAGTGCCACCTGTCAGCCACTGTTAAAAGGAAATGAACAAAAGCTATGCCAATAGTCCTGAAATTCACAGTTTAGCTATCTGATGATCCACTATCAGAAATTACCCATTATGTTTGACTTGTATAGCTAACTTCTATCAGTTTTGGACCCATTTCACTTTTCTCATCTGTGTGCATTTGTCGTATAATTATTTCTACTTGCATTGAGGAACTGATAAAGTTACTAGCTTGTTATTACAAGAAACTCTGGTTAAATTGATTTCTTTAAAACAATTTCCCAGTATGTTGCCTGGGTTGAAAAGTCTCAGTTATAATGAGAGACTGGATAGAATGGGTTTATTTTCCTGAGAGCAGAGGAGGCTGAGAAAGGACCTGATTGACAAAATTACAAGAGGCATGGACAGAGTAGATTGGAGAATGCCGTCCTCATGGCAGATGTGCCTAAGACCAAAGGGCATAAGTTTAAAGTGAGGACCAAGTAGTTTAGAGGAGATCTGAGAATTTATTTTTCATCCAGAGAGTAGATATATGGAACATGCTAACTGAGAACATGATGGAGGTTCCCACAACATTTTAAAACACATTTGGATAAGTACTTAAAATGTCAGGGTATACTAGGCAATGGACTAAGTGCAGGTAAATGGGATTAGTGTAGTTTGGAGTTTGTTAGTTGGCATAGACATGGTGGGCTAAAGGGCCTGTTTCTGTTCAGTATGACTCTATGCAACACTAAAACTCTTTTAATTCATTTGATCTGGGAGGTAGGTGTCCACAAGGAAGAAGTGCTTTATAATCTTGCTGTAAACAACCAAAGCAGCTGAAGAAGAAAGAAGGATAGACAGTTCTTATCTACACAGAGCTTGACACATTAGGGTATCCCAACGGAACCCCTAATAACTTGAGGAACCTCATCCAGACTCTGGCCATAACAGCAGCAAATATAAGCCCAATCACAGAATCATCTCTAAAGTGGAGCAATGTTGTTTAAGAGTTTCAGTGCTGGAACAATGCAAGACGTAAACCACGCGTCAGAGATTTACTGATCAAAACAAACAGTATGTTCCTTAGATTGTTGATAATTGTCAGAGTAAAGACTGTACTCAACTATCATGCCTTTGCAAACCCCAAAACATAAAGTCTGAATGTGATTCTGTGAAAGGATTTTTCAAAAAATACTGTCCTGAGTATGCGAGTCGCTACACTATCAAACAAGGTAAGTGATACAGCTACAACGTGGCTCATTTATCTTTGTTGGAAGTGTCATTTATTCATAAGTAGGTACCTGTTTCCAGCAAACTAGAGCAATATGTTCAAACTTTCCATTTTTTTAATTACCCAGGAGCTTGGAAAGAAATAGTTCCTCTTTGCCTTCTCCATGGGCAGCACATCATTACTAGAAAGCTACAAACAGGAAGCAATAAGAAATGTTGAGTTAAAGCCAAAGGTTATCTGGCATTTATCTGTACTGCTGCAGCACTGCAGAAGTACTGTGCAGCCAAAATTCAGTGAGCCATCTAAGGATCATTTGCAAGGTACCCTAGCCTTCAGTGTAAATGAAGGTTTCCTCTAAATACTTAAGGGGAAATAGAGGAATCAACAGGAGGAACTATTTGGATTTTTGACAAGTCAGGAATCACAGGAGAGGACAATCATCCATCCAATCGCACATTATCCTCAAAGAATGTCTCCAAGGCAGTTCTCTGGAATTTAAATAGGGGCAATACATGGGAAGGCTACAATCCCGCCGGAAGACTGGTGAATTTGACATATTGCAGGTGCACCTCAGCTATGCTCCAGGCAGGCATGCTGCCACTGTCAGTCAAGGTTATCTCTTGTTAATTTTTTTTTGTTGCTTGATGAGTATAGCACTAGAACAGAATATTTAATTCACCCCACTCAGTCAGCAGTCCAATCAGAATTTAACAGGTGAGTAATGTCTTGCTCCAAAGAGCCAATATTTACATCATATTCGCAGGTTACTTCACAACTGCAGGACTTCCCAATTACAACAATCCAAAGGTTAAAAAAAAAACAGTATTACATGGAAATAAAAGTGCTGGTCACACAAGACCTCCAGTTTGAAGTACACAATGACAAGTGTGCATCATTGAAAAGCTTATTAGTTTTCTCCTCGTAGCATATTACATATTTTCTTTTGTTCCTTGGCTAAATGAGTGTCAAATTTCCACCCAAAATAAGACTTGCCCACTTCATGACCCTCTGAGCAACAGAGATGGTGGTTATCGAATGCTCCTAAGACAGAGCTAGATAGGTCTTGACCAACAAGGGAGTCAATAGTTATTGTGGGATAGGTGGGCAAGTGGAGTTGAGGGCATGATCAGATCAGCTATGACCTTATCAAAATAGCAGAGCATGTTAGATGAGCCGAATGGTCTTCCTCTCCACTTAACTTTTATATTTAACAGTAATTGCTATTTAACCACTGTGAAGAATTACAGACATTTGAAGGGATATCTCTTAATGGCAACTTATCTCACAGCACCTCCATAATGTCCAACACAAAGAAACCAAGAAACATCACCAATAATACAAATGACATGCTTCCAGTGCACCAGCATATCAGAAATTAGAATAACCTAGCATATATTTAAGGCTGAAAGAGATAGATTCTTGATCAGTCGGGGAAATCAAGGGGAATTGGCAGGACAGTGTTGGATCAACCATGATCCTATTGAACGGTGAGTAGGTTCAAGGGGCCATATAGCCTACCCCTGCTCCTATTTCTGAGAGTCACATTGGATGTTCTTCTATGAAGAGCTGGAGAAAATATGGAAACCAGATTAAATGACTGCCTATACATGGGACACCTCTGACTTTTTATCATTGGTTATTTTAGGAGAAGAAGCCCTACAGTGTGGAAATAGGCCCTTCGGCCCAGCAAGTCCACACCAACCCTCAAAGGGTACCCATTCAGATTCATTCCCCTACTACTTCTACATTTACCCCTGGCTAATGCACTAAGCTATACATCCCTGAACACTGGGCAATTTAGTATGGCCAATTGACCTAACCTGCACATCTTTGGATTGTGGAAGGAATCCGGAGCACCCAGACAAAGCCCACGCAGACACTGGGAGAATGTGCAAACTCCACACAGACAGTCGCCTGAGGCTGGAATCAAACCCAGGTCCCTGGCACTGTGAGGTAGCAGTGCTAACCACTGAGTCACTGTGCCACACACAATCTTGTGATAACCCTGTTAAGAGCATTAATTTCTTCCAGCAATGGAGCCATAAGCTTTTCGCTGTTAGGTGAGTGATGACATGGCCTGCTGCCAGGCTCACCTTACCACCTTCACCATCTTATTGCCATAGCTCAGGAGCTGAATCTCCTCCTGTCCTCCATGTTTCTGAATAATATATTTAAAAAGCGCATCACAAGAAAATTGTTGCTTCTACCGTTGCTGCTTCCAGACATTTTAAGTTACCCTCAAACACCTAAGCCAGACAGATAACAAACCAACTGGAAGTCAAGCAGACCCAAAACAGAATCAAAAATAAAACAAACATCAAACCCAGACCACAGGAAAACAGGAAAAGGTCAGCCACAGAAGAAAACATGCAGAAACGCAGGCCTCTGATTTCAAAGCAACTTCAACAGAACTCACTGGGGGCTAAATTGGGAAATAGGTGCAAGGTGTACAGGTGCTGTGAACCTGCACCTGTAAGTTGACATGTATGCAACATGTTAACTTCATGCTACCTGCTCATTATAATGATATTATACAGCTAGCATACACAGTGCTGATCATTGACTGCACCCAGCAGTAACTTGCTTGCACCACTTAACATTCTGCTTCAGGCTGGCTTGCAAAGTGTGCATTGCTTTAGGGGGATGGAAAGGATGTGGGGTCATTTGGGAAATATAGTGAATTATACAGGAAGTAATTCTAATCAAAAGATTGAGGGAGCACCTTGGTATGGAATTCCATGTCAAGAAGAAACCCAAGGATGTGCATACAGTTTTGAATGGTGTTCAATGATCTCACACATCAAGGGCAAGTGCATGAAATTTTAAATACAATGGCCTGCTAACTGCACCACTTGCCTTGGTAATATATTATTATTCAGTACAATATTCAGTTTACCACAACCCTACGACTAACTAACTAACAATCTCTATCAATCAGGATTCTTGCCTGAAGTTCATATGCTTTACCTAGCCTACACACTAGGCACTTGCACAAAGCTCCTGACCAAACTTCACAGGATTCACACACTGCCAAATATTCAACATGTCAGGTATATCAGCAAAATGATGCTAATCATTGTTAGAATACCAAAGCTGAGGCCATTGTTATAGGCACAGGTGAAACACTGATCTCATCCTCATTTCTAATCCTCTTTTTTCTTATCCCACAAGCCCATCATTCCAGAGCCTTGAGATTCCAGATTTGCAATACTGTGGTTGAGTCTTAAACCATCGAGTTCACTAATGGCATTTAAGGAAGGAAATACATGGGAATACGTCATCCTCACCTGTTCTGGCTGAGATGTGACTCCACAGTAACATGATTGATGCTTAAATACTCACTGAAATAGCCTCACAAGCCACTC
This sequence comes from Chiloscyllium plagiosum, assembly GCF_037043375.1. Taxonomy (NCBI): domain Eukaryota; kingdom Metazoa; phylum Chordata; class Chondrichthyes; order Orectolobiformes; family Hemiscylliidae; genus Chiloscyllium; species Chiloscyllium plagiosum. The sequence continues at coordinate 81,469,819 of NW_028270145.1, read as the reverse complement.
AGTTCTGGAGAAGGGTTATATATGAAACATTGACTTCTCCACCTCCCGATGCTGGGTCGAGAATGTGGTGCTAGAAAAGCACAGCAGATCAGGCAGCATCCGAGGAGCAGGAGGGAATCGATGTTTCAGGTATAAGCCCTTCACCAGAAATGAGGCATTCCTGATGAAGGGCTTATGCTCGAACCGTCGATTCTCCTGTTCTTTGATGCTGCCTTCTCTGCTGTGCTTTTCCAGCATCACACTCTCAACTCTAATCTCCAGCATCGGCAGTCCTCACTTTCTCCACCTGCTGAATCTGCTGGCTTGCTGTGTTCTTCCAGCGTCTGACTTGTCTACCTTGTGAGCCAATTATGTCAAGTAAAATTAGGGATGGGGAGCAAAACCTGGCAGCAGATTAGGGCTTCTGAGCCTGGGGCTTGCCTGCACCATTCGTTTCTCTTTTTGTTTGTTTATTTTTTCTCTCTCTCTTCTCTCGTTTTATTTTCTTTTTTATTCTATTTTACTTATCTCTTGGTGAAATGTTTGGTCCCAGTGACAAGTAGGCTCAGCAGCATGAACTCAGTCCCAGCAACAATGGCGGAGATGAGTTCAGGTTCCTTGTGGCTTCTGTCGAGGCGGTCTAGTGCTGCCTCAACACCTAGTTCAGGCTTCGGGTGAGGTTCCAGGAGGCCACAGGGTCATCTGCAGTCATTCCTCATAGTTGCTTCGGTGACGGCTGACGATGAGGCCTTCTGCTGGACTTGACAGGGTGACAGCAAGCCTGGCTTCCTGAGCATGTATGGCAGCAGCAGCAGAAGGCAGTTGTTTGAGGACAGTGAGCCCAGCACAGAAGGAGTGAGCCTTCAGGAAACACCCGACAGCAGTGATTGCGGGTCCTGAGCTGAGTGATGGCACCAGCACAGGACTCGAGATGGTGGCAGCGGCATTGGCTTTTAATGGCAGGATGGCCTCTGCAGTTGGCAGAGAAGGCAACATCTGTGATTGGTGTCAGTCAGCCATGGCAGTGCGGGAGGCCGAAATCGATACTCTGGGGGAGTCAACAGGAGCAGTGGTTTCTTCAGCTGCAGAATGGTAGGCCCCGTGAGGGGATTCCTGGTATGGACTGTGCAAGGAAAGCACAGCAAAGAGGAGGATCGGAGCCCCTGTAGTAAGTGCAGTCCATACATGGCTAAGTACTTTCCAAAATAATATTTGACATTAGCTTTATTTCTTTATTTTTCTATTTAATACTAATAATTACTGCAATGTTTAACTTTTAACTTTGTTCTTTCTTTCTACCATGTTCTTAAGATTCTGTAGCTCAGTACTTGTACCTAAATGATGCCTTGTGCGGTGACAATATAAACTTTTCACTGTATTTGAATACGCATGACAATAAAACAAATCTAAATTTAAAAATGCAAGGCTTGCCAGTGAAAATCACATCTAATGTAATAATAAAATTATTTTAAAAACATTCTTCTGAGTTACAAGCTGCACAAGGTATAAGCAAACACCTGACTTTTCTATCGTCTTAACATAATTTTAATCTTATATAATTTAGTTTTCAGATTCCCATGAAGCATCATCAAACCAGGCCAGGCCATAGAGGATTACCAAGAAGAGAGTGAAGATAGGGACACACAAATGATTTCACACTGACAGCCAAAAGCTCAGCTTCTGCTCCTCCTTTGTCTTCAAGTCACTTGTCCTGCTCTGAGTAACCTCTGCTCATCCACCCCACTCATAATTTATTCTATGCAGAATGCTTAATAGACCACACATGTTTGTAAATTACTACCACGTGCAGAAGTCTTAAAGGCAATAAAAATTCCTGTAGCAGCTGCCGTATCAATTAATGTAGATTTATACAAGTTGAATGAACTGTGGGAAAGCATCAAACACCTGAAGCAATAGATATTAGAGATCTACCAGCCAAAGACCTATGAATGATTGATGACCCTGTAAGTGGTTGATGAATGGGGTAGATGTTCTTTACTGCCGCAGGTTTGAATGGGTGAAGTTAAGAGAAGGTGATGACTGAAGCGCTGAGCTCCAAATGGGCACCAGTGACATCAAATTAGTGTTTTATTTCTTCTCTCATGGGATATGACTGTTGTTGGCTAGATCAGCATTTGATGTCCATTCCTCCAGCCCCTTTGAACTGAGTGACTTGCAAGACCGTTTTGAAGCCAGTTAAGAGTTAACCACATTGAAAGTGCAATAAATGGCTGCCACAATCATCTGTGCACACCAAGTCCGTATTTATGAGTCCAACAACCAGAAAATATACGGTTAATGCACATTTTGGACACAGCATGCTTCTGGTGCTCTGTGGTTCTGTTTGTTCAGGCAAAGAGCCAAGCAAGCAAAACTGACCTTTAAGCTTTAAACCCGCAGGAGAACTACACTGCACCTGACATCATTATATATTCAGATAACAAAGCAGCAGCTTTAGCCAACCTGCAGGAACAGGTTATTACCTTGCTGAAATCTATTTTGTAGCTACTGGTTTCCAATTAGTCACTGCAGTTAAATGCTTATATGTAGGAGAAAAGGCTTTTTTTAGTTAAAAGCAAATGTTAATTTAGAATTCTGAATTTTGCTTGATTAGTCTCTTCTTAGCTTGGATCTTGCTGGATTTTCATAAATGGGACATCGGGGACAATGGAGTCTGTCTTTTGATTTGTCTGGATGCCTGTGTTCAGGTTCAAGGTAATTTTCTTTTTGAGCAATATCATTCAGGAATCATAGATTCCCTACAATGTGGAAATATCCAGTCCCACATTGACTCTCCGAAAAGCTTTCCACTGAGATCCACCCCAACCAACTCACCCACCCCATACTTATTCCAGCATTTCCCACAGCTAATCAACCTCGCCTGCATATCCCAGGACACTATGGGCAATTTATCATGACCAAACCACCTAACCTGTGCATCTTTGGACTGTGGGAGGAAACCAGAGCATCTGAAAAAAACCCATGCAGACACTAGGAGAATATGTAAACTCCTCACAGTCACACAAGGGTGAAATTGAGCTCAGGTCCCTGATGCTGAAAGGCAGCAGTGCTAACCACAGAGTAACCATGCCACCCCAATTTACATTCCAGCAAATCAATGTATGAAATTCAGGCAGACTATAAAATGTGCAAGTAGTCTACTACACTAGATTATCACCCGGGAGTGGGGATAAATATCACCTCCAACTAGAAAATCAATCCATATATATTAAAGCTATGATCTAACATCAGGAAGAAAACCTCAACAGAATAAATCAAGTAAGAGTGCAAGAGCAACATCTAAGATTTTGAACTTTTTATCAAACAGGTATTTGTTTCAACTCCTATGTAAAGAAATATGAACTGAAACAGAATAAATTCTGGGAAAAAGAATATTCTACTGTGAATCATAGAAATTGTAGCTTGCAAGTGTGAAAGTGTAAGTGTTTTTCACTGACAAGGACCATGATTAAGTGGTACTTTCCAAGTCACAAACTGTCACAGTTAACCTTTTGAACCTGACATGAAGGAGTTCATAATGACCTAAGTATTTTTCTAAAAATTCTGTTTACAGTTGGTGGCACAGCTGCTAAAACGGGACTTTCCGTCTTCAGCAAATAGTTCTGTACATTTGACAAATGTTTTTCAGTGCTTCAAATGTTAGTTATCATTAACTGTCACTTACCCTTAAAACATACTGATGATTCATTAGAAAGTTCATACAAATATAGAGTCCCAAGGCTTACACCACACAAAAAGAGCAATCATCCCACCGAAACTGCACCATTAAAAATAAACATCTATTCTCCCCTATTTTGTAGCATTTTGTCCATAATCCTGTATAGCAAGTGCATATCTGTTATGATTGTTTCACATCTACGACCCTTACAGGCAGTGAGCTTCAGATTCCCACCACTGTCTGGGTGAAAAAAATCCTAATTTCAATAGCAACACAGCATAAATTAGAAATGCATCCAAGGCAGGGCAAATTCAGCCATTTGATGTCTAAATATGAGGCTTAATGACAGCAGTATTAGAGGTAAGTCAGATGAGTTAAGAGCTTGGATTGACATATGGAACTACAATGTTGTTGCATCACAGAGATATGGTTGACAGTGGGACAACTCTGGCAATTTAACATTCCAATGTATAAGATTTTCAGGCAGGACAGGAAGTGGTGTTGCATTATTAGATAGGGAGTCACTTACTCCAGTAAGGAGGAATGATATCTTGGAAGGGTCATCAAATGAGTCTTTGTGTGTAGAAATTAAGAATAAAAAGGGGACAGTCACACTGTTAGGAATGTATTATAGATCCCCAGCAGGCAATTGAGGAACAGATATGTAGTCAATTCACTATGCTGTGAATAACTAATACGAGGATAATTATATTAGGGAATTTCAACTAGCCTAATGTTAATTGGAATAATTATAATTAAAGGATTTAGAGAGAGGAGATTACTTGAAATGTGTACAGGAAAGCTTTTTATGTCAACATGTTGATGGTGCTATGAAGAGCAGTGCTGTGCTGGGGAATGAACGTCTGCAGGCCAACTTCCCAACTCGGTAGACATGTCCACTCCAACTGCAACCAGCACCCGAGCTACAAATCTTTACCCAATGCTTGAACATATAATTGGTACAACGGGAGCAAAACAATGCAGGCCCGAGAGGAGCTTTGGAAGTGTTAGGGAGAGCTCAAGAAAACAGTTAAACTAAAACAAAAGGGGTAATAAGAAAATGTTGATGGACATGATTAGGAAGAATGTTCTAGAAGTATATCAAGGGGAAGAGAATAACCAGGGAAAGAGTGGGGCTTTATAGGGATCAATTGGACAAACTGTGCATGAAGCCAGAGGATATTAGTACAGTGTTAAATGAATACTTCACATCTGTCTTTACTCAGGCGGAGAGGGATGCAAGTACAGAATTTGCGGAGATGGACTGTGAAGTTCTTTAGCAGATTGATACAAGAAGCAAAGAGGTATAGAGGGTTTTGATAGATTTAAAAATGGACAAATCGTAGGTCCAAATGAATTGTATGCTAGGCTGTTATGGGAGATGTTGGAGGAAATTGTAAGGGCCCTGACCAAATTTTCAAATTATCTCTGGCCACAGGGAGGTGCCAGAGGACTGCAGGACAGCTAATGTGGTTTACACAAGATGTAGTGGAGATAGACCAGGGAACTATAGACCAGTGAATTTAACACCAATACGGCAAGTTAAAAAACACAAAACACCAGGTTATAGTCCAACAGGTTTATGTGGAGGCACTAACTTTCAGAGCGCTGCTCCTTCATCAGGTGCTTCATCAAGAAGCAGCGCTTCGAAAGCTTGTACTTACTAATAAATCTGTTGGACTATAACCTGGTGTTGTTGATTTTTAACTTTGTCCATCCCAGTCCAATATCGGCTCCTCCAAATCATGACCAATAGGGAAACTGTTGGAGAAAATAATGAAGGAGAAAATGAATTTCCATTTAGAGAGGTAAGATTTGGTTAGGTATAGTCAGCATGGCCTTGTCAGAAAGAAGTCATGTCTAACAAATCTGATGGAATTTTTTGAGGAGGTGACCAAGTGCTTGGATGAAGATAATGCAGTTGGTGCTAATTATATGGATTCCAGAAAGACCTTTGACAACATTCCATCATGGCAAACTGTTAAAGAAGGTAAAAGCTCATGGGATCCAGGATAACTTGGCAAGGTGGATCAAAAATTAGCTTAGTAATGGGATACAATGGGTAGTGCCGAAGGTTGTAAGTGTGATTGGAGGCCAGTGCAGTTGTAACATAGGGATCAGTGCTGTATTCCTTATTGTTTATGATATTCATAAATGATGTAAATAAAAATGTGGGAGGGATGATAAGTGAATTTGCAGATGACAGAAAGTTTGGTGGGTAGTTGATAGTGAGGAGGAAGATGTTAGGTTACAGAAAGATATAAACTAATTGATCAGTTGGGCAGATCAGTGGCAGATGGAAGTTAACCCAGATAAATGTGAGGTGATGCACTTTAGAAAAAGGAAAAGACAAGGGAATACTCAATGAATGGCAAGACACTAGGTCATTCAGAGGAACAGAGGGATCTGGTGGTGCCTGTCCATAGATCCCCGAAGGTGACAAGACAGAACAATAATTAAGAAGGTATATGGCACACTTGCCTATATCAGTCGTGACAAAGATTATAAGAGCAGGGAGGCCATTTCGGAGCTGTACAGAACTTTGGTAAGGCCACAGCTAGAATACGATATGCAGTTCTGGTCACCATACGATAGGAATGATGTAATTTCACTTCCGTGGTTACAAAGGAGGTGCCCCAAGATATTGGTTGGGATATGGTGTATTTGAGCTCTGAAGAGAGGATGGATAAGCTTGGGTTGTTTTCTTTGGAACAAATAGGCTTGAGAGAGGACATGGTACAGGGGTGTATTGGTGAAAATATCAGCTATAACTGTACATTTCCAAAAAGCAAATCAGCAAAATGAACACTGCCTCAAATCATTAGTTGTCAAGTTTTAATAAATTTTGATTAAAGGGAATTGCTTGAAAGCATTAACTCTCTCCCTTCATGGATGTTGACTGGCCTGATCAGTCTTCCCAATATCTACAATGTTTATATCAGATTTTTGGCATTCATTGTCATTTCTTCTTGTTTTAATGTTCATAATCTTATATTTTAACTATATTAAAAACTTTCCAGGTGATTTCACTAACATTGTCCTAGACCCAACTATCTATTTATTGGCATCAATGATCTTCACTCCATCATAAGGTCAGAAGTGAAGATGTTCACTACTGATTGTACAATGTCCAGCATCATTTGCAAGTCCTCAGATATCGAAGCAGCCAGTGTCTATATGCAGCAAGACCTGGACAATATTCAGGCATGGCAACATGAATAGCTACTATCATGCATGTCACAGAGATGCCAGGAAATGACCATCTCCAACAAGAGAGAGTGTAGCCTTTGTTCTTTAACATTCACTTGCATTACTATGACTAAATCCTTGACTTTCAGCAGCTTGGAGTTATACTGACAGAAGCTGAACTAGGTCAGACATATAATTACATATAACTACAATGGCTACAACAGCAGATGGGGTGCTCAGAATTTTGTAGCCAGTAACTCAACTCCTGACTCCCCAAATCCCCAAAGCCTGTCCACCATTTGCACGTCACAAGTTAGGAGTGATTTCGAATACTCTGTACTTGACTGGCAAGTGCAGCTCCAACAAGACTCAAGAAGCTTGAAACTACCCAGGACAAAGCAGCCCACTTGGTTGGTATTCCATTCACCCCTTTCCACATTTAATTCCATCACCACTGATGCACAGTAGCAACAGTGTGTATTATCTGCAAGATACACTCCAGTAACTTACCAACACTCCTTTCATCAAAGCCATAACCTCTACCATCCAGAAGGACAAAGGATGCAGATACATGGGAATGCCATCTGCAATTTCCCCTCCAACACACAGCCTAACCTGACTTGGGACCATGTCAGTTACAGCATTCTACAGGTTCTGACATACCAAGGACTGTAGTAGTTCAAGAGGTGCAGCTATCACCTTCTCCAGGGCAATTAGGGATGGGGTAAAAAGTGCCAGCCTAGCAGCCATTCCCACAACCTATGAATGGATGAAAAAATGTTGGCTTTCCTAATATGCAGAATTACAGATTATTAACACTATGTCAGTGACATCAGTATTCATTTGGCATCTCTCATGCTTGTAGTTTGAATGCATCGTAGAATGTTGATATACTTTAAAGGTATAAGTGTATGTTGTTTTTTTCTGCTAAGTAACACTTGAAAAAGTGCATAATACTAAAGAGAAATATCAGCGATCACAGCAGCTTGCCAGTGAATAATTATATGATAACACCGATGTGAATTAGAATCAATTAGGTAATAAATTGCAAGCATTAATATTGATATCATGAAGCATTATTGATCTTCCCTTTTACAAAACCACCAAATTTGTCATAACTGGAAATAAAAGCATTGTAACAATATCTCAAAGAGCTCTTAATTTAACTTGTAATGATTTTTATGCTTCAATACATTGCCAATATGATTATCAGAAATATTCCAAAGTATTAACAAGTCATATTTATGTGAGGTAACCATATGACATTTTACCTGGACAAGGCACTGAACAAGGAATCTTTAATCCCCACACATCAGATATTCCAACTGGTCTGTTGCCACACAATTCGTTCTCCACCACCTTTGCTGAACCTGGGAGTCTTCCATCATGAACAATACAAGAGAGATTACGCACTTTAAAACCATCACCACACTGTGCTCCCTGCAAAATAAAGTAATTATTGATTATAGTCTTTGAAGCATTAATAAAATGTCTATGAGAACTGAGATCCAAACCAAATTCAGGCAACATTATTTGACTTCTGTTATGGGTTGTAGTGAAAATGGACTATCGATATTCAACTTCAATCATTTGACTTTACTAACTGAGAATTTCCTGGATTAAAAGTACTTTTTTTAAAGGATGCTACTGACCTAGAATGACTGCTGTGATTGGTTGACCATCCCAAGCACCCAGGTCAAAAAAATGACACTAATTGCATTGGAATTGCCATTGTTCTCAAGAACCATTGAAATTCAATGCAGCAGCAAGGAATTTGCATCTTTTGCTTTATTCACACTTGCATGACAAATTCAGATATTGAGTAATGATAGGTTGTTTGCAGCGAAACAATGACACAGACACTAGAATCCTCAGAGGAATTGTACAGCAACAGCAGCATTTGAGCAACTAAGGAAAGGGAAAGCAAAATTGATCGAACATTCTTTTCTGCTGAAATCTCTCAACCTCAGAAGGCAATGCTCATGAAAAAGCAACCTAGGAAACAACAATTCAGCAAGAAATCAAGATTATCTTGAAGTTTCACTGCTCCTTAGGAAATAGGTTGAAACATTCGGACACAGTATTCACTCTTGCAATTTAATGATTCTAAAAATCAGGAACCTGCAACCTCTTTTATGATCCCATCAGTATGGACTCCCCTACTCCTAATTTATAAGAATTATTACTTGTGTTTGTGTGCCTGATTTTGATGGTGTGATTTTGTATTTTTCTCAGGTTTAAAGCTAAAAAAGAAACTCTCTTTCAAGCAAGAAAACATTGGATTTGACGTTTTCTTAGTTTTTGATCTGGTGAACTAATCTTAATTGAAGTCCAATAGCCATGCAAGCAACAGGGAAGGTTAAAAAGACAGGAGCCAATCACTAATTGGTGTGGCCAAGTAATATTATCATCAGACTATTAATCCAGGGACCCAAGTGAGGTTCTGTGATCCATGTATCAATCCTGCCATAGCTGTTGGTGGAATTTGACTTTAATAAACGTCTGGAACTCAGAGTCGAATGATGACCATGAAGGTGTTGTTAATTATCAGAATAAAACCAAAATCTGGGTGATTAATGTCTTATTAAGGAAGGAAATCTATACTCCTTATCTGATCTGACCTACATGTGACTCCAGATCCACAGCAAAATAGTTTCCTCTTAACTGTCCTCTGAGCAATTAGGGATGGGCAATAAATGCTAGCTTAGCCAGTAACACATATCTCATCAATGAATTTTAAAAAAATCTTTTCACTTGTTCAGAACTTTGAGAGATTTGCAAATTAAAATGTAAATAATTGCATTTTTCTCTCTTCAGAATGAAAATCCTCATCCTACATTTAGCGTTTCTTTCAACATGATAGTGGAAAAGCAGTTAAATGAACAAATCTTGGTTCCCTAGTTAAATTCAACTAGGAGAAAGTGAGGACTGCAGATGCTGGAGATCAGAGCTGAAAGATGTGTTGCTGGAAAAGCGCAGCAGGTCAGGCAGCATCCAAGGAGCAGGAGAATCGACGTTTCGGGCATATGCCTTGCTCCTTGGATGCTGCCTGACCTGCTGCGCTTTTCCAGCAACACATTTTTCATCCCTAGTTAAATTCTCAAGCAGACTGAATTCTTATGTCTCCTAGTAATTACTTGCTAATCAATTGTGTTCAACAGCAATCTGATAATGAAACAAGGAGAGTGGTGAGGAGGAATCAATATACATGAGAGAGATCTTAATTCTTTATTCCAAAATGAACAACTGAAGGCAAAAACAAAGCAGAGAACATCCCAATGGCATATTCAAATATATGGACAACCTTTATACAATCTTTACACTATCTTACTGACATTCTTATTTTTAAATCACCAAAATCTTCTCTTAATATATTATACAAAACATATAGATTGGTTGAAAACATAATTATTCTTTAACTCAATGACACATTAATAATGTATCTAAAATGGCAGTCTGTACTCAGATAACACATTCTATGTATTTATTAGCGAGAGCATTAAATTTGAATTGAAATACATAAAATGCTCCTTTATTCTCTTCAGTGAACACTACAATGCAAAAGCAGTAAATAAATATACATTGGTGTAAGTGTATGTTGAAATCTTTGGCAAATTATTTTTGCAACACTGTAACATTCAGTTCACAGAGAGATAAAGTATTTACTATCTGTTTTAAGATACATTAAATTAAGGAACCAACTTGAAAGCAAAATTTTATGACACCTAACCCCATCTATTTTCCATGCAAATATTGTTATATAATACATTATCTGTAAAACAGTATCTTCTCTGAAATGCAAAAGTACTTATTATGTTTGCAATGATATAACATTTGATTTACAGATAGAGAAATTGGAATAGAAAAATCTTGATTAATATAGCGCAAACAGCACCAACAATAAATTTTCAGGAAAGCACAACATTCAGCCCTGCATTATCTCAGTGCTTCTAAATCAGAGCTGTACATTGCCATCTTACTACACATCTAATTTCTGAAATTTATTTCCTGTCTGTTTCTCCATGTCTAAGCTTTTATGTTTGCTTCTTCACCTTCCATTTTTTTTACTTACTTGCTTATAAACATCAAAACTTTAATTCAGGAAGTCTGACTCATTCATCACATACCAAAATGTACAAAAACAACTAATCTTAGAGTGAAGATGTTGTCAGTAATTTGAACCAAAACTTGTACTGTTGAGCACTAAATGAAAAGTAGTTTTATTTGTTTGCAATTTTCACAATCCAGGCAATTTTAAGATTAACAGCTCCATCAAGGAAGAGACAAGACTTATTCTGTGAGCACTATGATAATCTGGTACCCGGCTGGCCACTAATATTTGCTACAAATCTTCCGACTCCCATAGTACCAGATACATCCTCACATCCTGCTTACTGTAAAGACTCTGTTCCATTCTCTGTCCCCGTCAAATCTGTTCCAAAGATGCCAACTTCAAAAAGGAGGCCTCTGAATGTCCATCTTTTTCTTCAACCAAGAATTCCCCATCACTGTGGTTGATAGGGCCCTCAGCCATGTCTAACCCATCTCCTGCACTTTGGCCCTCACCGTTCTCTGCTCTCCTAGAACCGCAATAGGGTTCACCAGTCCTCACTTACCATGCCACCAGCATCCATCCACATCCAAATGGTCATTAGCCACCATTACCACCACCTCCAGCGAGATGCCATCACCAGACTCATATTCCCCTCCCTCCCTTGTCAGCATTCCACAGGGATGTTCCCTCCAGGGTATATTGATCCATTCCTTCACTCCCAACACACACATGCTCTTGCCCCCAATCCCCACAGCCATGTAATCACAGAAGGTGCAAAACCTGTTTATTTCCTCCCTCCTCACTATCCAAGGCCCCAGACACACCTGCTTGGTGAAGCAGTGATTTACCTGCACTTCACTCAATCTAGTCTATTGTATTTGCTGTTTACAATATAGTCCGCTCTACACTGGGGAAACGAGATGTAGACTGGGCAGTTACTTTGCAGAATACCTACAGCCGGCCCACAAAAATGACCCTGAGCTATTTGTTGCCTGTCACTTCAATACACTACCTTATTCCCTGGTCAACATCTCTGCCTCGGGCTTGCTACATTACTCCAGCAAAACTCTGTGCAAACTGGAAGAACAGTGTCTCATTTTCTGTTTCGGGACCCTGCAGCCTTCAGGACTCAATATCAAATCCATTAGTTTTAGGCCCTGAGCACATTCTCCCATTTCCTTATCCCAACCCTGACACACCAGGCCTTGTCATCACATAGGCTGTTATCACAATCAACCCATTGTCAACCACTAATGGTCTCTATTCGCAGCTATTGATTCTCCTTGGCTGACCTATGCCTATTCTTTTGTCTGCTCAACTGTTCTCTCTCACTGGAATCCATCTCTACCTATCAGTTACTCCTCCACTGTTTCCTCATCTGGAGATAAATGTCTGAGAATGACAATTAAACCCATTAGGTAAAACCATCAGGTAAATCCAATCTGGTTCAACAATGTCCTGAAGGAAAGGAAATCTGCTGTCCTTACCTGGTCTGTATGCGACACCAGACATACAGCAACCTGGTTGACTCTTAAATGCAATTTGTGCAATTTGGAACAGGCAATAAATGCAGGCCTAGCTAGTTATGCTCACATTCCTTGAATGACTAAAAAAATTCTGGATTAGGGTGGTGCTGGAAAAGCACAGCAGGTCAGGCAGCATCTGAGGAGCTGGAAAATCGACGTTTTGGGCAAAAGCCCTTCATCAGAAAAAAAAACTCTGCTTTCTCTCCACTGAGCTTCTCCAAAAATTTCTGTTTTTATTTCTAATTTCTAGCATCTGCAGTTCTTTGGGGTTTTTTTTGTATATGTTATTGCATGCTGAACAGGTTACATTGATATGATAGACATTTTTACAGAACATTTGAGGAAGACCAGATGTTCGGTATTCCTCAATTGTGAACCTAAGCTGTCATGAGTTCACATGACATCATCAGAGTAGAACTCTTCAGTGTTAACCCTTTGAGACTCATAGATAATGAGCTTTTGTATAAATATATTTAAATTTGTTCAATGATACAAAATTCTTAGCAACTCCTTATACAAAAGAAGAGTTTATTATAAATTGTAAAGTATCTTAGAATTCCTCAGATGTTTCAAAGCATGTAACATCTAATTGAATATTTTGATAAGTAGCAATCGTTATTACATGGCAATTAATTCATACACAAGCTCAAACAAAATTGTTAATTTGATAACTGACCAGTTAACAGGCTTTTGGCTGAGAGAAGAATGCTAATTAGGATATGAGAACATCCTATCCTCTGCAACCTAAGGCAATGGTAGCTTTATATCCATTGTAAATGATAAATGGAATATAGTTCTGCTTAATAGCTCATTCAAAATATTTTCTGACAATATTGCATTCCCTTGGGACTAGACTGAAGCGACTTAATCACATGTTCAATTCCTGGAACACTCAAAGACAGGCATAGGTTTAGGGTGAGAGGGGAAAGATATAAAAGAGACCTAAGGGGCAACTTTTTCACGCAGAGGGTGATACGTGTATGGAATGAGCTGCCAGAGGATGTGGTGGAGGCTGGTACAATTGCAGCATTTAAGAGGTATTTGGATGGGTATATGAATAGCAAGGGTTTGGAGGGATCTGGGCCGGGTGCTGGCAGGTGGCACTAGATTGGGTTGGGATATCTGGTCGGTGTGGACAGGTTGGACCAAAGGGTCTGTTTCCATGCTGTACATCTCTATGACTCTATGACTCTAAGGAATGCTACAATGGAGACAGCCTATAGGTTCTCAAAGTTTATTGGAAAAAGTACATATTTTCCCAAGTTTTCAATGTCTTTTAGGATCCTGTCATTTTTGAATAAATGATATGATGAAGAGAAAACGTAAAGCTGAAAAGCACATTTATTTCCTATGATTCTTAAAGTAGAGTAATGCTGATGAAATTAGATATAAAGTAAATCAGAAAAGAGCTACAGACTGCTCTCTTTTTCAACATCAACACTGTTGTACATATCAAATCTGCAATGATTCTACTGAGTCAGCCGGTGGACCTCACAGAATATGAGTTCCCTGAGTGGGGTTGTAAATCTGGTCCAATCAGGGAGTCCTGGTTGACAGATTAAAAAGAGGAGTGTCAGACATTCAGACACTCTGAGAGCTGGCTCTGAGGAGACTGAATCTGAGTTAAGGACTTTCCACATGTAAGTTGACAATGACTTGGTGATGGGATTCCAGCCTCTGTGGAGTTATTTCAAAAACCTATATCACTTTTAAATTGAACTTCATTTTGTGCTTTCAATTGGAATATCTAATCAAGTTATTGTCCACATCAGATAACCGTAACATAAAGTTTGTGTCATGCCCAGAGAAGTGGAGCCTGCACTGAACATTGTAAACTTGAAATGTTTTTGTCTTCACTACAAACCTATTATACACTAAAACCTCTCCAGTCTGGAATACCTTGGACTAAGTCAATTTTTAGTTTAGATCAGAGTGGTGCTGGAAAAGCACAGCAGGTCAGGCAGCATTCGAGGAGCAGGAAAATCGACATTTTGGGCAAGGGCTTTTGCCTGAAACATTGATTTTTCTGCTCCTCGGATGCTGCCTGACCTGTTATGCTTTTCCAGCACCACTCTGATCTAAACTCTGGTTTCCAGCATCTGTAGTCCTCACTGTTGCCTAAGTCAATTTTTAGTTTACAGAATTTTTTGGATAATAGAATGACATCAGAATACCTTGCAAACTTAAAAAAAATGACAGATTATAAATAGTTAACTGAAACATAAAACAGTGGTAAAACATTATAAAGTAATAAAAACAATTGTCTTACTCATCTAAATACTGCATTTTTCATGTTTCTGCTCCCAAAATAAAATTAATGATGTTGAGGGAATGATTGGGTCTTGTCAAAAACATTCTAGTCTATAAGAATTTCCAAATAATGGAAAGCTTACATTATATTATTATTCAAGTAATTTAATGCAATAGCACAAGAGTGCAATGGAAATCAATAGCTCCTCTTTACAAAGCAAGATGAGGACTTAGAAGAAAACCTAATTTAAAGTTCATGACAATGCAGAAAGATGTATATCTGATAAAGCCACTGGAAATGCATAACAAAAGAAATTCTCAAACGACTGAGCCATTTTATCTTTGCCCTGATATGGTCTAGGAAGAATGCAGGACACTTTCTTTTGAAAGCACCAATTTGAATGACTTGTCAAAAAAAACTCAATAATATTACCACAGTGCTGAAAGCCACTTAATTTGGTAATAGCAATGTTTTAAGAAAATACAAGTAATAACTATCAAATGAAATGCTTAAAATTTTAGTTGCAAAAACAAATGGTAAATTCTGCTCTGAAGACTCGATCAGAAAGTATATGAATCTAACATGCCAAACCTGTTGATTCTCCTGATAATTTGCTGTTCATTTCATAAATTATTTATTGTCTGTCCTGAATAGAAATACAGAGGAACCTCGATTATTCAGCATTCAGTTATCCAGAATTCTGATTATCTAGACAAGATCACAAGATCCCAATGCTTGGCTAAACTGTGCTATCCTGCACTCAATTATCTGAACATTCAATTATCTCTACAACATACTCCCTACCCGAGGTGTTCGGACAATCAAGCTTCCTCTGTGGTTCCAATTTATTTTCTAAGAATAGCATGAGGGTAAGCTGCCATAAACTTTAGCTATAAACAGTCAATAAAATGTAAAGGCACAGCATGTCTGGCAGCCTCAGAGGAGCAAGAAAGGCAAGGTTTCGGGTTGAGACCCTTCATCAGATCCTGGTGGAGGTTCCCAATCTGAACCATTGACTTTCCTGCTCTTCCAGTGCTGCCTGACCTGCTATGCCTTTCCAGCTCCACATTTTATCGACACTGATGTCCAGCATCTACAGTCCTTACTATCTCCATTTAGCAATAAACATGCTGTTGTGGTTCAGCTGGGAGCACTCCTGCTACTTGGTCACAGGTTTGTATGTTGATATTCCACTCCAGAGATCTTGGCTCAAGGCTGTTGTGTTGTGTCACATATGGACTATCAACTTTTAACTTCCACCATCTGCTTGTTATATCTGAAATATTTCATGAGCTAAAATGTTTTTTGAAAGAAGAAAACTACTGACCTAAATATCTGCCATGATCACCTGAGCACAGATTGACACAATCCACATGATTCATTTGGAATAAATGTAACCATTGGCACTGAAATTATCATTTTTATCTATGTACATTAAAATAAGGCAACTCAGTCATTTTCAAGAAATTCAGATGTCTAGTTTAATTCACAATTGTATGATCATTTCATATATTTGGAAATAAGAGGCTCACCTGCTAGTTAGTCAGCTTGGAAAGACAATGGAGCCAAATTTAGGAATATACATGCATAGCATATTTTTGTAGCTGTTTTTGAGCAGCACAGCAGAGAATAGGAACGATGACCTCTAAGCAAAGAAACTTGAAAGCTCTTTCTCTCTCTTATACACACACATACATAACACACACTTACACTCTCATTCTCTCTCTCTCTCTCTCCATTTCTCTCTCTTTTACCCCTTGGTTCTTCATCATTTCAGAAGACTGTGCCCAGTAAACACATGAATTGGAAAAATATTGAGAGTGAAAAATATCTACAGCTATTGCTGATGATACAAGTCAACCATTAAAATGAGACTGAATGTTAAAAATCTAACATCCCAACTCGTCTAAGGACTTTTAAACTACATACTCTCTATGTACCAAACACTCTTCCTTTATTAAAATATAATAGCTATGTTTTTGTGTGTTTGATTTTACATTTTATTATTTTTTTCCCATGGTTAATAGGTAATAAAATTCTGTTCTGTTCCATTGAAATAAAAAAAAAGTGTAATTGGATCCTTCATTTTGATCCAGTTAACCACATTTTTAATTGAAGTGTGATAATTGTGTAGTAAAAGTAAGAAAAAACCATTAGTTGTGACTGATCAAGAGAAGATTAAAAAGAGGGGTGATAAATCACCCATCCTCAACTCTTTGTAAAAAGGCTGGCATGCAGGGTCGTGCTGTCTTTCAGTTTGGTGGGATGTTAGACTGAGGCGTTAGATGAATGCAAAACATCACTTCTTTGTCCAAGAGCAGCAAAATTATTCCTAAGAGTCCTAATATTATTTATTCTTCAACCAACTTCTCAAGAAGCAGCCCATCTGGTCAATATCATATTTCTGTTTGTGAAAGCCTGCTGTGTGCAAATTGGCTGCTATTTTTCTTAATTTTTTTTACTCACCCATGGAACATGGGCATTGCTGGCTTGCCAGCATTGATTGCTCATCTCTAGTTGTCTTTGAGAAGACAATGGTGAATTGTCTTATAGAACCGCTATAGAGAACAGGAGTGATTCTACTTCAGAAAGTACTTATTTAACTGTCAAGCCATTTAGAACATCTTGAGGTCATGAAATATGCAACTTAAATGTGAATTCTCTTTCTTCTTTTAGAGTGTCAATCTGTGAAGTAACCTGAACTGTGAATGGTTCACCTTCTCGAAATAGCCATACTCATAGGCAAGTGATTCCTATATAACAATGACATTAGCGTCTTCTCAACAACATGAGAAATCACCCAGGTATTTCCTGTCCACAAAAAGCAGGACACATCCAACCCAGCCAATTATCATCTATTAGTCTATTCTCAATCTTCAGTATGTGCTCTTGATCCTCAGCATCTGCTCTCAATCATCAGCAAAGAGATGAAAGTTGTCATTGACCAAAACTGTAGCAATACTTACACAGCCTGCTCACCAATATTAACAATGGCTACTTGACTCCTGACCTCATTGCAGCCTTAGTCCAAATATGGACAAAAAGAGATATGAGGTAAGACAGCATTTGATTGAGTTTTGCATCAAAAGACCCTTGCTTAGAGTCATAACTAGCACAAAGAAAAATAGTTGCTTGTTGATCTCAAGTGAGGACATTGCTGCAAGAATTCTTCAAGATAACGCTGAGGCTTCACCATCTTCAGTTGCTTTGTCAACAACTTGCCTGTTATAAGGTCAGAAGCAGGAGTGTTGACTGATGATTGCAATGTTTGGCATGATTCATGATTCCTCAGAAACTGAAGCAGACTGTGTCTGTAGATCACTGATTTGGACAACATTCAGGCTTGAGGTGATAAGTGGCAAGCAACATCTGTAGTATACAGGTAGCAGGAAATGACCAGCTCAAACAGTGCTGAATGACCCATTACCAACATTGTGGGGTTACCATTAAAAAGAAACTGAACTGGGCTAGTCATACCAATACTGTAGCTGTGAATCCATGCCAAAGACTCAGAATTCTGCAGTATGTAGTTCACGTCCTGACTACAAAACCTGTCTGCCACCTATAAGGCACAAGTCAGGAGTGTGATGGAGTACACACTACAACTGTAACAATAGAAATACACTCTATCGAGGATAAAGAAGCTGTCTTGATTAGCATCCCATTCACCATCATAAAGTTTCATTCTCAACACTGATGCACAGTGGCCTCAGTACCTAACATTTACAAGATGCACTATAACAATATGCCAAGACACCTTCATTAGCACCTTTCAAATCTGTGACCTGTACGTAGGCAGAGATAAGCAGCAGATACATAGGGACACCTGATAGGTTCTGCTCCACCTATCACTCTGATGTGGAACTATATTCCATTTCTTCATTGTTGCTGGGTTCAAGTCATAAAAATCCTTACACTTGAAAGACTGTAGCAATTGAAGACTACAGAACACCAGATTATAGTCCAACAAGTTTATTTGGAAGTACTAGCTTTCAGAGTGCTGCTCCTTCATCAGGTAGCTAGAGGGACACGATAAAAAACACAGAATTTATATCCTTATGATCCAGACCCACTAGCTAGCTGACAAAGGAACAGAGGTCCGAAAGCTAGTGCTTCCAAATAAACCTGTTGGACTATAACCTGGTGTTGTGTGATTTTTTAACTTTGTCCATCCCAGTCCAACACCAGCACCTTCTCATCATGGCAATTCAAGGCAGCAAGCAGTTCATCATGAATAGGAACATAAGTTGTAATGGGACTATCCATGTGTTGTAGAGGGCTTCATGAGTGCAAAAAATAATTACATAAATATGATATATTTCTCATATTGATCTTTCTACAGCTGGCAGCATCCATATTCTGTCTTTGTTGGAAGGGCAGTACATTTTGTATCAAGGATTTCACTATGGCTACTGTCAATGTCAATTCGTTATTGTCAAGTTCTGGGTTTTAGTCACACTTCAGAACTTGAGCTCAAAAATCAAAGCTGGCAATCTCGTGTATTAATTTACCCTAACTCCATCAGAAATTACAAAGGCACAAAATAGCATACATTTTAACTGCCATATGTTATCTTCAAACCTTCAAAGATCCCACTGCACTTTGAAGCATCTGATGCATCAAAGCTTTAATTTCATACTTACAAATCCATGTATACATATCTTCATAGCCTAAAGCAGTGGAAAATATCAGAAACAATTCCCAAAAATGATTAACTTTGCTGCAGGAACTAATTAATAGAAGACAAATCAACATTGTTTTACTGCAGAGTACATTGCGGATTGAAAATTCTCAAGCGTAATTGTTCACTATATTTCCTCAAAAAGCAAAAATTAATTAGTTTTTCTCACCTAGTAGATGCCAATTAACACTCACAGAACATTATATAATGTTTTTAGAACACCTGGTTCATCTCTGGTGAAATGTCTAACAGTTTCAATATACAACTTTATTTCATCCAAATGATATCCTACTTTAAGCAACAGAAATCAAAGACAAACTGAAAACAGCCTCAACTCCAGCTTTTTAAATTACTTCTTTTTATAGTCTTGTTGCCATATCCACCATTTCTTTTAACCAGGTCAGTTTTCTGGAACATGGCTGTGGGCAAGAATCAAATTTAAGACAACAAATTAAAGCTCAGCTCAGCCATCTTCTATTCAGAAAGGTTAGGCCATTTTTCTCATTATATCATGCCATTTATCAATGCAACTTTTTAAAAAAATGAAGAAAAAAAAAAACAAGAATTGGTTTAAAAGAAACATTTCCCCTAAAAGGAGAGTGTGCATCTCGACAGGTGAGACATTAACATGGAAATACTGGGAACCTGAAATGAAACAGACAATAATGGGAGCACACATGAGGTTGAGAAGTATCTGGGAAGGTTAAATGTTTTCAAGTAGCCATCATTTATCAGAACTAAAATAGTTTCAGATTTTGGTGAAAGAGTGTCATAAGGTTTGGGTCACGAGGATTGGTCTACTTAGTAATTAATCAGATCAAACTAGCAAAGGTACTAAAGCTTCTACATTTTAAACAGTAACTATTTTATTACCAACTGTTCACCATTTATAGCAGATAAGAAGTCCTCAAACATATAATCTCAGACATTATCACAGTAGGTAATGTACTCATGTTTTAACTTTGTTGAACTTTCTTATAACATATTTCCCCATAGTCTATGTGCTGATAATTATTTTACATACATTCACAACATTGCACTAGTGCCAATCTTCTGCTTTATCCCCAAAGCCTTGCATATTTTTCCTTTCCAAATAATCATTCAACACTCTACTGAATGCCTCAATTGATCCTGCCTCCACCATATTTCTAGGTGTTGCATTCCTAACTACTTACTGAGCTTTTTCGCACATTACCTCAATTTCTTTTGCATGACACTTTAAGTCTGTGCCCTCTCCTTCTTGATCCTTTTACAAGAGCTATAGGGAGAGGTTGAATAGGCTAGGGCTGTTTTTCCTGGAGCGTCGGAGGCTGAGGGGTGACCTTTTAGAGATTTATAAAATCATGAGCGGCATGGGTAGAGTAAATAGGCAAAGTCTTTTCTCTGGGGTGGGGGAGTCCAGAACTAGAGGGCACAGGTTTCGGGTGAGAGGGCAAGATATAAAAGTGACCTAAGGGGCAACTTTTTCACGCAGAGGGTGGTACATATGTGGAATGAGCTGCCAGAGGAAGTAGTAGAGGCCAGTACAACTGCAACATTTAAAAGGCATCTGAATGGGTACATGGATAGGGAGGGTTTGAAGGGATATGGGCCAGGTGCTGGTAGGTGGGACTAGATTGGGTTGGGATATCTGGTCGGCATGGACGAGTTGGACCGAAGGATCTGTTTCCATGCTGTACATCTCTATGACTCTAAAAAGGAACAGCTTCTCCCTATTCACAGTACTCTAAACATCCTGCTCATGGTTTTGAAAGCCTTTGTCAAATCTCCTCTCAACCTTCTTCTCTTCAAAGAGAACAATCCCAACGTGTTCAATGTAGCCTCATAACAGAAGTTCCAACAACTATTCTTACAAATTGATTCTGCACTCTTTCCAACGCATTCACATCTTTCACATAATGTGGCACCAACAAATGTGCATCTAACAAGTGTCTTATACAAGTTCAACTCCACCTCTTTGCTCTTGTACTCCAAGCCCCTATTAATAAAGCTGAGGACACTGTATGCTTCATTAATTGTTTGCTCCGCCTATTTTGCCACCTGCAATGACTCTGCTCCGACACCACTATTAGAATTGTACACACTTTTTAAATATTGTCTTTCAATGTTCTTCCTACCAAAGTGTATCACCTCATGCTTCTCTAAACTGAACCTGACACCTGCCATCTATCTGTCCACTCCACCAACTTGTCAATATGCTCGTGGAGTTCTACACTGTTCTCCTCACAGTTTGCAAATTCTTCCAGGGTTTGTATCATCTTGCATTCTTCTTTGTGTTTAGATTTAAATATTACTCCGTCTCTTTGCAAGTCTCTGACTTGACAGATTTAATCCATTAGGAAGATTCCCGACTCTGCCTGATTGTGTTCTCACCTGTCTCAGAAGATGGTTAGTATTAGAACACTTCTTCTTAGGTTTTCACTTTTTTCGATTAAGTCTATAACATATGGCTCTTCCTTTTTTTTAGTCTCAACATCTGGTTCATCCATATTGATACATGTTTAGTGTTGTTGATATATTGATATCGGATTTCTCCTATTTCTTCTTATGGTACCATCTGGCATGTGTACTAGATAGAATCTCTTGACGCATATCTCTCTGGATTATCACCAATAATCTATTCTCTACTAAATCTTAGATCCACAATCTGACCTTCATTTAGTTTTGATAGATTGCTTGCATGGTATCCTCTATTGTAGTTTGTTTTTACTTCTTGTGTTCAGTTGGATTTACCTCTTTTCTTGCACATG